>NC_141874.1:223637412-223940442 GCF_056163025.1 Triticum urartu | reverse complement strand
TGAATAAGACTATTCCCGAACTCTTCGCAATGCTGAAAGCTGCGGAGGTAGAAATCAAGAAGGAGCATCAAGTGTTGATGGTCAACAAGACCACTAGTTTCAAGAAAAAGGGCAAAGGGAAGAAGAAGGGGAACTTCAAAAAGAACGGCAAGCAAGTTGCTACTCAAGAGAAGAAACCCAAACCTGGACCTAAGCCTGAAACTGAGTGCTTCTACTGCAAGCAGACTGGTCACTGGAAGGGGAACTGCCCCAAGTATTTGGCGGATAAGAAGGATGGCAAGGTGAACAAAGGTATATGTGATATACATGTTATTGATGTGTACCTTACTAATGCTCGCAGTAGCACCTGGATATTTGATACTGGTTCTATTGCTAATATTTGCAACTCGAAACAGGGACTACGGATTAAGCGAAGATTGGCTAAGGACGAGGTGACGATGCGTGTGGGAAACGGTTCCAAAGTCGATGTGATCGCAATCGGCACGCTACCTCTACATCTACCTTCAGGATTAATATTAGACCTAAATAATTGTTATTTGGTGCCAGCGTTAAGCATGAACATTATATCTGGATCTTGTTTGATGCGAGACGGTTATTCATTTAAATCTGAGAATAATGGTTGTTCTATTTATATGAGTAATATCTTTTATGGTCATGCACCCTTAAAGAGTGGTCTATTTTTGATGAATCTCGATAGTAGTGACACACATATTCATAGTGTTGAAGCCAAAAGAGGCAGAGTTAATAATGATAGTGCAACTTATTTGTGGCACTACCGTTTAGGTCATATCGGTGTAAAGCGCATGAAGAAACTCCATACTGATGGACTTTTGGAACCACTTGATTATGAATCACTTGGTACTTGCGAACCGTGCCTTATGGGCAAGATGACTAAAACACCGTTCTCCGGTACTATGGAGAGAGCAATAGATTTGTTGGAAATCATACATACAGATGTATGTGGTCCGATGAATATTGAGGCTCGTGGCGGATATCGTTATTTTCTCACCTTCACAGATGACTTAAGCAGATATGGGTATATCTACTTAATGAAACACAAGTCTGAAACATTTGAAAAGTTCAAAGAATTTCAGAGTGAAGTAGAAAATCATCGTAACAAGAAAATAAAATTCCTACGATCTGATCGTGGAGGAGAATATTTGAGTTACGAGTTTGGTGTACATTTGAAAAATTGTGGAATAGTTTCGCAATTCACGCCACCCGGAACACCACAGCGTAATGGTGTGTCTGAACGTCGTAATCGTACTTTACTAGATATGGTGCGATCTATGATGTCTCTTACTGATTTACCGCTATCGTTTTGGGGATACGCTCTAGAGACGGCCGCATTCACGTTAAATAGGGCACCATCAAAATCCGTTGAGACGATGCCTTATGAACTGTGGTTTGGCAAGAAACCAAAGTTGTCGTTTCTGAAAGTTTGGGGCTGCGATGCTTATGTGAAAAAGCTTCAACCTGATAAGCTCGAACCCAAATCGGAGAAATGTGTCTTCATAGGATATCCAAAGGAAACTATTGGATACACCTTCTATCACAGATCCGAAGGCAAGACTTTTGTTGCTAAGTTCGGAAACTTTCTAGAGAAGGAGTTTCTCTCGAAAGAAGTGAGTGGGAGGAAAGTAGAACTTGACGAGGTAACTGTACCTGCTCCCTTATTGGAAAGTAGTGCATCACAGAAAACTGTTTCTGTGACACCTACACCAGTTAGTGAGGAAGCTAATGATGATGATCATGAAACTTCGGAGCAAGATACTACTGAACCTCGTAGATCAACCAGAGTGAGATCCGCGCCAGAGTGGTACGGTAATCCTGTTCTGGAAGTCATGCTACTAGATCATGATGAACCTACGAACTATGAAGAAGCGATGGTGAGCCCAGATTCCGCAAAATGGCTTGAAGCCATGAAATCTGAGATGGGATCCATGTATGAGAACAAAGTATGGACTTTGGTTGACTTGCCCGATGATCGGCAAGCAATTGAGAATAAATGGATCTTCAAGAAGAAGACTGACGCTGACGGTAATATTACTGTCTACAAAGCTCGACTTGTCGCAAAAGGTTTTCGGCAAGTTCAAGGGATTGACTACGATGAGACCTTCTCACCCGTAGCGATGCTTAAGTCTGTCCGAATCATGTTAGCAATTGCCGCATTTTATGATTATGAAATTTGGCAGATGGATGTCAAAACTGCATTCCTGAATGGATTTCTAGAAGAAGAGTTGTATATGATGCAACCAGAAGGTTTTGTCGATCCAGAGGGAGCTAACAAAGTGTGCAAGCTCCAGCGATCCATTTATGGACTGGTGCAAGCCTCTCGGAGTTGGAATAAACGCTTTGATAGTGTGATCAAAGCATTTGGTTTTATACAGACTTTTGGAGAAGCCTGTATTTACAAGAAAGTGAGTGGGAGCTCTGTAGCATTTCTGATATTATATGTGGATGACATATTACTAATTGGAAATGATATAGAATTTCTGGATAGCATAAAGGGATACTTGAATAAGAGTTTTTCAATGAAAGACCTCGGTGAAGCTGCTTACATATTAGGCATTAAGATCTATAGAGATAGATCAAGATGCTTAATTGGACTTCCACAAAGCACATACCTTGACAATGTTTTGAAGAAGTTCAAAATGGATCAAGCAAAGAAAGGGTTCTTGCCTGTGTTACAAGGTGTGAAGTTGAGTAAGACTCAATGCCCGACCACTGCAGAAGATAGAGAGAATATGAAAGATGTTCCCTATGCTTCAGCCATAGGCTCTATCATGTATGCAATGCTGTGTACCAGACCTGATGTGTGCCTTACTATAAGTCTAGCAGGGAGGTACCAAAGTAATCCAGGAGTGGATCACTGGACAGCGGTCAAGAACATCCTGAAATACCTGAAAAGGACTAAGGATATGTTTCTCATATATGGAGGTGACAAAGAGCTCATCGTAAAAGGTTACGTTGATGCAAGCTTTGACACTGATCCGGACGATTCTAAATCGCAAACCGGATACGTGTTTACATTAAACGGTATAGCTGTCAGTTGGTGCAGTTCTAAACAAAGCGTTGTAGCGGGATCTACATGTGAAGCGGAGTACATAGCTGCTTCGAAAGCAGCAAATGAAGGAGTCTGGATGAAGGAGTTCATATCCGATCTAGGTGTCATACCTAGTGCATCGGGTCCAATGAAAATCTTTTGTGACAATACTGGTGCAATTGCCTTGGCAAAGGAATCCAGATTTCACAAGAGAACCAAGCACATCAAAAGATGCTTCAATTCCATCCGGGATCTAGTCCAGGTGGGAGACATAGAGATTTGCAAGATACATACGGATCTGAATGTTGCAGACCCGTTGACTAAGCCTCTTCCACGAGCAAAACATGATCAGCACCAAGGCTCCATGGGTGTTACAATCATTACTGTGTAATCTAGATTATTGACTCTAGTGCAAGTGGGAGACTGAAGGAAATATGCCCTAGATGCAATAATAAAGTTATTATTTATTTCCTTATATCATGATAAATGTTTATTATTCATGCTAGAATTGTATTAACCGGAAACATAATACATGTGTGAATACATAGACAAACAGAGTGTCACTAGTATGCCTCTACTTGACTAGCTCGTTAATCAAAGATGGTTATGTTTCCTAACCATGAACAAGGAGTTGTTATTTGATTAATGAGATCACATCATTAGGTGAATGATCTGATTGACATGACCCATTCCATTAGCTTAGCACCCGATCGTTTAGTATGTTGCTATTGCTTTCTTCATGACTTATACATGTTCCTATGACTATGAGATTATGCAACTCCCGTTTGCCGGAGGAACACTTTGTGTGCTACCAAACGTCACAACGTAAATGGGTGATTATAAAGGTGCTCTACAGGTGTCTCCAAAGGTACATGTTGGGTTGCGTATTTCAAGATTAGGATTTGTCACTCCGATTGTCGGAGAGGTATCTCTGGGCCCTCTCGGTAATGCACATCACATAAGCCTTGCAAGCATTGCAACTAATGAGTTAGTTGCGAGATGATGTATTACGAAACGAGTAAAGAGACTTGCCGGTAACGAGATTGAACTAGGTATTGAGATACCGACGATCGAATCTCGGGCAAGTAACAATACCGATGACAAAGGGAACAACGTATGTTGTTATGCGGTCTGACCGATAAAGATCTTCGTAGAATATGTAGGAGCCAATATGAGCATCCAGGTTCCGCTATTGGTTATTGACCGGAGACGTGTCTCGGTCATGTCTACATTGTTCTCGAACCCGTAGGGTCCGCACGCTTAAGGTTTCGATGACAGCTATATTATGAGTTTATGAGTTTTGATGTACCGAAGTTAGTTCGGAGTCCCGGATGTGATCACGGACATGACGAGGAGTCTCGAAATGGTCGAGACATAAAGATTGATATATTGGATGGCTATATTCGGACACCGGAAGTGTTCCGGGTGATTTCGGAGAAAACCGGAGAGCCGGAGGGTTACCGGAACCCCCCCCCCCCCCCGGGAGAAGTAATGGGCCATATGGGCCTTAGTGGAGAGAGGGGGGGCTGCCAGAGGTGGGCCGCGCGCCTACTCCCCCCTGGTCCGAATTGGACTAGGAGAGGGGGCGGCGCCCCCCTTTCCCTCTCCCTCCCCACTTCTTTCCCCCTCCTAGTAGGAGTCCTACTCCTACTAGGAGGAGGACTCCTCCTGGCGTGCCTATAGGGGCCGGCCGGCCTCCTCCCCTTGCTCCTTTATATACGGGGGCAGGGGGCACCCCTAGACACAAGTTGATCTTCGTGATCGTTCCTTAGCCGTGTGCGGTGCCCCCCTCCACCATATTCCACCCTGGTCATATTGTAGCGGTGCTTAGGCGAAGCCCTGCGACGGTAGAACATCAAGATCGTCACCACGTCGTCGTGCTGACGGAACTCCTCCCCGACGCTTTGCTAGATCGGAGCCCGGGGATCGTCATCGAGCTGAACGTGTGCTAGAACTCGGAGGTGCCGTAGTTTCGGTGCTTGATCGGTCGGGCCGTGGAGACGTACGACTACATCAACCAAACGCTTTCGTTGTTGATCTACAAGGGTACGTAGATCACACTCTCCCCTCTCGTTGCTATGCATCACCATGATCTTGCGTGTGCGTAGGAAATTTTTTGAAATTACTACGTTCCCCAACAGATAGAGAGTCTCCTATTTTGTCACTTTCATATACTAGTGTGAATTTTTCATTATAGAACTTGGCTTGTATATTCCAATGATAGGCTTCCCCAAATTGACCTAGGTCTTTGTGACCAAGCAAGTTGGATGCACACTCACTTAGTTTCTTTTTGAGCTTTCATACACTTATAGCTCTAGTGTATATGTTGCATGGCAATCCCTACTCACTTGCATTGATATCTATTGATGGGCACCTCCATAGCCCGTTAATATGCCTAGTTGATGTGAGACTATCTCCATCCTTTTGTCTTCTCCACAACCACCGTATTATATTCCACCTATAGCGTTATATCCATGGCTCACGCTCATGTATTGCGTGAAAGTTGAAAAAGTTTGAGAACACCAAAAGTATGAAACAATTGCTTGGCTTGTCATCGGGATTGTACATGGTGAAATATTTTGTGTGATGAAGATGGAGCATAGCCACACTACATGATTTTGTAGGGATAACTTTCTTTGGCCATGTTATTTTGAGAAGACATGATTGCCTTATTAGTATGCTTGAAGTATTATTGTTTTTATGTCAATATTAAACTTTTGTTTTGAATCTTATGGATCTGAAAATTCATGCCATAATAAAGAAGATTACATTGAGAATATGTTAGGTAGCATTTCACATCAAAAATTCTGTTTTTATCATTTACCTACTCAAGGACGAGCAGGAATTAAGTTTGGGGATGCTTGATACGTCTCCAATTTATCTATATTTTTTATTGTTCCATGCTATTATATTATCTGTTTTGGGTGTTTTATATGCTTTAATATGCTATTTTATATTATTTTTGGGACTAACCTATTAACCTAGAGCCCAGTGCCAGTTTCTGTTTTTTCCTTGTTTTTGAGTTTTATAGAAAAGGAATATCAAACGAAGTCCAAATGAGCTAAAAAATTACGGTCATTTTTTATGGACCAGAAGAGACCCATGGGCCATCGGAGATGGACCAGAGGAGTCCCGAGGCAGCCACAAAGGGTGGAGGGCGCGTCCCCTACCTTGTCACTTCCTCGTGGACACCACTGACGTGAAACCGACGCCAAAAATTCCTATAAATATAGAAACCCCCAGAAAGAAACCTAGATCGGGAGTTCCGCCGCCGCAAGCCTCTGTAGCCACGAAAAACCAATCGGGAGCCCGTTCTGGCACCTTGCCGGAGGAGGAAACCATCACCGATGGCCATCTTCATCATCCCGGCGGTCTCCATGACGAGGAGGGAGTAGTTCACACTCGGGGCTGAGGGTATGTACCAGTAGCTATGTGTTTGATCTCTCTCTCTCTCTCATTCTTGATTTGGCACGATCTTGATGTACCGCGAGCTTTGTTATTATAGTTGGATCATATGGTGTTTCTCCCCACTACCTTCTTGTGATGAATCGAGTTTTATCTTTGAGGTTTCATTATTATAGGATTGAATACTATTATGGATTTGAGAACACTTGATGTATGTCTTGCGTGGGATACCCGTGGTGACAATGGGGTGTTCTATTGATTCACTTGATGTATGTTTTGGCACTCAACTCGCGGATTCTCGAGGTGACATTGGGGTAATCTATGCATAGGGGTTGATGCACGTTTTCGTCCTTGTTTCTCCGATAGGAATCTTGGGGCACTCTTTGAGGTTCTTTATGTTGGATTGAATATTATGAATCTGAAGTTATTTGATGCATATCGTATAATTGACCCACGGATACTTATGGTGACATTGGAGTATCTAGGTGACATTAGGGTTGATTGATGTGTGTCATATGGTGTTATTTTACTACAAACTCTAGGGTTGTTTGTGACACTTATAGGAATAGCTCAATGGATTGATTGGAAAGAATAACTTTTAGGTGCTTTTGTAGCCTACAGGCAATTTCATCTTATGTTCTCTGCGATAGAAACTTTTGAGTGACTCTTTGTTGCACGTTGAGGGATTGCCATATGATTTAATTATGTTATCATTGTTGAGAGAACTTGCACTAGTGAAAGTATGAACCTAGGCCTTGTTTCCAAGCATTATAATACCGTTTTCGCTAACTTTTGTTACTAGTTACCTTGCTGTTTTTATATTTTAAGATTACCACAACCTATATCTACTATCCATATTACACTTGTATCATCATCTCTTCGCCGAACTAGTGCATTGGGTGTGTTGGGAACACAAGAGACTCTTTGTTATTTGGTTGCGGGGTTGTATGAGAGAGGCCATCTTCATCCTACGCCTCCCACGGATTGATAAACCTTAGGTCATCCACTTGAGAGAAATTTGCTACTGTCCTACAAAACTCTGCACTTGGAGGCCCAACACGAGTCTACAAGAAGAAGGTTGTGTAGTAGACATTAACACGCTACAACAACAATGCCTACAAGATCAACTTCCCACGCGACAAGTACAACGTGAGCGATATCTTCAGCGCCAAATACCTATCTCCCTTCCATGGTGATGAGGATTTCGATCCAAGGACGGATCTTTCCCAAGGGGGGAGATTATGCGGAGCATCCTACGGTCATCCATGGACCTACCTTCGTCTCCTCAAGTGCCAAGTGGACCGATGATACAAACACGTGCAAAAGTTATCGAGACCGAGGTGACATCTCTTCTTAACAAGCTTCCGTATGAACCATGTGAGACATGGTACTACCTCAATCGAAAATGCTATGTGTGCTTAGGTATGAAGAAGACCATCTGGGAGACGCTCTGAATGAAGAGCAAATCCCCAAGTACACAGACGAAGAAGACCGTTGAAATGCTACAGCGGTCGGATATCCGGCGCCCCAGTCCAGCTCGGACATCCGGCGCCCCAGTCCAGCTCGGACATCCGGCCCCGGCCCAACGTGAAGCCCCAGACGTCCGGCCTTCAACCCAGACGTCCAGCATCTGTGAGTGCCTAACCGGGCCAGAGGCCCATGTATCCCCTCTTCCCCTCTCTTATCTCGTGAAACACTATATATAGACCCACTCCTCCTCCTAGCTAGGGTTAGCAAAGGTTATAACTCATTTGAGATTGAGTTTTTCTCGTCCACCTACCTCTCCCATGGAGATCAAGGCCTCTACGTGAGAGAAGATCCCCAAGTGGATTCGAGACCCCTTCCAGGGAAGATCCTCTTGGATACCAAGACCTCAACTCCTTCAAGGATTGGGATGAATTAGTTCCTCTTTTGCCCTCTTGTGTTGGACTTGGACCCTTATATCCCTCTAGAGCAGTGCTACACACATTACGCTTGCTAGCCGAAATGTGCATGACACTACATCACGCTACACACATTACGCTTGCTAGCCGAAATGTGCATGACACTACATCACATACCATCCACTGGCAAGTTAGGCGCTTGGATCAGAGCGAGTGGCTACACTGCCTACGGACTGACAAGCAAGCGAATGAACAAGATGGCCAATATGATTTTTGATATAATTCTAGTTTTTACATGTCGGTTTGTAACTTTCTTGTTCTTTGATTATACTGTTTTCCTTGATAGCAGTTATGAGATGCCCTTTGGGTGTCTTTTATAAGTATTGATTTGTTGAATGACTACTAAGTGAGGACCATCTCACTAGGGTTTCTACCAAGAAACTGCATATGGGATTACTCTGGGTTGCATAAACAAATTGCATATGGGTGGAGGCGGGATTGCATAGATAAATTACTCTGGATTATACATTTGGCATCTCCGAACTGAATCTTAGAACAGACATCCTTTTTTGTGCTATGAGAAATTATTACAGACAGACACAGACCAAGCAAGATAAGTAGAAGAGAGGAGAAAAGGAGGCAAAGAGTTATATATAACAGCGGCGGCTCAGCTCAAGTGGGGAGGAGGAATCAGCCGGACAGGGCGTCGGCGCCAGCGACGATCTCAAGGATCTCTCCGGTGATCTTGGCCTGGCGTCGGCGGTTGTAGACCATGGAGAGATTTTTCCGGAGGTCGATGGCATTGTCTGTGGCGCTGCTCATGGCGCTCATCCTGGCGGCGAGCTCGCTAGCGAGCGACTCCTGGAGGGCACGCAGGATCTGGCTGTTGAGGTAGAGCGGGAGGAGAGCGTCGAGGATCTGGACGGGGTCCTGCTCGAACTGGACGACGGGGGAGAAGGGCTGCATCTCGATCTTGATCTTCTCGCGCTCCACGGTGAGCTTGCCTTCCTTGGTGGTGAGCTTGAAGAGCTCGTCCTCGGTGGCGTCGACACAGATGCCGTTGACATCGCAGATCTCGCCCTTAGGGGACATGGGCAGCAGCGTCTGGATGATGGGGTCGGAGCGGACGAGGTTGACGAACTTGGAGTAGACGAGCTCCACCTTGTCGACCTCCTCGGCGACAAAGAGGGAGTAGATGAGGTCGCAAATGGCCTGCGAGTCCTTGACGGTGGGGATCCCGGCGAGCTCGAGGAAGCGCTCGGTGGGGATGTAGTCGCGGCGCTGGAAGTAGGCGTTGCCCTTCTTGCCGACGCTGATGACGGTGTAGTCGACGCCCAGCTGCCTGAGGTCCTCCATGCGGGCCTCGGCCTTCTTGAGCACGTTGTTGTTGAAGGCGCCGCAGAGACCACGCTCGCCGGTGAGGACGACGATCGCGACGCGCTTGACGGCGCGCTGGCGGGTGAGGGGCAGGTCGATGTCCTCCGACTGGATCTCCTGGTTCATGTTGTAGAGCACCTCCACCAGAGCCTCCGAGAAGGGGCGAGAGGAGACCACGGCCTCCTGCGCGCGACGGACCTTGGCGGCGGCCACCAGCTTCATCGCCTCCGTGATCTTCTGCGTGTTGCGGACAGAGTCGATGCGGTTACGGAGGTCCCGGAGGGAGCACCGCACCACCAGGCTGCTGCTGCCGGTGGAGGCGCGGCGGCGGGTGGAGGTGCTGGCAAGCGCGGAGGAGGACCACGCGGTGGAGAGGTGGGAGCACGACATGGCTAGCTAGCGCCTGGCGCGTCACTGGCGGCCGCAGAGGCGGAGGCGGAGGGGAAGAAAGGATGGGAGGGAGGGAAAGATTTTGGATTGGGTTTGGGTGGAGAAGTGAGCAGGTGGGGTTTTCAAGCCGGGCTGAGTGGTGGAGGGCTAGTCACTGCGAGATTGCCGCGGATCATGTGGCGCGCCCTGGCCGCCTACCCTCTGCCCCTTGCCTGCTTCCATTTCTCAATCCATATTTTTTTGCCTTGCCAAATAAATATAACTCTTAAAACTACAGCAACAAAAAAGGGAACTGCTCTTTGGGAGAGGGCAGGAATGGATACACTGCGGATATACTACAGTACATATTAGATACTTAGTCCAAGTGAATCAAAATTCGATATTCATTTTCATACAAAAATCTTGTAAAATTCCAGAGTTGGAAAAAGGCCAGATGCCACATACCAAAAGAATCTGGTGATACAAGCATATATAAGCTTGATAAAATGCAAACAACTTTATATAAAAAGAAAGTACTGATCCTCCTAATCAGTCAGCAGGCTGAGGCTCTTGGTTGGATGGTTTGTACACACTGAAGTCGCCGAAATCCCTTCTTCCACTGCACAGAAGATGCTCTGTAAATAAATATCTTGATTTCAAATGATAAATAGATTCAAAGTAAAGAGCATCACGATTCGCAAGCACAAGAAATTTTATGTGTTAAGCAATTAACCAATCAAGCAGCAAAAGGTGATATTTTTTACCTGTGCTTTATATTCCAACCAGAAGGTAGATAACGAGGGTGGACAGCTTCGACGAAAACATGCCTCCATCTTTGGCAAAACTGGTGAACGGCCTCCTCCCCACCATTGGCCAGCAAAAGCTCGACCACTTGTTTACCGTGGTGCCCGTGTCCTAGCAGTGATATCTTCTTGTCAGCATTTTTGGAAATAGCTTGGCTGGAATTATCACTGCTGACTGGATCCTCGTCAAGATGACCATTTGCCTGAGTCCCGCTGCTTGATCGCTGCATTCCATCTGACCCAAGCTTCTCCGTGTTAGGGTCACAAGTAGAATCATCCATACTGACTGACAAACTTGCGCTTCTTTGGCTCACAGTTAAATCTTCTGCCTGGCTATTACACCCAGTCCCGTCAGCATCTTGTTGACCGCTACTCCCGTTCCCATCTTCTGAAACTTGCTCTGATAAAGTATGCCTATTTTTTGAATCATCTCCCATGTCTTCTAAGATGGCCTTGTTGCTGCTCTTTCTTATAATGTTTTCAGTCTGAGCTCTAAAAGAATGAGGATACCCTTTTTTCTTTTCAAGTCTCCTTCGCTCATTGGGGCTCATACCTACCAGTAATGCCATCTCCAGGTCTTCGGAAGTCACGTCCCTACCACCGTAGTATGACTTCACAATCTGTAACGAAATGAATGTATCGGTAACACAGATCTACCGCTAAGAACAAATACATGTCTAATCACGAAAAAAATACTGGCAACTAGCTTAAAAAGTTATGTTTCATAATCCAATGTCAGGAAACTGTAAGTGATGCATATAGACGAAGCCAGAAATACTAGAAGGATGTTGGGACCTGCATTAGCTCTTCACATCTTTTCGAAGGCATAGTGGATCCATGCCGCAGAAGGGCCATTGCAGCAGTCCTCAGCAGCAAAGGGGACACACCCTTTTCATTCAATTTATCTTCAGATACTGATGCATCGGTTATTAAACTTCTATCACCCGAGTTCACTATTTTTTGTACAAAAAGGGGTATTCCCAATTCTTCTGCTAGTCGCCTCTTGTATTTCTCAGCAGCTGAATGAGCAATTTCATGGCAATCCACACAAAGAAGTACAATATCATGTGAACGATGGCTCTTCAGATGCTCCGGAAAGTGCATCCTGTAGCAAGATGGTATTATTCTATATCTGATATAGTGGCTCTTTTCTCCACATCCAACGCAGATATTTTTCTTGCTCTGAATATAAAATTCATTATCTTCATCCTCGGGACGACCCTTAGGTTCAAACAGCAGCATGATTCCCGGAGGATTGTCTTCTACTAACTTTGCCAAATCCCGTTGAATATACCTGGGAAATAAAATCAATCAGTTTGACAAAATAACTATGATGTTAGTGTCACATACTTATAACAACTTATAGCATTTAAGAAACAAACCATTCCAACTTTTTGCGGTCACAGTAGCAAAGTAGTCTTTCATCACTAGCGTAGATCCTGCAATTGTGATAAACTGGGGACTTGCATGAAAACTTTTTAATGAATGATTCCCGGGAAGCCTTTTTGTTAGGTGGTGTTGTCGACAACTTTTCTCCACTTGATGCAAAAGCAAATATATTTGTTTGCTTCAAACTTAGCTGCGATACAAGGTTATAATTATAAACTGATAGTCGACATAACCCACTTGGTTCTTTATACTTCCCAAGCAAAGTTGTAAATAAGTTATCCATGCTGACAGTGGTATCCTCAATTAGATAGCAGAGTTCTTCAATGTGAGCGACAACTACAGGGGATGGTGACGACAAGGAAGGATGCATAGTTGAAGCACTTGGCTCAGTTTCTGCTATGACAGCACAAATCTCCGTTCGACCTTTTGGAACTCTTACAGCAAGGGCAGCAATAGCCTGGTCTGACAGGATATACCGCAAGCTTTCATCATGCATGCGAGCCTGAGATCCCAAGACATTTGAAGGAATTAGAAAGGAGAACAGACCAGAAGGCCCAGAACCACAATAATGCAGATGTGCAATTTTTTAACATAATATACCATGAATAGGAGATAAGGAACTCGAGAAAATACTTGAGAAAATACAAGCGGCTGTGTAGAAACCTGTTAATTATAATCTATGGATGAGTAAGCTGATCCAGCCAATGTCATGTGGACCACACCTATTCACGCCGCCACAAGGTCCCCTCAGGTTTGTCGGCTTAGTCTTCAATGCAGGTGTGGTTATCTTCTCTCAAAATTTATCAATTTGATTTGGTTTGTTCTAAGCTAGTCACTTTCCGTACCCCTAAAATGTTTTCAAACTTTTTATATATCTAATCACTCTGCGTGAAAAGATATAAGAATTGTTCAAGAGACCAATCTACACGAGAAGGGAGATCAGGCTCACTCCAAACACTGAGCTGCTTATGTTGCCAAGTATAGGTTGCTGCCAAGACAGCATTGAGCCGAAGGCAGTGTTACTACCTCATCCCTTAACCTACCACAGCTACACTGCTACAACCTAGACTTGCAACTAACAAGGTTCACCAAATAAAAGAGCATAGTCCAACAGAAATGCAAAAAACAATCAAAAAGGGAAATAAAATTATGTTGGCTGACCATTAAATCCCTCCATGCGCAAATTTTCCGAACAAGATCCTACAAAAGATTAAATTGTTTAGAACTTAACAAAATCACTGGCGAGCTGGCTGACCAGATGCATAGAAAAAGGAAAACAAGCACCTTCACTTCACTAGATTTCTTGGAATCAAGTCCATGAGTTTGTACATTTCGTGAGAGAATAGATGCTGCAGAGGAAGCTCCTGGACGACATTCAATTTCCTTTGTATATAGTTGCATGCACACCATGTTTGACCGACGGCTAGCCTCCAAGAAAAAATTGATTTTACCATCGGGAGAATCTGAAGCATAATTGATATTACAACCGATCAAAAACTAAATGCGAAGCAGGGGGGTATTAATATACTATTCTCAGCAGTGGGCGGCTGGGCTGGTGCAGCGCGTCTCAGCTGCAGTCGGCGGCGGCCGGCTTGATGCGCGCATGGGGGGAAGGAAGCAGCGCTCGCATCTGTTGTCTAGAGGTTGGGGAAGAAGCCAAGAAGCTTCGGGACAGGAGAGATAAAGATAAGGAGAAAACGAAAAGAAAAGGAGTTGGAAGACGAAATGTGTGGGGACCACGTGCACATGGCAAGTGAACGACCCGGCTGATTTATGCATGAAATCAGTCGGTCGTATTAGACTATTTCCCATTCTTAATATATTAATATACTTTTTGTTTGTAGATTAAGAGTATACTATTTCCGGAATCTTTTATATGTAGAAAGCACAAAAGATAGTTCTCCTGCCACAGCTCAGGTGGTGGGAGACTTAGAGCACAAAATGAAAACTATACATGATTTCCGGTAATGAAGGATTCAAATTCCACAGCTACATCAAGTAAGCTCCATTTATTGACAATAAGAAAAGGCTGAAGGGTGAAGAACACAAAAACTACTGATGGAAATCAGCTCTAATTACTTCAATAGTTCAGGGATATCAAAATCAGCTGTATTCAGCATTCGTTGTTGACTTTGAGTGTGCTAAACAGCAAAATAATACAATGTCTGTTAATGTACTAGATGGCAGTAAAGACTCTTGCAATGGAAATAAGGACATAGCACTTAGAAGTTAGAACACACCACAGGATTTTGCATGGAGCTCTGATGCCAAACAATTTGAAATGTTCAACAGATAGTGAGCATCACAACGGGCATACTCAATCATTTCCGCTGTCAGCGGGCGTAATCTCCAGTCTTCACGCTGAAATCTCAAAATAAGGTCAAATGAAAAGAAATAGCGACAATCACGGAAGCAATTTTGAAATTTGGAACTGATGTGTCGTGTGCCTAGCAAACTGAGATTTGCAAGCACAGGTAAAGAGTCGATGAGAACAAGTAGGCAGAAGGCACTTGTGTATCATTTTCTTTTGCATCTAAGGTATTCAACACCAAATTGAATGCATAAGCAAATAAATTACTAGACTTCGGAAAATATTAGCTGTAACGAAAAGACAGCTAAACTGAGCATAAATTCATCGATGCAAGTAAAGAATAAAAAGAACTAAGGATGTCACATCCATTTCAGGGCCAGGTTGTGAAGGGTGTCAAGGCCAGTGATCGGGAGATCATGTCAGAGCTGACTAGGTATCATGAATAATTATACACGTAGACAGTTGATAGAACATTATTGGGGGAAACCTACTGCTGTACTGGGTTCTAGCATCATGAATAATAACATATCAAGCAGGATTCAATACGCAATTAATATTTTCTAGGGCTTATGAAATTAAACTGAAGTGAAACATATACCTTCCGGTTGGGCACTTATAATAAACCAAAGTAATAAAAAGGGCAGCCTGGTGCACATAGCTCCCGCTTGCGCAGGGTCCGGGGAAGGGTATGACCGCTTTGGGTCTTTTGTGCGCAGCCTTTCCCTGCATTTCTGCAAGAGGCTGTTTCCAGGGTTCGAACCCAGCAACAGCTTTACCGCTGCGCCAAGGCTCCCCTTCCCCGGTAAATAAACCAAAGTAACAGTTTACAAGAATTGGTAAATATTTTTCTGAAAACCTTAGTTGCAACTTCTATAGACGTTGTCTTCTACATCATTTAGAAACCTTAGAAGGAAATACCAAGGTTTGTGGTTTGGTTCAATATGTATATAGCACCATCAATAGTTCATTTATTTTCTCAAATACCGAAAAGTATTCACAGCCTGTTTGGTAGTTTAAAGGAAAGGGAATGGGAGTTTTTAAGAGGGAGTTTGTTGGGTGATTAGGCTTGGGAAGTGGACTGTTAGTCCCAGTCCCACGTTTGGCTACTGTTGGGAATTGCTTGTGGGAATTTAATAGAAAAAAAAAATTCCTCTGTTTAGTTCGCGAGTCAAACTAATAGAAGATGCTGAGGACACGTTTGTTTACGTACAAAATTGAACCAGCCCTTGTTTGGCGCAACAAACAAACTGTTTTTCGTTTGCTAATTCCCATTCCCTGGCTGAATTACCAGCCCTCCCCTGGGAAGAGATTAGCGGGAGTTCACCCCCTCAACTCCCATCCCTTTTCTTTCTCAATTCCCATACCCTCCAACCATACAAGTGATTTTTAGTCTCCCAGCCTCTCAATTCCCATTCCCTACTCCAACTTCCCCCGAACCAAACAGGCTGTCATGTACAAGTTGAGGAGGCACATGGGATCTAACCAGCTACTAAAGAATCAGTACATACACTAACTGTCACTGAACACTTGACAGGCTTTAGCAAGCTCACTGTTTAAGCCAAACTTGGAAGATTACTTGCCTGCAATGTCTTGTCGGTGGTCACTCCACAATACAATTCTAGCAAATATGCTAAGGATTTCTGTGGCTTTGATAGGACCTCACATGCCTGAAAATGTTGATTTCAACAAGCAATTGAGCAAAGCTCAGACGCGTAGGATAATAACAAAAAAGTGAGAGCGCAAAGGCATATGAACAGCCTTATGAACAGCAGGGGCAAAGGTCAACAAAGACGTTCAAGAACCAAAATATTTATGGGCACGGACTAATTCAAAGGAAATTGGTATTATAAACTACTCCTGGTTCTGAGCTGCAATGCACAAATATAAAGTTTTTGTATTCCAGTTGATCAGTTCATATGAATTTTGTGATTGAAACTGAAAACATAAACCAACACAATTGGAAGAGAAGCAACTGACTGTAGCAATACTCAGACAGCATATATCTGAAACTAAGACAGAAGTACCGAACACAATATAAGATGATGATGCTCAGTGGCCCATCTTTTTCCCCACAAAGAAATTGAAACCTTCTATTCAAAATTAAGAGAAAGGGCACAAGAGCAGGCGACAGGAACTGGGTACCCAAGAAGTTTGAAATGATCAAAATAATAAACCATTTGTGTAAGAAATTTCAGTGTATAAAACTGCAGTCACTTAAATGAAAACTGTGTTTCATGCCACCTCTAAGTAGTGAATGACACACCACATAACTGGCTGCTTAAGAAAAAAAATGCGGGACAACTACCAGATATACTTGTTCACAGATTGCTTGCATAAGTCTCTGCAGAATTATAATGAATCTTCCCAGATATAGAGGAACTTACTTTGGCAGTATCAAACATATTCACAACATAAATATGGAAATCTCTCTGAAGCCAAAGAATGTCATTGTCAGCTCCGTGGAAGATCTAAAGCAAAAGAAAGCAGAACATAAATGATTGTGACCTTTTAGAAACAAAAGCATTGTGGATATTCTGTTGAGGCAAGCATACATCAATATTTCAAGGAAGTCCAAAATATATTGAAGAGGGGAAATACATAGAATCAAGGAAGCCATGGGAGAGTTATTATGAGAAGGTGGGCATGCAAGAATCAGGATCACATGTGTGCACATCCATGTTTTATTAGTATTGACAGAAACTGGCAAGTCTCTGAAACAGTACAACTCATTGTCCTTCAGATATGTCATCTAATGGGCATCTTGTATTAGATCGTTGTGTTCACACGAATAAGATGCTAGCATATCTAAGAAGCTATGATTCAGAGTTTCTGGGTGGTAGAGCCAAATAGAGCTTGGAATCATGTGCTCCCAGCTCAAAAACCAATTTTTCAAAAAGTCCTCACATGTGGTTGTGTGAGTATTGTTTGTTGCTTATCTCCCCACGTGTACCTCTATATATACTTGCCTGGGATGCAGGATGAAATAACCTGTTTTTGTTAGGATGTACAGGCTATCCCTGTAATACCTGTCCTAAATGCACTGTGCTAAAAGCACACGCCATAGGCACCGCGGTGCCTAATCACCGACGTGTACTATTCTAGACGTTCCAAGGCCCAGTTTATTACTGAAATGCATAAAATTTAAGTAGTGCTTTTAAGTAGCTAATCATAGTGCTGGAAACGAAAGAAATGGATGCCTGATGACATCAGATGTAAAAGATGGACTACCTTACAGATGAACGGACTGGCAAAAACTGGTTGTAGAATACCCATCACATCATGTAGCGCAATTGTGTCTATCAAATAGTCTTCCTTCTGGGTAGATATCTACCAAAAAAATACAACCTTAATGAACTTAATAAGCTGAAAAGCATCAATAATGCATCTGTTAGCAGTTACCTGCACAAGTGCAGTATATCCTAGGAATGACCGAAAGCTATGTTGCTCTGTATCAACACCGAAAGCTTTTTCCTCGCCCAACAATCCAGCCAGATGCTCCAATTGAGCTTTTGTATTGACCCAATTGTATGAGTTTCTCAGTTCTGGGCATTGGCTGCTTGGTGTGAAGTTACAAAAAGTTGAATATCTGGTTGGGTTGTCCAGTAAGGACGTAATTTCATCCTCAAATGGGTGCATCTTTTCTGATGATTCTGTAATGATGGCAAAAGGCACATTCCTTTCGGGTTATGATCAAAGGTACAATTTAATTTGCTTATGGTGAACATTTAAAGATAATTAAAAAGATTGTACAATCAGCTTGGCAGTTGCACTATCTCAATGTGACAGCTTAGGCTCCTGGGATACATAAGCACAAAAAGATTTAGTAAATTGCCTAGTGAGGATTTTTTTGAAAATGAGAGCAATCAGTTGTTTCAGATATTTATATGACTTGTAAGGATGTATAAGTGTACGATCTTAAATATACAGGGCAAGTACATGTGTACGATCTTATATATACAGGGCAAAATACAATTTCTAGTGCTGGTACAGCAGAAGGTCACTACCTTCATTAGCTAAGTATACTAGTGTCTAGTCATGGGTAAATAGAAGCATGCAGCGGACCAGCATTGTGCTGCATTTTACACATGGTGACAACGCAGCAGCTGCACCTGGTTCCAATACGAAGCGTATTGACCACCTAACCCGACAACTGTACAGTAGTTTGCACTTGCGCAAGCCGTGACTAGCAGGGCGGTAATTCCCTAATGCAAGTGTGGCAGAAGAACAATGTCCAAATCCGGCAGCAATGGTCAAACTCGGTACGACCTTGGTACGAGGTGTTCGATGAAATGCCCCACGGAACATATACTACTACAGCCGAGTCTTAACCTTGTCAGTCAGCCATCGCAATGTAGTATGGTGGAGCTTCACAACCACGCAACCCTACACGCCAGCTCCTCAAATCAAAAATAAAAATCCCGTGCAAATGAGCGCAATGACGAGGCCAAAAGGAGCGGCGCACCTTGCGGTTGCGGCTTGGCCTCGTCGGGGTGGCCGTCAACAGCCTGGTCGGCACCCTGACGTCGGAGGTGCTTGAAGGGGGAGTAGGAGTTATCCGCGAGCACGCGCTTGAACCGGCCCTGCGGCTTCTCCTCCTCTTCGCAGGCACGGCGCGCGCGGCGGGAGCGCCGCTCCTCGACGCGGCGAGGCGAGGTGGGCGATATACCTCGGCGACGCCTGCGATGGAGCAGCGCCGCCGCCGCGAGGAACGCGAAGCACGCGGCGGCCGCCGCCAAGGCGGCGCGCGACTTGAGGTTGACGGTGTGCATCTCGCTCGCGGTAGTGACGGACGGACCTTTGGTAAGTTTGGGATCTTGGACCGTTTGCGGTAGAGACACGCTACACACTAAAAAACCGCGGACCGGATACAAGAGCGGCCATCCAACACTATGGCCCCGTTCGGAAACGGATCACTCCCTCCGCTCCGCTCGATGCTGGAAACGAGGAGCTGGAGTGTTGCCGAATGAGACCGTCTTAAATGTCTGTTTTTTTATTAATAACTCACAAAAAAATTGTTCGCCTCTATTTGTTTACACCGCCACTGTGGTTTTTGCCATCCCAAGCGGCTCATGTGTGGCTTCCGCCATCCTTCAGCGGCTTTTCACCGAACATTGACGGAAAGAGACAGTAGTAAGACGAGATACATGGTGATTTTCATTGACCAAGCGGATGCCTGGACTCCCATAAAACTTCTCAAATTTACTTTAGATTTGCGAGAATTCGAACACCGGACATGTCGACGGACATATACAACACCACATTAGATGGCAAAAAACATATGGACACCTCATGTATATCGCACTGGATCTATAATATTTATTTTGTTACTTAACACTAGAGTTGGAGATGCCCTTAACAATAGAGTAAGAGCAAACTCTAGAAATCCATAGTGCTAAAAGTGAATGTGTTTTATAATGTTTTGTTGACTCATATACATCGCACTACATCCATAACATTTATTTTGTTACTTTTTCATTTACTTGAAATTTGTAGTTTTAGTTTAAACCACTAAAAGAATGAGTAAATGTAATCAAACCATGTGTGGTGTGACAGGTTCTTTGTTTTCTTAGAGGGGAAGATATCGATATAAATGGGTGTTAAAACTACTTGATCATAATGGTAATTGGGACTTGACTCGTTTAAATCAATTATTTTTGTCTGTGGATGTCCAAACTATTTGTCGTATACGGCCATCTCCGCGTTTCGGGGAAGATTTCATTGTTGGGGAATAGGAGAAGAATGGCTAATTCACAATTCGGAGTGCTTACTGGCTAGCGAGGGAGCTCTATGCTCCTTCTTTAGCTTCCACAAGCAGCGCCCGTGACGGACACAATGAGGTCTGGAACCTAATTTGGTCGTGCCCCGCCCTGCTTAAAGTTCTCTCTTTTGCTTGGCGTGCTGCAGCGAATTCTTTGGCAACATGGAAAATAAAAAAGCGGAGGACTTTGGAGATTCGGTGTACTTGCCCAGTCTGTAGGATAGAGGATGAAGACATTTTTCATGTCTTATATGCTTGTGATAATGTGTGTCGACTGCGGCGAGCTATGTCTGAGGTTTGGGCGCTTCCTGATGTTACCACAACTATGCGCTATGATGATTGGTTACTCCAGCTTGTTTGTGATGTAGATGTGGCCATGCGAGTTCGCGTACTAATGCTTTTCTGGATATTATAGCATATCAGAAATGAGTTAGTGCATGGCAAGCCGGCACCACCTATTGGTGTTTCGATCAAATTTTTATCAAGTTATCTTGATTCACTTACTTCACTCAAGATGGATCCTAATGCAGATTTTGTGAAAGGAACAACTGTGGCCAACCCTTGCTACCCATTGGTGAAATACACATGCAATAATAATGTACCTACGGCTAACACTTCCTGGATCCATCCGGTACTTGGTGATGGGAATCGTTGCATGGAAAACAAAAAAAAATCTACGCACACGCAATGATCTATCCATGGAGATGCATAGCAACAAGGGGGAGAGTGTGTCTACGTACTCTCGTAGACCGTAAGCGGAAGCGTTTAACAACGTGGTTGATGTAGTCGAACTTCTTCATGCTTCAACCGATCAAGTACCGAACGCAGGGCACATCCGCGTTCTACACACGTTCGGCTCGCTGACGTCCCTCGCCTTCTTGATCCAGAAAGACGTCGGGGTATTAGATGAGATCCGTCAGCACGACAGCATGGTGACGGTGATGGTGACGTGATCTCCGCAGGGCTTTGCCTAAGCACTACGAAAATATGACCGGGGGTGTAAACGGTGGAGGGGGGGTGCTGCACACGGCGAACAATTGATCTGGGGTGTGCTAGGCGCCCCTTCTCACATATATATAGGTGGAAGGGGAAGGGGGGAGGCCACGGCGCGCCCTAGGGCTGGCCGCCGGCCCCCTAGGGCCCTGCCCTGCCCTGCGCCCCCCTGCCATGTTTCCCCAAGGGGGAAGGAAAGAGGGGGGGGGGAAGGAAGAGGGAATCCCAATCCACACTTTTCTTTCCCTTCTCCCCTTTCCTTCTCCTCCTTAGGTTGGCCCATATGGGGGGCGCACCAGCCCCTTATGGCTGGTGTGTTTCCCCTCTTGGCGCATAAGCCCCATATCTTTTGTCGGGGGTGCCCGAAACCCCTTCTGGTGACCCGATAAGTACCCGGTACCCCCGAAACATTTACGGTGCCATGGAGGAGGAAGCACAAGGGAGAGACTCTCTCCCCTCCTCTCTCGGTGGCGCCGGACTGCCACCGGGGGAACCATCGTCGCGGTGATCGTCTTCATCAACATCACCATCTTCATCACCTTCCTCGTCTCTTTTCAACGGGCCACTCTCCCGCGCCCCGTTGTAATCCTCTACTCGAACATGGTGCTTTATGCCACACATTATGATCCAATGATATGTTGCCATCCTATGATGTTTTGAGTAGATTTCTTTTGTCTTTTGGGTTGATTGATGATCTAGATTGGTTTGAGTTGTATGTTTTTTTGGTGCTGTCCTATGGTGCCTTTGGTATCGTGCACACGTGAAGGATTCCCGCTGTAGGGTATTGCAATACGTTCATGATTCGCTTATAGTGGGTTGCTAGAGTGACATAAGCTTAAGTCCGAGTAAGGGGGTTGTTGCGTATGGGATAAAGAGGACTTGATACTTTAATGCTATGGTTGGGTTTTACCTTAATGATCTTTAGTAGTTGCGGATGCTTGCTAGAGTTCCAATCATAAGTGTATATGATCCAAGTAGAGAAAGTATGTTAGCTTATGCCTCTCCCTCATATAAAATTGCAATAATGACTACCGATTTTATTAACAATTGCCTAGGACAATTCCGCACACCGACCCATCATTATTCCACACTCGCTATTTATAATATATAGTAATATATTCTAACTTTATGTTAACAACACCTATTTTTATATTTTAGTTCTCCGATATCATGCAAAGTTATCCTTTTCATACCCACAATGTAGTTTTATTTTTAGTTTCTAGATGGAAGCAAACGTTCGGTGTACGTAGAGTCGTATGAGTGGCAGATAGGACTTGAGAGAATATTGATCTTACCTTTAGCTCCTTGTGGGTTCAACACTCCATACTTGTCACTTCCATCTTTGAAATTGCTACTATGATTCCTTGCACTTGGGGATTATCAAGCTCTTTTCTGGCACCATTGCCGTGGAGCAATAGCGTAGGGTTGATATTCTCGTGTGTGCTTGTTTTCTTTCTTCACTAAGTAGATTTTGTTTTCCCTTTGTTTTGGTTTTCTTTAGTTGTGGGTGAAATAAAAAAATTAAAAGAATGAAAATACAACAAATTACTTGCCTCTTATTCCTAAAAACTTTTTAAAAAGAGAAGTGATTGGAAGGTTATGCATTGGAGAAGTGAGGGTCGACCTTCAACACTTGTGTTCATGCTCATGGAAACAATGTAGAATTTTTCATGAAAGTTTCTCAAAAATAATTATCCTCTTGTATATATATATATATCCATTGATTATAAAAATAATATACCATGATACGTCTCCAGTGTCTCTATAACTTTTGATTGTTTCATGATGTTATATTATCATTCTTGGATGTTTTACAATCATTTTATGGCAACTTTATATCATTTTTTGGGACTAACCTATTGACATAGTGCCCAGTGCCAGTTGTTGTTTTTTTGCTTGTTTTTTACTTCACAGAAAATCAATACCAAATTGAGTCCAAACGCAGCGAAACTTTTTGGAGAATTTTTCTGGGCCAGAAGACACATGATGGGCCAAAGAAGTACTAGAGGGGTGCGCCGAGGAGGGCACAACCCACCTGGGCGCACCTGGGGGCCCAAGCGCGCCCTGGTGGGTTGTGCCCACCTCGGTGGCCTCCTGCACCGCCTCTTTTCTCTATAAATACCTCAATATTCCAGAAACCCTAGGGGAGTCGATGAAAATTAATTCCAGCCGCCGCAAGTTCTAGAAACCATAGATCCAATCTAGACACCATCACGGAGGGGTTCATCATCCTCATTGGTGCCTCTCCGATGATGCGTGAGTAGTTCATTGTAGACCTATGGGTCTGTAGTTAGTAGCTAGATGGCTTCCTCTCTCTCTTTTGATTCTCAATACAATGGTCTCTTGGAGATCTATTTGATGTAATTCGTTTTGCGGTGTGTTTGTTGGGATCCGATGAACTTTGAGTTTATGATCAGATCTATGTTTTTATCCATGAAAGTTATTTGAGTCTTTTGATCTCTTATATGCACGATTACTTATAGCCTTGTATTTCTTCTTCGAATCTTTGGTTTAGTTAGGCCGACTAGATCGATTTTTCTTGCCATGGGAAGAGGTGCTTTGTGATGGGTTCGATCTTGTGGTGGTTGATCCTAGTGACAGAAGGGAAACGACACGTATGTATCGTTGTTATTAAGGATAACAAGATGGGGTCTATTCCTATATGAGTAGATCTTGTCTACATCATGTCATCGTTCTTATTGCATTACTCTGTTTCGCCATGAACTTAATACACTAGATGTATGCTGGATAGCGGTCGATGTGTGGAGTAATAGTAGTAGATGCAGGCAGGATTCAGTCTGCTAATCTTGGACGTGATGCCTATATAATGATCATTGCCTGGATATCGTCATGATTATTTGAAGTTCTATCAATTGCCCAACAGTAATTTGTTTACTCGTCGTATGCTATTTTTCTCGAGAGAAGCCACTAGTGAAATCTACGGGGCCCCTAGTCTCTTTTTTATCATATTTGCCTTCGAGATCTATTTTTATTTGCTTTTATTTTCAGATCTATTAATCCAAAAACCCCAAAATACCTTGCTTCAATTTTTATTTATTTATTTTATCTCGCGTTCCCGCGAAATCTACTTATCCAATCTACTATAATTTTTACCTATATTTTACCGGGGAGAGATTGACAACCCCTCTTTTGTTGGAAATATGCCCTAGAGGCAATAATAAAATGGTTGTTATTATATTTCCTTGTTCATGATAATTGTCTATTATTCATGCTATAATTGTATTAATCGGAAACCGTAACACATGTGTGAATACATAGACCACAACATGTCCCTAGTAAGCCTCTAGTTGACTAGCTCGTTGATCAATAGATGGTTGTGGTTTCCTGACCATGGACATTGGATGTCGTTGATAACGACATCACATCATTAGGAGAATGATGTGATAGACAAGACCCAATCCTAAGCATAGCACAAGATCATGTAGTTTGTTTGCTAGAGCTTTTCTAATGTCAAGTATCATTTCCTTAGACCATGAGATTGTGCAACTCCCAGATACCGTAGGAATGCTTTGGGTGTATCAAACGTCACAACGTAACTGGGTGGCTATAAAGGTGCACTACAGGTATCTCCGAAAGTATCTGTTGGGTTGGCATGAATCGAGACTGGGATTTGTCACTCCGTATGACGGAGAGGTATCTCTGGGCCCCACTTGGTAATGCATCATCATAATGAGCTCAATGTGACTAAGGAGTTAGCCACGGGATCATGCGTTACGGAACGAGTAAAGAGACTTGCCGGTAACGAGATTGAACGAGGTATGGGGATACCGACGATCGAATCTCGGGCAAGTAACATACCGGTGGACAAAGGGAATTGTATACGTGATTGATTGAATCCTTGACATCGTGGTTCATCCGATGAGATCATTGTCGGTGTCAAAACTGGCGGATCTCGGGTAGGGGGTCCCGAACTGTGCGTCTAAAGCGGATGGTAGCAGGAGGCAGGGAACACGATGTTTTACCCAGGTTCGGGCCCTCTTGATGGAGGTAAAACCCTACGTCCTGTTTGATTTATTCTTGATGATATGGGTATTACAAGAGTTGATCTACCACGAGATTGGAGGGGCTAAACCCTAGAAGCTAGCCTATGGTATGATTGGCGTTGTCCTACGGACCTAAACCCTCCGGTTTATATAGACACCGGAGGGGGCTAGGGTTACACAAGGTCGGTTACAAAGGAGGAGATATACATATCCGTATTGCCTAGCTTGCCTTCCATGCCAAGTAGAGTCCCATCCGGACACGGGACGAAGTCTTCAATCTTGTATCTTCATAGTCCAACAGTCCGGTCGAAGGATATAATCCGGTTGTCCGGATACCCCCCAATCCTGGACTCCCTCAGTAGCCCCCGAACCAGGCTTCAATGACGATGAGTCCTGCGCGCAGTATTGTCTTCGGCATTGCAAGGCGGGTTCTTCTCCAATTTCCAAGTGTTTGTAAGCAGTGCCCAGCCCCATAAATGTCGAACCTCTTGGCTTCTGTGCCCAATAAGGGCTATCTCCCATGCGTCGAATGAATACGAGGCGCCAGGGCATTTTTACATTTGCCCACCTAGCCAGATAAATAAATTGTCTATTAAAGGGATAGGGATTCTTAGATCCGATCCACACCATCCCCCCCTCAGCGAGAATCCATCAGAGCATGTTTCGGAAAGATTCATTCCAGCATGGCCGACCTCCATAGCTCCTCCTCCCGCCCCCGTAGCCCTAAGCCCGGTGATTGGGAGAGGTGTTCAGTCCCACACAGTCGATTGGTCGAACTGCAGGCCAAGGGATTTCTCCCTCCGGCGCATATGGTGCCTGTTCGAGCCGGACTTGCCACCTACAATGGCGGGGAGAAAGCGGAGAGCTTTCCATGTCCCTCCATGGGGGAACGGGTCTGCCTTGTTCCTTATTTACTAAGGGGACTCGGATTTCCAATTCATCCGTTCCTTCGCGGGCTCCTGGAGTTCTATGGCCTCCAATTACACAATTTTCACCCCTGCCTCCATTCTACATATCGCCGCTATGTTGCTCTCTGTGAGTTGTTCCTGGGCTGCGAGGCTCACTTCGAGCTGTGGAAAAGGCTATTTTGCCTCGTCCCTCGCACACAGAGGGGATCACTTTATCAAGTGGGCGGAGCCGAAATATGGCGCATCGCCGATACCGGATACCTGTCCGGTACCCCGAAGAAGTCGTCCGAAGACTGGTCTTCAGAATGGTTTTATACGGAGGACGTTCCCCTTCCAGACCCTGTTCGGCGTTCCTGAATTCAACAATGCTCCTCTAAAGAAGCGCCGAAGTTGGCGCCCACGGAGCCCTGATACGTCTCCAATGTATATATAATTTTTGATTGGTCCATGCTATATTATCTACTGTTTTGGACTATATTGGGCTTTATTTTCCACTTTTATATTATTTTTGGGACTAACCTATTAACCGGAGGCCCAGCCCAGAATTGCTGTTTTTTTGCCTATTTCAGTGTTTCGAAGAAACGGAATATCAAACAGAGTCCAAACGGAATAAAACCTTCGGGAATGTGATTTTCTCACCGAACGTGATCCAGGAGACTTGGACCCTACGCCAAGGCATCAGAGAGGCGGTCACGAGGGTGGGGGCGCCCCCCTAGGGTGCGCCCCCTGCCTCATGGGCCCCTTGGAGCTCCACCGACGTACTCCTTCCTCCTATATATACCTACGTACCCCCAAACGATCAGAACAGGAGCCAAAAACCTAATTCCACTGCCGCAACTTTCCGTATCCATGAGATCCCATCTTGGGGCCTGTTCCGGAGCTCCGCCGGAGAGGGCCGTCATCACGGAGGGCTTCTACATCATCATAGCCTCTCCGATGAAGTGTGAGTAGTTTACCTCAGACCTTCGGGTCCATAGTTAGTAGCTAGATGGCTTCTTCTCTCTTTTTGGATCTCAATACAAAGTTCTCCCGCTCTCTTGTGGAGATCTATTCGATGTAATCTTCTTTTTGCGGTGTGTTTGTTGAGACCGATGAATTGTGGGTTTATGATCAAGTCTATCTATGAATAATATTTGAATCTTCTCTGAATTATTTTATGTATGATTGGTTATCTTTGCAAGTCTCTTCGAATTATCAGTTTGGTTTGGCCAACTAGATTGGTAGTTCTTGCCATGGGAGAAGTGCTTAGCTTTGGCTTCGATCTTGTGGTGTCCTTTCCCAGTGACAGAAGGGGCAGCAAGGCACGTATTGGATCGTTGCCATCGAGGATAACAAGATGGGGTTTATTTCATATTGCATGAATTTATCTCTCTACATCATGTCATCTTGCTTAAGGCGTTACTCTGTTTTTAACTTAATACTCTAGATGCATGCTGGATAGCGGTCGATGAGTGGAGTAATAGTAGTAGATGCAGAATCGTTTCGGTCTACTTGTCATGGACGTGATGCCTATATACATGATCATTCCTAGATATTCTCATAACTATGCTCAATTCTGTCAATTGCTCAACAGTAATTTGTTTACCCACCATAGAATACTTATGCTCTTGAGAGAAGCCACCAGTGAAACCTATGGCCCCCGGGTCTATTCTCATCATATCAATCTCCATCACTTTAATCTTGTTTTGCTTTTTTACTTTGCCTTTACTTTTTACTTTGCATCTTTATACCAAAAATACAAAAATATTGTATCTATTAGATCTCACTCTCGTAAGTGACCGTGAAGGGATTGACAACCCCTAATCGCGTTGGTTGCGAGTAGCTATCGTTTTGTGCAGGTACGAGGGACTTGAGCGTAGCCTCCTACTGGATTGATACCTTGGTTCTCAAAAACTGAGGGAAATACTTACGCTACTTTGCTGCATCATCTCTTCCTCTTCGGGGAAAACCAACGCAAGCTCAAGAGGTAGCAAGAAGGATTTCTGGCGCCGTTGCCCGGAAGTCTACGCAAAAAGTCAACATACCAAGTACCCATCACAATCCCTATCTCTCGCATTACATTATTTGCCATTTGCCTCTCATTTTCCTCTCCCCCACTTCAGCCTCGTCGTTTTATTCGCCCTCTCTTTCCCAATCTCCTTCTCCTTCTTTGCCTCTTCTGGCCCGTTTGCTTTTTGTTTGCTCATATGGTTGGAATAGTCATTTATTTATTACTAAACAGAGAACCTAAGATTTATGGATCCTCATCCGCTTGCTAATCTTTTTAAGAGATCCAGTTATGTTGAACCAATTGCTAGTGAGTTTTGTGCACTAGATTATCTTTATGAAGTTTTGCTTGAAATTCATGAATCTGAAAATTGCGATGAAGTATGTTATGAAGTGATTCATGATAGATCTTTGAATAAAAAGCATGATTGCAATGATGTTATTATGAATTCTATTAATGACAATTGTGCTAATAATATGCAAAACCCTAAGCTTGGGGATGCTAGTTTTGTTATGTCCTCTACTTGTTGCAATGATCATGATTGGGGTGATTCTTCTTATGATCTTGAAAATTTATTTAAGCCCTATGATGAATATGAGATTGATTATAATGTTTGCAATAATATTGAAAGTGGGTTTGGAAGAATGTCAACTTTAGATCCCACATATTTGGAGAATGTTCAATCTTATGAAGTTTTTGATAAAAGTGTGTTTGGAAAGGTCATGACTTTAGTTAATGTTAATCCCACTATCTTGGAAGAGTGTCAACTTTGCATGCATGTGGATCGTGTTGAAAATACTCTATGTGATAGCTATTTTGTTGAATTTGCTTATGATCCCACATGTAATTATTATGAGAGAGGAAAATATGGTGGTAGAAATTTTCATGTTACTAAATTACCCCTCCTTATGTTGAAATTGCTATTGTTTCTTTCCTCTTCCTTGCATATGCTAGTTTTTGCTTGCCTTGATAATTTGTTCGCCTATAAGATGCCTACGCATTGGAATTATGTTATACTTAGATGTGTTTGTCGCGTGTTTTATGATGCTCTCTTTGTGCTTCAATTCCTGTCTTTCATGTGAGTATCATTGAAATAGTATGCCTAGCTATAAGGCTTTCAAGAAAAGCGCTTGTTGGGAGACAACCCAATGTTTGTCCTTGCTGTTATTTAATAAATAATTTATTTAGCCTCTGTTTTTATTGTGTTTTTGTGTTTAATTAGTGTTTGTGCCAAGTAGAACCGTTGGGAAGACTTGGGAAAGTCTTGTTGAACTTGCTGTAAAAAACAGAAACTTTAGCGCTCACGAGAACTGCTGTCATTTTTATTTGAAGAGTGATATTTAGTTAATTATTTTTGAATATGATTAATATATAAATTACTCACGTCCAGCAATTTATTTTAGAATTTTTGGGGTTCCAGATCTTGCGCTAGCTACAGATTACTACAGACCGTTCTGTTTTTGACAGATTCTGTTTTTCGTGTGTTGTTTGCTTATTTTGATGAATCTATGGTTAGTAAAATATTTTATAATCCATAGATAAGTTGGAATACAGTAGGTTTAACACAAATATAAATAAATAATGAGTTCATTACAGTACCTTGAAGTGGTATTTTGTTTTCTTTCGCTAACGGAGCTCACGAGTTTTCTACTTTAAGCTTTTTGTTGTGAAGTTTTCAAGTTTTGGGTGAATTCTTTTGATGGATTATGGAACAAGGAGTGGCAAGAGCCTAAGCTTGGGGATGCCCATGGCACCCCCAAGATAATCCAAGGACACTAAAAAGTCAAAGCTTGGGGATGCCCCGGAAGGCATCCCCTCTTTTGTCCACTTCCATCGGTAATTTACTTGGAGCTATATTTTTATTCACCAACATGATATGTGCTTTGCTTGGAGCGTCTTGTATTATTTTTGTCTTTGTGTTTTAGTATGCCACAATCATCCTTGCTGTACACACCTTTTGAGAGAGCCATACATGAATTAAAATTTAATAGAATACTCTATGTGCTTCACTTATATCTTTTTGAGCTATGTAGTTTTGCTCTATGTGCTTCACTTATATCTTTTTGAGCTAAGTAGTTTTGCTCTATGTGCTTCACTTATATCTTTTGAGCTAAGTAGTTTTGCTCTATGTGCTTCACTTATATCTTTTGAGCGTAGTAATTTTGCTCTATGTGCTTCACTTAGATCTTTTAGAGCATGGTGGTGGATTCGTTTTAAAGAAACTATTGATCTCTCATGCTTCACTTAAATTATTTTGAGAGCCTCTTAATAGCATGGTAATTTGCTTAATAATAATATGCTTGGTATTCAAGATTTGTGAAACTTTCTTTTGAGTGTGTTGAATACTAAGAAAAGATTGAAGCATGATAATTGTTTTGAGATATGGAGGTGATAATATTAGAGTCATGCTAGTTGAGTAGTTGTGAATTTAAAGAATACTTGTGTTAAAGTTTGTGATTCCCATAGCATGCACGTATGGTGAACCGTTATGTGATGAAGTCGGAGCATGATTTATTTATTGATTGTCTTCCTTATGAGTGGCGGTCGGGGACGAGCGATGGTCTTTTCCTACCAATCTATCCCCCTAGGAGCATGCGCGTAATACTTTGCTTTGATAACTTCTAGATTTTTGCAATAAGTATATGAGTTCTTTATGACTAATGTTGAGTCAATGGATTATACGTACTCTCACCCTTTCACCTTTGCTAGTCTCTCTAATACCGTGCACCTTTCGCCGGTATCATACACCCACCATATACCTTCCTCAAAACAGCCACCATACCTACCTATCATGGCATTTCCATAGCCATTCCGAGATATATTGCCATGCAACTTTCCACCATTCCATTTATCATGACACATTCATCATTGTCATATTGCATATCCCGGTACACCGCCGGAGGCATTCATATAGAGTCATATTTTGTTCTAAGTATCGAGTTGTAATTGTTGAGTTGTAAGAAAAATAAAAGTGTGATGATCATCATTATTAGAGCATTGTCCCAGTGAGGTAAGAATGATGGAGACTATGATTCCCCCACAAGTCGGGACGAGACTCCGGACGAAAAATAAATAAAAGAGGCCAAAGAAGCCCAAATAAAAAAAGGGGAAGGCCTAAAAAAAGAAGAGAAAAGGCCCAAAAAAATTGAGAGAAAAAGAGAGAAGGGACAATGTTACTATCCTTTTACCGCACTTGTGCTTCAAAGTAGCACCATGATCTTCATAGTAGAGAGTCTCTCATGTTATCACTTTCATGTACTAGTGGGAATCTTTCATTTTAGAACTTGGCTTGTATATTCCAATGATGGGCTTCCTCAAATTGCCCTAGGTCTTCATGAGCAAGCAAGTTGGATGCACACCCACTTAGTTTCTTTTTGAGCTTTCATATACTTATAGCTCTAGTGCATCTATTGCATGGCAATCCCTACTCACTCACATTAATATCTATTGATGGGCATCTCCATAGCCCGTTGATACGCCTAGTTGATGTGAGACTATCTTCTCCTTTTTGTCTTCTCCACAACCACCATTCTCTTCCACCTATAGTGCTATATCCATGGCTCACGCTCATGTATTGCGTGAAGATTGAAAAAGTTTGGAAAAAGTTAGAGTATGAAACAATTGCTTGTCTTGTCATCGGGGTTGTGCATGATTTAAATACTTTCTGTGGTGAAGATAGAGCATAGCCAGACTATATGATTTTGTAGGGATAACTTTCTTTAGCCATGATATTTTGAGAAGACATAATTGCTTTGTTAGTATGCTTGAAGTATTATTATTTTTTATGTCAATATAAACTTTTGTCTTGAATCTTTTGAATCTGAATATTCATATCACAATTAAGAAGATTTGCATTGAAATTATGCCAAGTAGCACTCCGCATCAAAAATTCTGTTTTTATCATTTACCTACTCGAGGACGAGCAGGAATTAAGCTTGGGGATGCCTGACACGTCTCCAACGTATCTATAATTTTTGATTGCTCCATGCTATATTATCTACTGTTTTGGACTATATTGGGCTTTATTTTCCACTTTTATATTATTTTTGGGACTAACCTATTAACCGGAGGCCCAGCCCAGAATTGTTGTTTTTTTGCCTATTTTAGTGTTTCGAAGAAATGGAATATCAAACGGAATAAAACCTTCGGGAACGTGATTTTCTCACCGAACGTGATCCAGGAGACTTGGACCTTACGCCAAGGCATCAGAGAGGCGGTCACGAGGGTGGGGGCGCCCCCCTAGGGCGCCCCCCTGCCTCGTGGGCCCCTCGGAGCTCCACCGACGTACTCCTTCCTCCTATATATACCTATGTACCCCCAAACGATCAGAACATGACCCAAAAACCTAATTCCACCACCGCAACTTTCTGTATCCACGAGATCCCATCTTGGGGCCTGTTCCGGAGCTCCGCCAGAGAGGGCCGTCATCACGGAGGGCTTCTACATCATCATAGCCTCTCCGATGAAGTGTGAGTAGTTTACCTCAGACCTTCGGGTCCATAGTTAGTAGCTAGATGACTTCTTCTCTCTTTTTGGATCTCAATACAAAGTTCTCCCCCTCTCTTGTGGAGATCTATTCGATGTAATCTTCTTTTTGTGGTGTGTTTGTTGAGACCGATGAATTGTGGGTTTATGATCAAGTCTATCTATGAATAATATTTGAATCTTCTCTGAATTCTTTTATGTATGATTGGTTATCTTTGCAAGTCTCTTCGAATTATCCGTTTGGTTTGGCCAACTAGATTGGTAGTTCTTGCCATGGGAGAAGTGCTTAGCTTTGGGTTCGATCTTGCGGTGTCCTTTCCCAGTGACAGAAGGGGCAGCAAGGCACGTATTGTATCATTGCCATCGAGGATAACAAGATGGGGTTTATTTCATATTGCATGAATTTATCTCTCTACATCATGTCATCTTGATTAAGGTGTTACTCTATTTTTAGCTTAATACTCTAGAGGCATGCTGGATAGCGGTCGATGAGTGGAGTAATAGTAGTAGATGCAGAATCGTTTCAGTCTACTTGTCATGGACATGATGCCTATATACATGATCATGCCTAGATATTCTCATAACTATGCTCAATTCTGTCAATTGCTCAACAGTAATTTGTTTACCCACCGTAGAATACTTATGCTCTTGAGAGAAGCCACTAGTGAAACCTATGGCCCCCGGGTCTATTCTCATCATATCAATCTCCATCACTTTAATCTTGTTTTGCTTTTTTACTCTACCTTTACTTTTTACTTTGCATCTTTATACCAAAAATACCAAAAATATTATATCTATCAGATCTCACTCTCATAAGTGACCGTGAAGGGATTGACAACCGCTAATCGCGTTGGTTGCGAGTAGCTATCGTTTTGTGCAGGTACGAGGGACTTGAGTGTAGCCTCCTACTGGATTGATACCTTGGTTCTCAAAAACTGAGGGAAATACTTACGCTACTCTGCTGCATCATCCCTTCCTCTTCGGGGAAAACCAACGCAAGATCAAGAGGTAGCAAGCCCCCAGGTGGAAGACAACAGAGAAGTCCTCTATCTGATGAACCAGATCAAAGCACTGGCTCAATCAGGATTGACAATAATCGAAGTTTTGTCGATTTGCACAATGCGGGGAGTGCAACCACTTCAATACCGTGGGCACCCCTTGTGGTGTTTCAACGGGGCGGATGACGCCACCCGCTACGGGCGTAAGGGTCCGGGTGATGCTGCCGCTTTAGCAAAAATTCTGTCAGAATTTTTCAAGGGAGAGGAGGAGGAGTTCACCCGCATCAAGCCATAGGATGGATCCTCCATGTACAATCCTCCAAGTTGGGTAAGCTATATCCCCTAACTTCCATTTTCCCGCATTCTTTGTCGTAAGTATTCACCTTGCCAGTTTGCGGCAGGAACTGCGAAAAGCCATAAAGGAGGTCAGCAGCCCCTCCCCACAACCGGAGGACCCTGACCGGGCCCTCGACTCCGGACTTGAAGAAGATCCGGCTATCTTCATGGAGCTGATAGACCGGCAGTTCTATCAGTTAAGCTGCGACGACGCCATGGTGGCCATTACGGCCGAGTATGGCGGACTGCTCCCTGCATCGCACGTAAGAAAAACCAAAAATCCCAACTCCAAAAACTAGGATCCCCTTTTAGACACTTCACCCACCATATACACATGGCATTTTTTACAGGGAAGGCATTCGGGACGCCCTGCCGAACCCGCAGCAACTCGCCAACAAGAGGCGCCGAGGCCGGGTAGGCCAAAATGGAAGGCGGTCAGGACGGAGACGCCGGCGCAAAGGTATAAAAACCCCGCTCCATGGTTGTCGTCTTTCTCAAAATGTAATGACGCTCGTGTTTCTTTAATAGAAAAAACGCTCGCCGGAATATGTCCGGCGATGTTGCTGATCACGCCTCCACCAGCAGGGCTCCAGGACCGGACATAGAGGCAGAAGCTGATATGGGGGGCAGGCGCCGGATAATCCCCCTACAGAGGATGCGGATAGATTATCCGCTACTAACTTAGAAGTGGAAAGCGCCATGAATCATAGGCGCCGCCGGGCCGTACTCCGTGACGCTTGTTTCTCACCAGAGGCATTTGATGCCTTTAATTCCGGAGAGGCGTACCTCTGTGCTGCTCAAGATGGTCTAGCCAGAGCCACGGATCAGTATGTAAAGGATGTACGGGTAAGTAAATCTGGCGATTTATATGTATCAGTAGCCCCTGAGACTTGAAACAGTTAGCAGAACTGATTTAAGGATCATCTTTATTGTGCAGGTTCTTATAGAGAAGAATACTAGGCTGTCCCAAGAGCTTGAGGAATGTAAGACCCAACCGCGGGCCGCTGTTGCGGCATTGCAGGAACCAAAAAAGCCTCCCGCTGGTAACATTTACTTTAAAGAATGATGGTTACCATATAGTGTGCGGCGTGGCTACAGATCTAACAATAGATTTTGCAGATGAATTCAGAGAAAATCCGGAGGACCAGCATGTCGTGTGGCAGCTAGAGGCTGGCAAACGCGTGCTGACTGAGGTTAGGCGGGAGAAAAACAATCTCCAACACGCCAATGTCAAGCTGAGCATGGAACTAAAAGACATTCGAGCCCAGCTTGCAGACTCCGAGAAGGAGAAAAAGCGGCTTCAGCGTGACATTTTCAGTAAGTGCTTGAACGAATCCTTTTGAAGGAGTTCGGCGAAGAAGCCGACTAACAGCGTTATGTCTGTAGGTATGCTGACGGGTCGTCCTGCGGAGGAAATGCCCGGGTTTGCAGGTGATCTTCTATCCGAGCTCTCGCATCTGCACGAACAAGTTCGGCAGGTGATGCAAGGTGTTGCCCAGGCCTTGTGGCCATCCGCCTCCCTGCCGGAAGGCGTTGCAGAGCTTACGAAGAAGCTCAAGGGAGCACGACGGCGCTTCCGATTATGGAAGATATCGGCCTGCCGACAAGGTGCCCGAGAAGCCTGGGCCATGGTGAAGACGCGGTACACCAAGGCTGACCCAAATCACATGGCCGAGGTCGGACCTGTGGGGCCCGGTGGAAAAGAGATCTTCGTTAGCTTAGTTTATGGGCAAGTGGAATTAGCCGCAAAGTATTCCCAACAGGATTGTAGGCTAGACCGCCTGTTGGATGGTATAGAGGAGGAATTTAGTCAGTCTGCATGACTATGTAATTAAAGTGACATGTATAATGCCTTCTAGCCGGATTGTAGATCATTTGTCATGGCGGACCTTTTCGCTTCAACCTCGGGACCCGATAGTCCGGAGTGTATCCGAATACCCTCTCAGTTATATAAGAACCTGGGTATGCGTGGAGACCAGGCGTATGGGTCATTGGTGCTTGAACAGACAAGTGCCCAACTAGTTATGTTATATTACATGGGTAGTAAGAAACATCTTCCAAGGAGAATAGTTCCGTTAAGGGTTCCTTTCCCTGGGTAAGCATGCCCTAAAGTGCATGTCCGAACTGCGATAGGAAACGCAGGAAAAAGCATCTGGGGGCAGATATGGAAAATAAATAAAAATCATCTGTTGTTCGCCGACCGAATATTCCCTTAAGAATGCTAGCTTTCGGCTTCACCCAGTCTGAGGTACACATCCGGCTGAACCGGCAGTAACAATCACAGATGTGCTCCCCTTATGCCCTAGCCGAATTAACGGGAATGTAGGGCATAAATACAAGAGCCAGGCAACCCAGCTTGGCCAAAACTTAAGTCATATCGATGCATATAATGGCGAAAAAGGTACATGTGGAAGCATAACACATGTGTAGGGAACGAGGCCCAAATAAATAATCAAGCTTCTGTGAAAGAAGCCCCCAGGTATGATGAGTGCGGCTAGCGCATCTGTAATGTGCAAACGAGGCGCAAGTTGGCCTTTGAAGGCCTGGAGAAAGAATAAAAGAAAGAAAGAAAAACAAGACAGATAATGTATAAAAAATGGACAGAGGAAGGGACGAACACAGGGTCCGGCTCTAGGCGTAGAATCTTCGGAGTCTGGCCGCGTTCCATGGGTTCGGCTCGAGTCGATTAGTCGATGCATCCCGCAGTCGGTATGCTCCACCGGTCAGAACTTGGTCAATAATGAAGGGACCTTCCCATTTGGGCTCCAGTTTGTTCTTTTTCTTATCCGGCAGACGTAGAACTAGTTTGCCAACGTTATAAGTTTGGGCCCGTAATTCTCTGCTTTGGTATCTACGAGCCTGTTGCTGATAAAATGCGGAACGGGCTTCTGCCACGTCGCGCTCCTCCTCCAAGGTGTCCAGACTATCCTGCCGATCAAGCTCGGCTTCTATTTCTTCGTACATGCGCACTCGAGGTGAGTCATGAATTATGTCACAGGGCAAGACTACCTCTGCGCCATGCACCATAAAGAAGGGTGTATATCTGGTACTACGGTTCGGCATGGTCCGCAGCCCCCAAAATACGAAGTCGAGCTCCTCTACCCAGTGCGTGTTAGACTCCGTTAAGGACCACACTAGCCTGGGTTTAATGCCGCTCATTATAAGACCGTTCGCGCGCTCCACTTGACCGTTGGTTTGTGGGTGATAGACCGAAGCATAATTGAGCCTGATGCCCATTTTGCTGCACCAGAGTTTTACCTCATCGGTAGTAAAGTTCGTGTCGTTGTGAGTGATGATGCTGTGAGGGATGCCATAACGGTGTACGACCCCGGATATGAAGTCTATCACCGGTCCGGATTCGGCTGTTTTAACAGGTTTGGCCTCTATCCATTTAGTGAATTTATCCACCATGACCAGTAAGTATTTTTTTCTTGTGGGTTCCCCCTTTAAGGGGTCCAACCATGTCAAGCCCCCAGACTGCGAAGGGCCACGTAATGGGGATTGTTTGGAGGGCGGTGGGTGGCATGTGGCTTTGATTTGCAAAGAGCTGGCAACCGGCGCAACATTGGACCAAGTCCTGTGCATCTGCCCAGGCCATTGGCCAATAGAATCATGTATGGAAGGCCTTGCTGACAAGAGCCTGGGCTGCGGCATGGTGACCACCGAGTCCGGCATGAATTTCTGCCAAAAGGTTCCGTCCTTCCTCTTCGGAGATACACCTTTGAAGGACTCCGGTAGTGCTTTTTTTATACAATTCTCCCTCATGGACCCTGTAGGCCTTAGATCGCCGCACTATGCAGCGTGCCTCATTTTGGTCCTCCGGAAGTTCCTGCCTAGTTAGGTAGGCCAGGAATGGTTCTGTCCACGGGGCTATGATGGCCATTATTATGTGGGCCGAAGGTGTTATTTCGGTGGCGGAGCCTCCGATTGTGTCAGAGTGTTCGGTATCGGGTATTTTGGCCGGGTCCGGATTATTGTTACTGGTGTCCCCTTCCCATACTACGGATGGCTTGAACAGCCTCTCCAGAAATATGTTGGGGGGACCGCGTCGCGTTTTGCGCCGATGCGGGCGAGGATATCCGCCGCCTGATTGTTTTCCCGAGCCACATGATGAAATTCGAGCCCCTTGAACCGAGCTGACATTTTTAGGACGGCATTGTGATAGGCCGCCATTTTCGGATCCTTGGCATCGAAGTCTCCATTTATTTGGGATATTGCGAGGTTCGAATCCCCCCGCACCTCTAGGCATTGAATGCCCATGGATACTGCCATCCGAAGACCATGTAAAAGGGCCTCATATTCGGCTGCGTTGTTGGAGTCCGTATACATCATCTGGAGTACGTATTGAACTGTATCTCCGGTCGGGGACGTCAAAACGATGCCAGCCCCCAGACTAGCCAACATTTTGGAGCCGTCGAAGTGCATGATCCAGTTGGAATATGCGCCGTATTCTTCAGGGAGTTCGGCTTCCGTCCATTCGGCGACAAAGTCGGCCAATACTTGCGACTTAATGGCTCGCCGTGGCTTGTAAGTTATGTCAAACGGGAGGAGCTCAATGGCCCATTTGGCAATACGGCCCGTGGCATCGCGGTTGTTTATAATATCATTAAGTGGCACTTCCGAGGCTACTGTTATCGAACACTCTTGAAAGTAGTGTCGCAGCTTCTGGGATGCCATGAATACTGCGTATGCTATCTTTTGATAATGCGGGTACCGTGACTTGCATGGAGTAAGGACAGTGGATACATAGTAGACCGGCTTTTGAAGGGGGAATTTATGTCCATCCATTTCTTGTTCGACGACGAGCACTGCGCTCACAACTTGATGAGTTGCCGCAATGTATAACAGCATTGGTTCGCCAATGTTTGGCGTGGCCAGGACTGGGTTGGTTGCCAATATGGCTTTTATTTCTTCCAATCCGGCTGTGGCGGCATCAGTCCACTCAAAGTGTTCGGTGCGCCGAAGGAGGCGATAAAGGGGTAATGCCTTTTCTCCCAGGCGGGAGATAAAGCGGCTTAGAGCCGCCACACATCCGATTAATTTCTAGATTTGTTTGAGGTCCGTTGGGATATCCAATTGTGACAGAGCTCGGATCTTGGCCGGATTTGCTTCAATTCCTCTGCCGGATACAATGAAGCCCAAGAGCTTTCCGGCTGGCACACCGAAAACGCATTTTTCCGGGTTGAGCTTGATGTCATATGTTCGGAGGTTATCGAATGTGAGCCTCAAGTTGTCTACTAGAGATTCGACATGTTTGGTTTTGACGACCATGTCATCTACGTATGCCTCCACTATTTTGCCGATCTGGTTTGCCAGACATGTCTAAATCATGCGCTGATATGTTGCACCGGCGTTTTTGAGCCCAAAGGGCATTGTGTTGAAGCAGAAGGGGCCGTATGGTGTGATGAATGCCATTGCGGCTTGGTCGGGCTCCGCCACCTTAATTTGGTGGTAGCTGGAGTATGCGTCAAGGAAACACAATGAATCGTGTCCTGCGGTAGCATCGATAATTTGATCGATGCGGGGGAGGGGGAAGGGATCCTTTGGGCAAGCCTTGTTGAGGTCCTTAAAATCGATGCACAGGTGCCAGGATTTGTCCTTCTTTGGTACCATCACCAGATTTGCTAGCCAGTCCAGATGTTTTATTTCTCTAATGAATCCGGCCTCCAATAACTTGGCTAGTTCCTCTCCCATGGATTGCCTCTTAGGTTTAGAGAAACGCTGAAGAGCCTGCTTGAGCGGCTTGAATCCCTTTAGAATATTGAGGCTGTGCTCGGCCAACCTGCGTGGGATTCCTGGCATGTCTGAAGGGTGCTAGGCAAAAATGTCCCAGTTCTCGCATAGGAACTCTCGTAGTGCGGCATCTACGTCAGGGTTTAATTGTGCCCCGATGGAAGCTGTTTTTGTAGGGTCCGTTGGATGGACTTGGAATTTGACTATTTCATCCGCCGGTTTAAAGGAGGTGGACTTGGATCTCTTATCGAGTATCACATCGTCCCTGTTCACCGTGTAGCGCAGCGCAGTCAGTTCCTCAGCCGCTAGGGCTTCGGATAATGCCTCGAGGGCCAGTGCGGCTGTCTTATTTTCGGTGCGGAGTGCTGTGTCCGGATCACTAGCAAGAGTGATAATTCCGTTGGGCCCGGGCATTTTGAGCTTCATGTACCCATAATGGGGTATGGCTTGGAAGATTGTGAATGCATCTCGCCCTAATAGGGCATGGTAACCGCTACTGAACGGGGCCACTTGGAACGTAATCTCTTCGGACCTATAATTCTCCGGCATGCCGAACACCACATCTAGTGTGATTTTGCCTGTACAGCGCACTTCTCGACTGGGGATTATTCCTCTAAAGGTTGTGCTGCTTCGCTCGATGCGGTTCCAGTCTATTTCCATTTTTGAAGGGTTTCCTCATAGATGAGGTTTAATCCGCTGCCGCCGTCCATGAGTACCTTGGTGAGTCGAAAGCCATCCACAATTGGACTGAGGACCAATGCTGCTGGTGCTCGGGCTGTTCGGAATTTAGGTTCATCACTGGCATTGAAAGTAATAGCCGTGTTACTCCATGGGTTTATTGTCGCCACATGGTAGATTTCGGCAAGGCTGCGGAGTGTTCGCTTTCACCTATTATTTGATGCGAAGGTCTCGAAGATCGTTAATACCGTACTGGTATTTATGGGATGGTGCTTTGTGGCTTCTGGAATTAGGAGATCCTCGCCACTTTTGGTTACCTGCCGGAGTATCCAACATGCTCTAAGGCTATGTGTTGGTATGGCGCCCTTTGTACTGTGAATTTTACAGGGTCCAGTGAGCCATCCCTCCAGTATGGTTCCATGCCCTATAGAGGGTTTTTGCTTTTTGGTAGTTGACCCGGGTGTCTTTTGATAGTGCACCCTTTTATTTCGGACTGGGTTCGTATTTAGGGCCGGATTATCCCAAAAGTTTGTTTCGGTTTTCAAGGCACTTTCCATCGCACAGTACTTTTGTACTATGGACGCCAAGTCAGGAAGCGTGATATCTCACGGCGATTTATGGCGTTAAGGATTCCCTTGTCCGTGCAATTATTGCAGAAAAATAAGATTGCGTCTTCCTCGCGATAGTCCTTAACCTTGTTCATCGCAAGGAGGAATTTGGCCCAATAGTGATGTACTGTTTCCTGGGGCTCTTGCCTGATGTGGGAAAGATCGCTTATGTTTGGGTGGGTGGGTGGAATTGAATCCGAACCCTTACCCAATCTGGGATCCAGGGGCCGAGGAATTTTCAATTTTGGAAATTATGGTTCCGGGGTGTTGCCCGATAATCCTGGCCCGCTGCCTGACTCTAAGTTCAGGGATTGGATGTTGTCCTCCCGCGAATGGGTATCCGGGTCGGAGAGCTTAGGAATCCGTACATAGTTGGTCCTCAATATGGAGGAGAGGTCGCCGCATTGTTCCTCCACCACTGCAATATTATGGGTGACCGACGAAGAGTTAATCTCCCTTTGATCGGGTTTAAGCCCAATCCGATCATAGTCCGTAGCGACTCCCAGGGCGGCGACGCGATCCAAGAGCTCGTTTAGGGAGGCGAGCTCCATTGGATCCATCTGTTCGGCGAGCGCCGATTTAACGTGGAGGCTGTTTTCGATGACCCGAGAAGTCATCGTCGGTGCGGCGGCTGAACAGGCGGTCATGATGAAACCGCCTAGCCGGAGAGTTTGGCCGATAGCCAAAGCTCCCCCAACAGTAGTACCGTCTTTAAAGAAGAGATGAGACATCCTTCCTTCTGGCGATGGCACAGTGGAACTCTCAATGAAAACACCAATGTCGGTGTCAAAACCGGCGGATCTCGGGTAGGGGGTCCCGAACTGTGTGTCTAAGGCGGATGGTAACAGTAGGCAGGGAACACGATGTCTTACTCTGGTTCGGGCCCTCTTGATGGAGGTAAAACCCTACATCCTGCTTGATTTATTCTTGATGATATGGGTATTACAAGAGTTGATCTACCACGAGATCGGAGGGGCTAAACCCTAGAAGCTAGCCTATGGTATGATTGTTGTTGTCCTACGGACCTAAACCCTTCGGTTTATATAGACACCGGAGGGGGCTAGGGTTACACAAGGTCGGTTACAAAGGAGGAGATATACATATCCGTATTGCCTAGCTTGCCTTCCACGCCAAGTAGAGTCCCATCCGGACACGGGACGAAGTCTTCAATCTTGTATCTTCATAGTCCAACAGTCCGGCCGAAGGATATAATCTGGCTGTCCGGATACCCCCTAATCCTAGACTCCCTCAATCATCATGGAACATGTGGGAGCCAACATGGGTATCTAGACCCCGTTGTTGGTTATTGGCCGGAGAGATGTCTCGGTCATGTCTGCATGTTTCCCGAACCCGTAGGGTCTACACACTTAAGGTTTGGTGACGCTAGAGTTGTTATGGGAAATTGTATGTGGTTACATAAGGTTGTTCGGAGTCCCGGATGAGATCCCAGAAGTCATGAGGAGTTCCGAAATGGCCCGGAGGTGAAGATTTATATATGGGAAGTCCAGTTTTAGTCACCGGAATGGTTTCGGGGTTATCGGTATTGTACCGGGACCACCGAAAGGTGTCCGGGGGTCCACCGGGTGGGGCCACCTGCCCCGGAGGACTTAGTGGGCTGAATATGGGAGGGAACTAGCCCCCTAGTGGGCTGGTGCCCCCCGAGGGCCCAAGGCACCTAGGGTTGGAAACCCTAGGGGAAGGGGGCGCCTCCCACCTGCTTGGGGGGCAAGTCTCCCCCTCCTGGCCACCGCCCCCTCTAGATGCATCTATGGGGGCCGACCCCCTCTCCCCTTCACCCTATAAATAGGTGGGGGTGGGAGGGCAGCCGCACCCTTTCCCCTAGCGCAGCCCTCCACCCTCCAACACCTCCTTCTCCTCCGTAGTGCTTGGCGAAGCTCTGCCGGAGAGCCGCAAGCTCCACCACCACGCCGTCGTGCTGCCGAAGCACTCCCTCAATTTCTCCTACCCCCTTGCTCGATCAAGAAGGAGGAGACGTCCTCGGGCTGTACATGTGTTGAACGCGGAGGCGCCGTCCGTTCGGTGCTTGGATCGGATCTTCCACGATTTGATACGCCACGAGTACGACTCCATCAACCGCGTTCTTGTAACGCTTCCGCTTAGCGATCTTCAAGGGTATGAAGATGCACTCTCTCTCTCTCTCGTTGATAGTATCTCCTAGATTGATCTTGGTGACACATAGGAAAATTTTGAATTATTACTACGTTCCCCAACAGTGGCATCATGAGCTAGGTCTATGCGTAGATTCTATGCATGAGTAGAACACAAGTAGTTGTGGGCGATGATTTGTTCAATTTGCTTACCGTTACTAGTCTTATCTTGATTCGGCGGCATTGTGGGATGAAGCGGCCTGGACCGACCTTACATGTATGCTTACATGAGATAGGTTCAGCCGATTTACATGCACTTGTTGCATAAAGTGGCTAGCGGGTGTCTGTCTCTCCCACTTTAGTCGGATATGATTCGGTGAAGAGGGTCCTTATGAAGGGTAAATAGCAATTGGCATATCACCGTTGTGGCTTTTGTGTAGGTAAGAAACGTTCTTTCTAGAAACCCATAGCAGCCTCGTAAAATATGCAACAACAATTAGAGGACGTCTAACTTGTTTTTGTAGGGTATGCTATGTGATGTGATATGGCCAAAAGGATGTGATGAATTATATATGTGATGTATGAGATTGATCATGTTCTTGTAATAGGAATCACGAATTGCATGTCGATGAGTATGACAACTGGTAGGATCCATAGGAGTTGTCTTAATTTATTGTATGACCTGTGTGTAGTAGAAGTAATAGTTGGCAAGACAACTTCATGAAGACACAATGACGGAGACCATGATGATGGAGATCATGGTGTCATGCCGGTGACGATGGTGATCATGCCGTGCCTCAAAGATGGAGATCAAAGGCACAAGATGATATTGGCCATATCATGTCACTTTATGATTTGCATGTGATGTTTGTCATGTTTACATCTTATTTGCTTAGAATGACGGTAGCATAAATAAGATGATCCCTCACTAAAAAATTCAAGAAATGTGTTCCCCCTAATTGTGCACCATTGCGAAGGTTCGTTGTTTCGAAGCACCACGTGATGATCGGGTGTGATAGATTCTAAGGTTCGCATACAACGGGTGTAAGCCAGATTTACACACGCAAAACACTTAGGTTGACTTGATGAGCCTAGCATGTACAGACATGGCCTCAAAACACGAGAGACCAAAAGGTCGAACATGAGTCGTATAATAGATGCGATCAACATGGAGATGTTCAACATTGATGACTAGTCTGTCTCACGTGATGATCGGACACGACCTAGTCGATTTGGATCATGTATCACTTAGATGACCAGAGGGATGTCTATCTAAGTGGGAGTTCATTAAATAATTTGATTAGATGAACTTAAGTATCATGAACTTAGTCTAAAATTGTCTTTACAATATGTCTTGTAGATCCAATGGCCCACACTAATGTTGCCCTCAACTTCAACACGTTCCTAGAGAAAACCATGTTGAAAGACGATGGTAGCAACTATACGGATTGGGTCCGTAACTTGAGGATCATCCTCATAGCTGCCAAGAAAGCATATGTACTTGAAGCACCGCTAGGTGACGCACCCATTTTCCCAGCAACTCAAGACATTATGAACGCCCGGCAGTCGCGTAATGATGATTACTCCCTGGTTTAGTGCGGCATGCTTTACAGCTTAGAACATGGGCTCCAAAAGTGTTTTGAGCAACACGGAGCATATGAGATGTTCCAAAAGCTAAGAATGGTTTTCCAAGCTCATGCCCAGGTCGAGTGATATGAAGTCCCCGACAAGTTCTTTAGTTGTAAGATGGAGGAAAACACTTCTGTCAGCGAGCATATACTCAAAATGTCTGGGTTGCACAACCGCTTGTCTCAGTTGGGAGTTAATCTTCCAGATGACTCGATCATTGACAGGATCCTCCAGTCGCTTCCACCTAGCTACAAGAGCTTTGTGATGAACTTCAATATGCAAAGGATGGAGAAGTCCATTCCTGAGTTATATTCAATGTTGAAATCAGCGGAGGTGGAGATTAAAAAAGAACATCAAGTGTTGATGGTGAATAAGACCACTAGTTTCAAGAAAGCCAAGGGTAATAAGAACTTCAAGAAGGACGGCAAGGGAGTTTCCGCGCCCGGTAAGTCAGTTGCCGGGAAGAAGCCAAAGAATGGACCCAAGCCTGAGACCGAGTTCTTTTATTGCAAGGGAAATGGTCATTGGAAGCGGAACTGCCCCAAGTACTTAGCGGATAAGAAGGCCGACAACGCCAAAGGTATATATGATATACATGTTATTGATGTGTACCTTACCAGCGCTCGTAGTAGCTCCTGAGTATTTGATACCGGTGCGGTTGCTCACATTTGTAACTCAAAACAGGAGCTAGAGAATAAGCGGAGACTGGCGAAGGACGAGGTGACGATGCGCGTCGGGAATGGTTCCAAGGTCGATGTGATCGCCGTCGGCACACTACCTCTACATCTACCTCCGGGATTAGTTTTAAACCTCAATAATTGTTATTTAGTGCCAGCTTTGAGCATGAACATTGTATCTGGATCTCGTTTAGTGCGAGATGGCTAATCATTTAAATTCGAGAATAATGGTTGTTCTATTTATATGAGAGATATGTTTTATGGTCATGCCCCGCTGGTCAATGGTTTATTTTTATTGAATCTTGAACGTGATGTTACACATATTCATAGTGTGAATGCCAAAAGATGTAAGGTTGATAATGGTAGTCCCATATACCTGTGGCACTGCCGCCTTGGTCACATTGGTGTCAAACGCATGAAGAAACTTCATGCAGATGGACTTTTGGAGTCTCTTGATTATGAATCATTTGACACGTGTGAACCATGCCTCATGGACAAAATGACCAAGACCCCGTTCTTCGGAACAATGGAGAGAGCAACCAACTTGTTGGAAATAATACATACTGATGCATGCGGTCCAATGAGCGTTGAGGCTCACGGTGGCTATTGTTATGTTCTCACCCTCACTGATGACTTAAGTAGATATGGGTATGTCTACCTAATGAAACACAAGTTTGAGATCTTTGAAAAGTTCAAGGAATTACAGAGCGAGGTAGAAAATCAACGTGATAGGAAAATAAAGTTCTTATGATCAGATCGTGGAGGAGAATATTTGAGTCACGAGTTTGGCACACACTTAAGGAAACGCGGAACTGTTTCACAACTCACGCCGTCTAGAACACCTCAGCGTAATGGTGTGTCCGAACGTCGTAATCGCACTCTATTGGATATGGTCGGATCTATGATGTCTCTTACCAATTTACCGCTATCATTTTGGGGTTATGCTTTAGAGACTGTCACATTCACTTTAAATAGGGCACCGTCTAAATCCGTTGAGATGACACCGTATGAATTATGGTTTGGAAATAAACCTAAGCTATTGTTTCTGAAAGTTTGGGGATGCGATGCTTATGTCAAGAAACTTCAACCTAAAAATCTCGAACCCAAATCGGAAAAATGCGTCTTCATAGGATACCCTAAGGAAACTATTGGGTATACCTTCTACCTCAGGTCCAAAGGCAAGAACTTTTTTGCCAAGAATGGATCCTTTCTAGAGAAAGAGTTTCTCTCGAAAGAAGTAAGTGGGAGGAAATTAGAACTTGATGAGGTGCCCCCTCTTGAACTGGAGAGTAGCGCAGCTCAGGAAGATGTTTCTGTGGTGCCTGCACCGACTAGAGAGGAAGTTAATGATGATGATCATGAAACTTCGGGTCAAGTTACTGCTGAACTTCGTAGGTCCACAAGGACACGTTCCGCACCAGAGTGGTACGACAACCCTGTCCCAGAAATCATGTTGTTAGACAATGGTGAACCTTCGAACTATGAAGAAGCGATGGCGGGCCCAGATTCCAACAAATGGCTTGAAGCTATGAAATCCGAGATAGGATCCATGTATGGGAACAAAGTATGGACTTTGGTGGACTTGCCCGATGATTAGCATGCCATAGAGAATAAGTGGATCTTTAAGAAGAAGACTGACGTAGATGGTAATGTGACCGTCTATAAGGCTCGGCTTGTCGCTAAGGGCTATCGAAAATTTCAAGGAGTTGACTATGATGAGACCTTCTCACCCGTAGCGAAGCTGAAGTCCGTCCGAATCATGTTAGCAATTGCCACATTCTATGATTATGAGATATGGCAAATGGATGTCAAAACAGCATTCCTTAACGGTTTCCTTAAGGAAGAGTTGTATATGATGCAGCCAGAAGGTTTTGTCGATCCTAAGAATGCTGACAAGGTATGCAAGCTGCATCACTCCATCTATGGGCTGGTGCAAGCATCTCGGAGTTGGAACATTCACTTTGATGAAATGATCAAAGCGTTTGGGTTTATGCAGACTTATGGAGAAGCCTGTATTTACAAGAAAGTGAGTGAGAGCTTTGTAGCATTTCTCATATTATATGTGGATGACATACTATTGATGGGAAATGATATAGAACTTTTGGAAAGCATAAAGACCTACTTGAATAAGTGTTTTTCAATGAAGGGCCTTGGAGAAGCTGCTTACATATTAGGCATTAAGATCTATAGAGATAGATCGAGACGCCTCATTGATCTTTCACAAAGCACATACCTTGACAAGATATTGAAGAAGTTCAATATGGATCAGTCCAAGAAGGGGTTCTTGCCTGTATTTCAAGGTGTGAGATTGATCACAGCTCAATGCCCGACCTCGACAGAAGATAGAGAAATGATGAGTGTCATCCCCTATGCCTCAGCCATAGGCTCTATTATGTATGCCATGTTGTGTACCAGACCTGATGTGAACCTTGCCGTAAGTTTGGTAGGGAAGTACCAAAGTGATCCCAGAATGGAACACTGGACATCGGTCAAGAATATACTAAAGTACCTGAAAAGGACTAAGGATATGTTTCTCGTTTATGGAGGTGCCGAAGAGCTCGTTGTAAAGGGTTACGTCGATGCTAGCTTTGACACAGATCTAGATGACTCCAAGTCACAAACTGGATACATGTATATTTTGAATGGTGGGGCAGTCAGCTGGTGCAGTTGCAAGCAAAGCGTTGTGGCTGGATCTACATGTGAAGCGGAGTACATAGCTGCCTCGCAGACAGCACAGGAAGCAGTCTCGATGAAGGAGTTTATCACCGACCTAGGAGTGATTCCCAATGCGTTGGGCCCGATGACTCTCTTCTGAGACAACACTAGAGCTATTGCCCTTACCAAGGAGCCCAGGTTTCACAAGAAGACCAGGCACATCAAACGTCGCTTCAACTCCATTCATGAATATATTCAAGATGGAGACATAGATATTTGTAAAGTGCATACGGATCTGAATGTCGCAAATCCATTGACTAAACCTCTTCCATGAGCAAAACATGATCAACACCAGAACTCTATGGGTGTTCGATTCATCACAATGTAACTAGATTATTGACTCTAGTGCAAGTGGGAGACTGTTGGAAATATGCCCTAGAGGCAATAATAAAGTGGTTATTATTATATTTCCTTGTTCATGATAATTGTCTATTGTTCATGCTATAATTGTATCAATCGAGAACCGTAATACATGTGTGAATACATAGACCACATCATGTCCCTAGTAAGCCTCTAGTTGACAAGCTCGTTGATCAATATATGGCTGTGGTTTCTTGACCATGGACATTGGATGTCATTGATAACGAGATCACATCATTAGGAGAATGATGTGATGGACAAGACCCAATCCTAAGCATATCACAAGATCGTGTAGTTCATTTGCTAGAGCTTTTCTAATGTCAAGTATCATTTCCTTAGACCATGAGATTGTGCAAATCCCGGGTACCGTAGGAATGCTTTGGGTGTATCAAATGTCACAACGTAACTGGGTGGCTAAAAAGGTGCACTACAGGTATCTCCGAAAGTATCTGTTGGGTTGGCACGAATCGAGACTGGGATTTGTCACTCCGTATGACAGAGAGGTATCTCTGGGCCCACTCGGTAATGCATCATCATAATGAGCTCAATGTGACTAAGGAGTTAGCCACGGGATCATGCATTACGGAACGAGTAAAGGGACTTGCCGGTAACAAGATTGAACGAGGTATGGGGATACCGACGATCGAATCTCGGGCAAGTAACATTTCAATGGGTAATGGGAATTGTATACAGGATTGGTTAAATCCTCGACATTGTGGTTCATCCGATGAGATCATCATGGAACATGTGGGAGCCAACATGGGTATCCAGATCCAACTGTTGGTTATTGGCCGGAGAGATGTCTCGATCATGTCTACATGTTTCCCGAACTCGTAGGGTCTACACACTTAAGGTTCGGTGATGCTAGAGTTGTTATGGGAAATTGTATGTGGTTACTGAAGGTTGTTCGGAGTCCCAGATGAGATCCTGGACGTCACGAGGAGTTCCGGAATGGTCCGGAGGTGAAGATTTATATATGGGAAGTCCAGTTTCAGTCGCCAGAATGGTTTCGGGGGTTATCGGTATTGTACCGGGACCATCAAAAGGTGTCCAGGGGTCCACCGGGTGGGGCCACCTACCCCGGAGGACTTAGTGGGCTGAATATGGGAGGGAACTATCCCCCTAGTGGGCTGGTGCGCCCCCAAGGGCCCAAGACGCCTAGGGTTGGAAACCCTAGGGGGAGGGGGGACCTGCTTGAGGGGCAAGTCTCCCCCTCCTGCCCCCCTCTAGATGCATCTAAGGGGGTCGGCCCCCTCTCCCCTTCACCCTATAAATAGGTGGGGGTGGGAGGGCAGCCGCACCCTTTCCCCTGGCGTAGCCCTCCACCCTCCAACACCTCCTTCTCCTCCGTAGTGGTTGGCGAAGCTCTGCTGGAGAACCGCAAGCTCCACCACCACGCCGTTGTGCTGCCGAAGCTCTCCCTCAACTTCTCCTCCCCCCTTGCTGGATCAAGAAGGAGGAGACATCCCCGGGCTGTACGTGTGTTGAACGCGGAGGCGCCGTCCGTTTGGCGCTTGGATCGGATCTTCCACGATTTGAATCACCACGAGTACGACCCCATTAACCACATTCTTGTAACACTTCTGCTTAGCGGTCTTCAAGGGTATGAAGACGCACTCCCTCCCTCTCATTGCTAGTATCTCCTAGATTGATCTTGGTGACACGTAGGAAAATTTTGAATTATTACTACGTTCCCCAACATCTTTTAAGTCGGGTTGCACGTGGTTCTCCTACTAGTTCGATAACCTTGGTATCATGACTGAGGGAAATACCTACCGTTGTGCTATATCATCCCTTCCTCCTTGGGGAAATACCGACATAGTTCAAGCCGCATCACCAAGTTTTGGTTTTAGGATGGTTAGATTGCTTGTTTCCTATGTGCGGTGCAAAAACAAAACTTTTGCTGTAGTGTGTGAATTTTTTTTTCTTCTGGAACTTCAAAAGTTTTTGAAATTTTTACACAGTACTTCTATACAATTTTCTATATTTTTTCCTATTTTTAATAGAATTTTTGGAGTTACAAAAGTATACGAAGTTTCCAGATTGCTACAGACTGTTGTGTTTTTGACAGATTCTGTTTTCTATGTATTGTTCGCTTATTTTGATGAATCTATGGGTTGTATCGGGGGTATGAACCATGGTGAAGTTGGAATACAGTAGATATAATACTAATATGAAATTGGAGTGAGTTTACAACAACACCTAAAGGTAGTGATTTGCTTTATTATACTAACGGATCTCACGAGGGTTTCGTTAAGTTTTGTGTGGATGAAGTGTTCGAAGGTCGAGAATTTATCGATATGAGAAGAATAAGGAGAGGCAAGAGTTCAAGCTTGGGGATGCCCAAGGCACCCCAAGTAAATATTTCAAGGATACTCAAACATCTAAGCTTGGGGATGCCCCGGTTGGCATCCCATCTTCATTCCTCATGTAACATCCCAAAATTCTAAATTTTGGAATGTTATATTAATTAGGCAATAATGATTGCTTGTGTGATGTGTTGTGTGAAATTGAGTGAAATTTGAAACTTTTTGAAAGTTGAATGAGAGGGAATGAAATGACTTACCCAAACTTTCACCTTGCATTTATGATCCCCATGAATTCATATTCATTTCATCAAAAAACCCTAGAGTGAAGATGATATGACTTCTTCCATTTAAATAAATGAAAGGGTTTTGAAAAGATTTGAATTCCATTTGGAAATATTTCAAATTCAGAAACTTTATGCAACTCAATGAGTTTCCTGAGAGAAGATAAAATTACTTCTTCAAATGCTAAGAAAGAGAGTTGGAAGTTTCAAAGAATCAAATTGAAAGTCCCGTTGAAGTTATTTTGAAACCCACTTTCAATTTGGAGTTATTTGGTTTTTATTCAAATTATTTTTCTCCAAAATAAAATATATGGAAAATAGGGTAAAATGATTCCCTACAATAGAAAAATGGAGAGAAACGTTATTTTGGTATTTTAAAACATTTTTATTTTGTTTTTATTTGAACCAATAACACTGTTTGCTTTATTTAACTTTTTGTGGAATTTATTTGCCGCTGAAAATATGTTCATCATTTGGGAAATCTTTTTCTTAAAATTTTGATATATAATATGCCTATGTACAATTTTATTTTTATTTTCATTATTTAGTTTTTGTTTGAAAAAACTGCGCGTGCGCCTGGAACTAACAGTTGCCCACGTGCGCGGCATAGTGGCATCGGGCGCCCCATCATTTTATTTTTATTCTCTCCTACATGGGCCAGGCCCAGCTAGCCATTTTTGTTTTTTTCACTTCGACCGGATTTTGTTAAAAAAAACTACAGCGCGCGGCCGGGCCAAACTTTTAGACCATGCGCATGATCTTTTTCAAATTTCATCTGCACACGTATATGTTTAGTCTTAAATTGTCTAGCTTTTGACCCATAAACCTCTTTTCCATCTATAAATATAAACTCATAGAGCCTCCAAAAATCATCCGATTCAGGTTAAATCAATATTTGGTTTGACTAGATTCACTAAAGAAAAATATATTTCTCCTCTCCAGCGGGACTTCTGGAATTTGTTTTCTCTCTCCGAAGTCGTCTTTTCTTTACCTTATAAAGGTATTTTTCTTCGTATTTTTAGACTAGTGTACAATAGAATAATTAGATTATCAATTAGTCCCTGTATTTATACATTAGACCTATATTCTTTTAGTCATACCTATTTTTTCTCTAAAACAGCTTGGTCCTGATTTTTTAAATAACCATACATTTTTACTCGTCTCATCCAAATTAGATAAAACCAACTCTTACCTTTTCGTCTTGATTCCACCTATCTAGTGAATCTATCAAATAAATTTTTTGCAACTTTTGAATTTCGAATTTTTTCAGATTCATATTCAAACTTCTTTTGATCATATCTTTTTATCCGTAACTCCGTTTGCGATGAATCCAATTGCGTTGGATTTGTATCAAAGCAATCTTTCCGTTCATACAATTAGTGTTATCTTTTCGATATATAATTTTAATCTTAGCCAGTTACCCTACTAGTCCACCAAAGAGTTGTTACACAACATTCTAAGCAGATTCAATGCTATGTTGAATTACTTGATCCGTTATTTTCAATCTAGTAATTCTTTTTCCTACATATTTATATTGACTTCCTATATCCAATAGCATCATTAGTTTCAACTTTTGAACCTTTCAAACTATTCGAACCTTCATTTGATCATATATTGTAAACTGTAGCGCCTTTTCAATTGATTCCTTTTTCAAATTGAATCCCTAGGCATAATCTAACATCTTAAGCCATCACCACACTTTTTCACCAAAATTAGGATCTGATCTTGCAAAATAATTTGATTTGGTTCTTTTGGAGTTTTCACAATCTTCCTTTGCATTTTATTTTGGGTCTTTGAGTGATTGCTTATGTGTGGATAAAATTGCTTGCTTACGATAGATTGATCGGAGTGTGACGAGTAGAACTATCTGGAATTATGAGTGCGAAGAATCTTCATCAACAGTACAAGGCAAGTTCACACTTTGATCATACCCTTTTATTACCCAGTTTTTATGCATTAGTCACACTCTCAAATATTGCATGAGTAGGATTGGGAACATGTGGTTATGTCTATGTAGTTCTTGAGGCAGGAACCTATTACCTTTGAACACCCCGGGAATATACGTTATGCTCATATTGCTTAGCTATGCTCGTAGACGGGGATTGGTATGTGAGAATCATGAAAGTTGCGAGAGTAATGTTAACTAAGGGAAACTTAAGGTGGCTACTTTAATACACATCTGGGTGGATTGGTTGCGGGCACCTGGAGAATCCAGTGTTGTCCTAGGATATCCTGGAGTAACCGTGTGATCATCCTATGGAATGCCACCCAGGCTCAAAGGGATCATAAGATTATTCATGCTAGAAACTTCCGTGTGCAGCCACAAGCCATTATGAGCTCTGGCATAGTTGAGTAAGTTGTGTGACCTCTTTCAATGGTAGGCTAGCAGATGTAGGGGAAAGTAGGTGTAACTGTCTACCCAGAGTAAAGAGTTAATGCTTCAGAAAGACTGTGTCTCGATCTTCCGATCATGGAGGTGGTCGAGTCTTGTGGGGAAAAGTGCGCAAACCTCTGCAAAGTGTATAAACTAATCATGGTTAGCCGTGTCCCTAGTTATGGTCATTTTGAGTACCTGGTATTTGAATTATTGGTTGATCTCATCACTCTATTTAATGAAATTGTTGGGTTATTGATGATTTGGTGATTTGGGGATTGAGTTGGGGTTACCTTCTCAATATGGGTAATTTAACTTAGTAGTAAATAACATTTATTCCTTTGTTGTAGGGAAAAATTAGCTTTATGCAAAATTTAAACTTAGAGCCTCCACCGGCCAAATATGCATATAGAGATAGACAATTCTCATTATTGCTCTATAGTGTGAAATTGCCAGTACATTCAATGTACTGACCTACACGGCTGCAACATCTCATGTTGCAGGAATTCTTACGACGAGTAAGTGATATGTTAGGGTTACGATGTCTACACTCAACTTTGCCGTTGGTGTTGTAGGGACTCCACAACTTTGTTGTTACTTCCGCTATGTGGATTGAGGTAATAGTATTTACGTTACTTTATAAATTGATTTACCTCTGTTATAAATCCTCGAGTACTGTGTGTGTTAGCATACCGATCCAGGAATGACACTTAAGCACAGAGACTTGATCCATTTGGGTCGGGTCGCTACACCTCAACAATTATCGGTATACCTCGGTTTTTGTTTTCTTCACATGATATGTGTCTTTTGAGTTTATTTTTACTTTATTTTTCTTTATGCACCATGCTAGTATGAGATAGTCATTAATTGGTTTATAGAATGCTTCATGATCTTCACTTATATCTTTTGAGTATGGCTTTATAGAATGCTCTTTGTTCTTCACTTAAATCTTTTTAGTATGGCTTTATAGAATGCTTCATGTGCTTCACTTATATATTTTGAGCTTGGATGTTGGTAAATCTATATTAATTGTAGAATTCTACATGAACTTCACTTATATCTTTTGGAGTATGAATAAGACTATCATTGAAATTGGGCTTGGAAGAGTATCATTAAAATATCATGCCTAGCTAGGGGCGTTAAACAATAGCACTTGTTGGGAGGCAACCCAATTTTATTTTTATATTTTTGGTTTTTGGTTCTGTTTTTCAATAAATACACATTATTACCTCTGTAGTAATTTTGTTTTGGTGTTTTAATTAGTGTTTGTGCCAAGTAAGACCTTTGGGATGGCTTACGGTGATAGTTGATTTGATCTTGCTGAAAAATAGAAACTTTTGTGCCCAGTAAAATAATTTTCAAAAATCACAGAAGTGTGCTTTTTATCTTATTTTTTCTACAGAAGATTGATATACAAATTGCCTAGGTTGTCCTAATTTTTCAGAATTTTTGGAGTAATAGAAGTATGGTTGTTGTTCAGATCATTACAGACTATTCTGTTTTTGACAGATTCTGTTTTCAATTCATAGTTTGCTTGTTCTCTAGTTTCTATGGCTTATATTGCTCAATATAAATTGTAGAAATGATATGGTACAGTAGGCATTGTGTGAGAACAATTATGAATCTTATCTTGATAGTACCAATGTGAATGATTTGCTCTTTATCATACTAACCCATCTCATGAAGTTTCGTTAAGTTTTGTGTTATTAAGTTTTCAAGTTTTGGATGAGATATAGATATGAGGAGAATAAGGAGTGGAAAGACCCTAAGCTTGGGGATGCACATGACACCCCAAGGTAATATTCAAGGAAGACTCAAGCACCTAAGCTTGGGGATTCCCCAGAAGGCATCCCCTCTTTCGTCTTCAAAACTATCGGTATACCTTACTCGGAGCTATATTTTTATTCGTCACATGATATGTGTTATTCTTGGAGCGTATTTTCATTTTACTTACTGTTTGAATAAAATCATTGGATCTGAAATCTTGAATGAGGGAGAGTCCTCCCATGGCTAGTTAATTATTTGACTACTCATTGATCTTCACTTATATCCTTCTGAAGTAGTTTGTCATTTACTCTCGTACTTCAATTTTATTCTATGAGTAAATGGTTAAATGAATTGAATATGGTAAATATGAAATTATATATGTTTCATATTGATACGTCTCCAATGTATCTATAATTTTTGATTGTTCCACACTATTATATTATCTGTTTTGGATGTTAATGGGCTTTATTTTACACTTCTATATTATTTTTGGGACTAACCTATTGACCGGAGGCCCAGCCCAAATTGCTGTTTTCTTGCCTATTTCAGTGTTTTGAAGAAAAGGAATATCAAATGGAGTCCAAACAGAATGAAACCTTCGGGAGAGTTATTTTTGGAACGGAAGCAATCCAGAAGACTTGGAGTAGACGTCAGGGAAGCTTCGAGGTGGCCACGAAGCAGGGAGGTGCGCCTGCCCCCTGGGCGCGCCCCCACCCTCGTGGGCCCTCGTGGCTCCCCTGACCGACTTCTTTCACCTATATATATATCCATATACCCTAAAAACATCAGAGAGCAGAATAGATCAGGAGTTACGCCGCCAGAAGCCTCCGTGGCCACCGAAAACCAATCTAGACCCGTTCCGGCACCCTGTCGGAGGGGGGAATCCCTCTCCGGTGGCCATCTTCATCATCCTGGTGCTCTCCATGACGAGGAGGGAGTATTTCACCCTCGGGGCTGAGGGTATGTACCAGTACCTATGTGTTTGATCTCTCTCTCTCTCTCTCTCTCGTGTTCCTGAGGTGGTACGATCTTGATGTATCGCGAGCTTTGCTATTATATTTGGATCTGATGATGTTTCTCCCCCTCTACACTCTTGTAATGGATTGAGTTTTCCCTTTGAAGTTATCTTATCAGATTGAGCCTTTAAGGATTTGAGAACTGATGTCTACTACACAACCTTCTTCTTGTAGACGTTGTTGGGCCTCCAAGTGCAGAGGTTTGTAGGACAGTAGCAAATTTACCTCAAGTGGATGACCTAAGGTTTATCAATCCGTAGGAGGCGTAGGATGAAGATGGTCTCTCTCAAGCAACCCTGCAACCAAATAACAAAGAGTCTCTTGTGTCCCCAACACACCCAATATAATGGTAAATTGTATAGGTGCACTAGTTCGGCGAAGAGATGGTGATACAAGTGGTATATGGATAGTAGATATTGGTTTTTGTAATATGAAAATATAAAAAACAGCAAGGTAACTAATGATTAAAGTGAGCACAAACGGTTTTGCAATGCTAGGAAACAAGGCCTAGGGTTCATACTTTCACTAGTGCAAGTTCTCTCAACAATAATAACATAATTGGATCACATAACTATCCCTCAACATGCAACAAAGAGTCACTCCAAAGTCAGTAATAGCGGAAAACAAAGGAAGAGATTATGGTAGGGTACGAAACCACCTCAAAGTTATTCTTTCCAATCAATCCGTTGGGCTATTCCTATAAGTGTCACAAACAGCCCTAGAGTTCGTACTAGAATAACACCTTAAGACACAAATCAACAAAAACTCTAATGTCACCTATATACTCCAATGTCACCTCAAGTATCCGTGGATATGATTATACGATATGCATCACACAATCTTAGATTCATCTATTCAACCAACACATAGGACCTCAAAGAGTGCCCCAAAGTTTCTACCGGAGAATCACAACGAAAACGTGTGCCAACCCCTATGCATAAGTTCATGGGCGGAACCCACAAGTTGATCACCAAAACATACATCAAGTGAATCACGTGATATCCCATTGTCACCACAGATATGCACGACAAGACATACATCAAGTGTTCTCAAATCTTTAAAGACTCAATCCGATAAGATAACTTCAAAGGGAAAACTCAATCCATTACAAGAGAGTAGAGGGGGGAGAAACATCATAAGATCCAACTATAATAGCAAAGATCGCGATACATCAAGATCGTATCACCTCAAGAACACTAGAGAGAGATATCAAACACATAGCTACTGGTACATACCCTCAGCCCCGAGGGAGAACTACTCTCTCCTCGTCATGGAGAGCACCGGGATGATGACGATGGTCACCGGAGAAGGATTCCCCCCTCCGGCAGGGTGCCGGAACAGGTCTAGATTGGCTTTCGGTGGCTACGGAGGCTTCTGGCGGCGGAACACCCGATCTATTGTGCTCCCCGTTCGTTTTAGGGTATATGGAGATATATAGGTGGAAGAAGTACGTCAGGGGAGCCACGAGGGGCCCACGAGGGTGGAGGGCGCGCCCAGGGGGGGTGGGTGCGCCCCCCTACATCATGGCTTCCTCGAGGCTTCCTTGACGTGTACTCCAAGTCTCCTGGGTTGCTTTCCTTCCAAAAATAAGTTCCGTGAAGTTTCAGGTCAATTGGACTCCGTTTGATTTTCCTTTTCTACGACACTCTAAAACAAGGAAAAAACAGAAACTGGCACTGGGCTCTGGGTTAATAGGTTAGTCCCAAAAATAATATAAAAGTGGATAATAAAGCCCAATAATGTCCAAAACAGTAGATAATATAGCATGGAGCAATCAAAAATTATAGATACGTTGGAGACGTATCAGCATCCCCAAGCTTAATTCCTGCTCGTCCTCGAGTGGGTAAATGATAAAACAGAATTTTTGATGCGGAGTGATATATACTTGGCATAATTTCAATGTAATTCTTCTTAATTGTGGTATGAATATTCAGATCCGAAAGATTCAAGATAAAAGTTCATATTGACATAAAAATAATAATACTTCAAGCACACTAACTGAGCAATTATGTCCTCTCAAAATAACATGGCCAAAGAAAGTTCATCCCTATAAAATCATCTAGTTTAGTCATGCTCCATTTTCGTCACACAAGAATGCTCTCATCATGCACAACCACGATGACAAGCCAAGCAATTGTTTCATACTTTAGTAATCTCAAACTTTATAAACCTTCACGCAATACATGAGCGCGAGCCATGGATATAGCACTATGGGTGGAATAGAATATGATGATGGGGGTTATGTGGAGAAGACAAAAAGGAGAAAGTCTCACATCAACGAGGCTAATCAATGGGATATGGAGATGCCCATCGATTGATGTTAATGCAAGGAGTAGGGATTGCCATGCAACGGATGCACTAGAGCTATAAATGTATGAAAGCTCAATAAAAGAAACTAAGTGGGTGTGCATCCAACTTGCTTGCTCACGAAGACCTAGGGCACTTGAGGAGGCCCATTGTTGGAATATACAAGCCAAGTTCTATAATGAAAAATTCCCACTAGTATATGAAAGTGACAAAACAAGAGACTCTCTATCATGAGGATTATGGTGCTACTTTGAAGCACAAGTGTGGCAAGGGATAGTAGCATTGTCCCTTCTCTCGTTTTCTCTCATTTTTTGGGCCTTCTATTTTTATGGCCTTTCTCTTTTTTTTATTCCTCACTTGGGACAATGCTCTATAAAATGATGATCATCACACTTCTATTTATTTACAACTCAATAATTACAACTCGATACTAGAACAATGTATGACTCTATATGAATGCCTTCGGCGGTGTACCGGGATTGCGATGAATCAAGAGTGACATGTATGAAAAATTATGAACGATGGAATATGATGTCAACTACATGATCATGCAAGGCAATATGACAATAATGATGTGTGTCATGATGAACGGAACGGTGGAAAGTTGCATGGCAATATATCTCGGAATGGCTATGGAAATGCCATAATAGGTAGGTATGGTGGCTGTTTTGAGGAAGATATAAGGAGGTTTATGTGTGAATGAGCGTATCATATCACGGGGTTTGGATGCACCGGCGAAGTTTGCACCAACTCTCAATGTGAGAAAGGGCAATGCACGGTACCGAAGAGGCTAGCAATGATGGAAGGGTGAGAGTGCGTATAATCCATGGACACAACATTAGTCATAAAGAACTCACATACTTATTGCAAAAATATATAAGTCATCAAAAACCAAGCACTACGCGCATGCTCCTAGGGGGATAGATTGGTAGTAAAAGACCATCGCTCGTCCCCGACCGCCACTCATAAGGAAGACAATCAAATAACACCTCGTGTTTCAAATTTGTTACATAATGTTTACCATACGTGCATGCTACGTGACTTGCAAAATTCAACACAAGCATTTCTCAAATTCACAACTACTCAACTAGCACGACTTTTAATATCACTACCTCCATGTCCCAAAACAATCATCAAGCATCAAACTTCTCTTAGTATTCAACACACTCATAAGAAAGTTTTTACTAGTCTTGAATACCTAGAATATTAGGATTATTTAAGAAAATTACCATGCTATTTAAGACTCTCAAAAAAATATAAGTGAAGCATAGAGTTCATCTATTTCTACAAAATAAAACCACCACCGTGCTCTAAAAAGATATAAGTGAAGCACTAGAGCAAATGACAAACTACTCCGAAAGATATAAGTGAAGATCAATGAGTAGTCGAATGATTATGCAACTATATGAAGACTCTCTAACATTTAATAATTTCAGATCTTGGTATTTTATTCAAACAGCAAGCAAAGCAAAATAAAATGATGCTCCAAGAAAAACACATATCATGTGGTAAATAAAAATATAGCTCCAAGTAAAGTTACCGATGAACGAAGACGAAAGAGGGGATGCCTTCCGGGGCATCCCCAAGCTTAGGCTTTTGGTTGTCCTTGAATATTACCTTGGGGTGCCTTGGTCATCCCCAAGATTAGGCTCTTGCCACTCCTTATTCCATATTCCATCGAATATTTACCCAAAACTTGAAAACTTCACAACACAAAACTTAACAGAAAACTCGTAAGCTCCGTTAGCGAAAGAAAACAAAACACTACTTCAAGGTACTGTAATGAACTCATTCTTTATTTTTATTGGTGTTAAACCTACTGTATTCCAACTTCTCTATGGTTTATAAACTCTTTTACTAGCCATAGATTCATTAAAATAAGCAAACAACACACGAAAAACAGAATCTGTCAAAAACAGAACAGTCTGTAGTAATCTGTAGCTAACGCAAACTTCTGGAACCCCAAAAATTCTAAAATAAATTGCTGGACATGAGTAATTTATCTATTAATCATCTTCAAAAAGAATTAACAAAATATCACTCTCCAATAAAAAAGGCAGCAATTCTCGTAAGCGCTAAGGTTTCTGTTTTTTACAGCAAGATCACAAAGACTTTCCCCAAGTCTTCCCAAAGGTTCTACTTGGCACAAACACTAATTAAACACAAAAAACACAACCATAACAGAGGCTAGACGAAATATTTATTACTAAACAGTAACAAAAAGCAAGGAACAAAAATAAAATTGGGTTGCCTCCCAACAAGCGCTATCGTTTAACGCCCCTAGCTAGGCATGATGATTTCAATGATGCTCACATAAAAGATAAGAATTGTAACATAAAGAGAGCATATTGAAGAATATGACTAGCACATTTAATTCTAACACACTTCCTATGCATAGGGATTTTCTGAACAAACAACTTATGGGAACAAGAATCAACTTGCATAGGAAGGTAAAACAAGCATAACTTGATAACTTTAAGCACATAGAGAGGAAACTTGATATTATTGCAATTCCTACAAGCATATATTCCTCACTCGTAATAATTTTCAGTAGCATCATGAATGAATTCAACAATATAACCAGCACCTAAAGCATTCTTTTCATGATCTACAAGCATAGAGATTTTATTACTCTCCACATAAGCAAAATTCTTCTCATTCAGAATAGTGGGAGTATCATAAGAGACTCGAATACTATAAATTGTTTCCACATTAAAAGAGTAATGTTCAGAAAAGGGGTAATCATAATAATGACAAGTTTTATAAATATAATCATCACTACTTTTTATAGCATAAGTTTCATCACAATAATCATCATAAGTAGGAGGCATGCTATCATCATTATAAATTTGCATATCAAAACTTGGGAGACTAAAAATATCATCTTCATTAAACGTAGCATCCCCAAGCTTGGGACAAACATTAATTGCAACAAATATATTCTCAAAAACATCATCTTCATCAAACATAGCATCCCCAAGCTTGGGCCTTTTCATATCATAAGCATAATCACTCTCATCATTAATAGTATGGATAGCACCAATAGTATAGCAATTATCATATTCTTCCAAGCAAGTGCCAAAAAGATTTTCAAGATCATAAGAAGTATAATTATCTTCCACAATTATGTTTTCATGAGGCATAATAGTAATAGGAGCAACATTACTTGGGAGAGATATCTTTTACCTCTCTTCCTTTTTCTTTTCTTCTTCTTCATCACATCATGTGTGGGTTCAATCCTCTTTTTGGAGCTCCTCATTAATGAGATTGGTTGAATAGGAGGCTTCTCCTCGTTACCTGATTCATCATAAGAAATAATAGAAGGATATTGGGAAGTCTCTTCCCTTTCATTAGTATTCTCTTCATCTTCTATTTGTTTTCTTTTCTTTATGTAATTGACAATATAAGGATTTTCAATACAATTCACCACACAATACATATAAATTTCCTCTAGATCAAAATGAAGAACTCTATCAAGGGCAAATTCTGGAATACCCTTAGTTATACGTTTCATTTCTTCATAACCCAAGAGCAAACTAAGTTCATTATGATGTGCAAGGGAAATCAAGTCATCAAAATTTTTGGACACGATACGTTCATGAAACAACTTGCATTGGGTACTGAAATGATCACGTTCATTGCAAAGTTCACAAGTATGGCTAAGGAAATTTAAATTTTCAGCACAAACATCTAGCCTTTCTTGCAACCATTTAGTTTCTAAGTACTTATGCCTCTTGCAATATCTATCTTCCCTATTTGGTGTATACTTGCAAACCCAATGTACTCCACAAAAATTGACATGTTTATAGGAGACATTTTCATCATAACTAGTGCAATCATTATTACTACTGTGGATATTCAAGGATTTCATACTAACAACATTGCAATCATTCAAAGATTTAGTGCCAAACATTTTAATGCATTCTTCTTCTAACACTTTGGCGCAATTTTCCTTTCCATCATACTCACGAAAGATATTAAAAAGATGAAGCGTATGAGAAAAACTCAATTCCATTTTTTGTAGTTTTCTTTTATAAACTAAACTAGTGCTAAAACAAGAAACAAAAAGATTCGATTCCAAGATCTAAAGATATACCTTCAAGCACTCACCTCCCCGGAAATGACGCCCGAAAAGAGCTTGATGTCTACTACACAACCTTCTTCTTGTAGACGTTGTTGGGCCTCCAAGTGCAGAGGTTTGTAGGACAGTAGCAAATTTCCCTCAAGTGGATGACCTAAGGTTTATCAATCCGTAGGAGGTGTAGGATGAATATGGTCTCTCTCAAGCAACCCTGCAACCAAATAACAAAGAGTCTCTTGTGTCCCCAACACACCCAATACAATGGTAAATTGTATATGTGCACTAGTTCAGCGAAGAGATGGTGATACAGGTGGTATATGGATAGTAGATATTGGTTTTTGTAATCTGAAAATATAAAAACAGCAAGGTAACTAACGATAAAAGTGAGAACAAACGGTATTGCAATGCTAGGAAACAATGCCTAGAGTACATACTTTCACTAGTGCAAGTTATCTCAACAATAATAACATAATTGGATCACATAACTATCCCTCAACATGCAACAAAGAGTCAATCCAAAGTCACTAATAGCGGAAAACAAACGAAGAGATTATGGTAGGGTACGAAACCACCTCAAAGTTATTCTTTCCAATCAATTCGTTGGGCTATTCCTATAAGTGCCACAAACAGCGCTAGAGTTCGTACTAGAATAACACCTTAAGACACAAATCAACCAAAACCCTAATGTCACCTTGATACTTCAATGTCACCTTAAGTATCCGTGGGGATGATTATACGATATGCATCACACAATCTCAGATTCATCTATTCAACCAACACATAGGACCTCAAAGAGTGCCCCAAAGTTTCTACCGGAGAATCACGACGAAAACGTGTGCTAACCCCTATGCATAGGTTCATGGGCGGAACCCGCAAGTTAATCACCAAAACATACATCAAGTTAATCACGTGATATCCCATTGTCACCACAGATACGCACGGCAAGACATACATCAAGTGTTCTCAAATCTTTAAAGACTCAATCCGATAAGATAACTCCAAAGGGGAAACTCAATCCATTACAAGAGAGTAGAGGGGGGAGAAGCATCATAAGATCCAACTATAATAGCAAAGCTCGCAATACATCAAGATCGTATCACCTCAAGAACACGAGAGAGAGAGATCAAACACATAGCTACTGGTACATACCCTCAGCCCCGAGGGAGAACTACTCCCTCCTCATCATGGAGAGCACCGGGATGATGAAGATGGTCACCGGAGAAGGATTCCCCCTCCGGCAGGGTGCCGGAACGAGTCTAAATTGGCTTTCGGTGGCTACAGAGGCTTTTGGCGGCGGAACTCCCGATCTATTGTGCTCCCCGTTCATTTTAGGGTATATGGAGATATATAGGCGGAAGAAGTATGTCAGGGGAGCCAAGAGGGTCCAGGGTGGAGGGCACGCCCAGGGGGGTGGGCGCGCCCCTACCTCGTGGCTTCCTTGACGTGGACTCCAAGTCTCCCGGGTTGCTTTCCTTCCAAAAATAAGTTCCGTGAAGTTTCAGGTCAATTGGACTCCATTTGATTTTCCTTTTCTGCGATACTCTAAAACAAGGAAAAAACAGAAACTGGCACTAGTCTCTGGGTTAATAGGTTAGTCCAAAAAATAATATAAAAGTGGATAATAAAGCCCAATAATGTCCAAAACAGTAGATAATATAGCATGGAGCAATCAAAAATTATAGATGCGTTGGAGACGTATCAAGTACACTTGATGTATGTCTTGCACGTGCTTATCTGTGGTGACAATGGGATATCATGTGATCCACTTGATGTATGTTTTGGTGATCAACTTGCGAGTTCCGTGACCTCGTGAACTTATGCATATGGGTTGGCACACGTTTTCGTCTTGACTCTCCGGTAGAAACTTTGGGGCACTCTTTGAAGTTCTTTGTGTTGGTTGAATAGATGAATCTAAGATTGTGTGATGCATATCGTATAATCATACCCACGAATACTTGAGGTGACATTGGAGTATCTAGGTGACATTAGGGTTTTGGTTGATTTGTATCTTAAGGTGTTATTCTAGTACGAACTCTTTGATAGATCGAACAGAAAGAATAGCTTCATGTTATTTTACTACGGACTCTTGAATAGATCGATCAGAAAGGATAACTTTGAGGTGGTTTCGTACCCTACCATAATCTCTTCTCTTGTTCTCCGCTATTAGTGACTTTGGAGTGACTCTTTGTTGCATGTTGAGGGATATTTATATGATCCAATTATGTTATTATTGTTGAGAGAACTTGCACTAGTGAAAGTATGAACCCTAGGCCTTGTTTCCTAGCATTGCAAAACCGGTTGTGCTCACTTTTATCATTAGTTACCTTGCTGTTTTTATATTTTCAGATTACAAAAACCTATATCTACTATCCATATTACACTTGTCACTACAAAAAAAGACACATCCGTGACATTTTGGGCCGAACAAATTTTTTTTCTGTCATACATATGACACTTCTATGACGATAATTGTGACAAAACCTGATATCATCATAGATGTGGTGGGCTCCTACTTCTATGACAAAAAATCATGACAGAAAATGGGCTTTTCGTCCTGGGCGGGTTGGAGACGTAGCTGCACGACATTCTTTGGGCCGTCCATGACGGAAAAAACCGTGGTAGAAGCGAGGGCGAGGAAAATTTCGAGGAGTTCCCGGTTATGGTGGGAGGTCGAGGGCCGAGCGATGCGCGCTTCTCTCGTACACGTACGCGCGTGTGTGCGAGGCGTTGGCTCTAACTGAACCCGAGCGAGGTGTTGGGCTCTAACTGAACCCGAGCGATTGCACTGCAGGCTACGCGTTACTGAACCCGAGCGATCGATCGATGGCTGTTAATTGAACCCGATCGAGCGATTCCTTCGCTACTGTTGCTAATTGAAGCCGATCAATGCTGCCTCTAGATGAACAGTGAGCGTTGCGGGGGGGGGGGGTTGGATGAACAGTTCCTTGTGGGGGTGGATGAACTGGACCCCGTGGCGTTGCCTCAGGATGAACAGGACCCCGATCGATCGAGCCGGTTGGGGCTGGATGAACAGGACCCCGTGGAGGGCTGGATGAACAGGACCAGCCCGTGAGGGCTGGATGAACAGTAGATGGTGGAGGGAAGGATGAACAGTAGCCCGTGGAGGGGTGGTTGAACAGGAGCCCGTGGAGAGGGCTGGTTGAACAGTAGCCGGTGGAGTAGCGCGCGGTGGAGGCTAGATGAACAGGAGCCCGTGGATGGACAGTCGCAGGTGGAGGCTGGAGGAAGTCGACGGGGGATGAACAGTAGCTCATGGAGGCTGGAGGGGGTCAACAGTGGAGATGAACAGTATCCCGTGGAGTCCCGTTTTGCAGTACGCCACACCCCTCCTGATGAACAGGACCCCAGTTTCGACTGTAGCGCTCCAACACAAGTCCGTTTCGTCCGTTTTGCGGTACGCCACACCCCTCCCGATCAACAGGACCCCTGTTTCGACCGTAGGAGGTCCGTTTCCTCTGTTTTGCGGTACGCCAGACCCCTCCCGATGAACATGATCCCGTTTCGAACGTGGCCGGTCGAACACAAGACCGTTTCCTCCATTCTGCGGTACGCCAGGCCTCGTTTCCATCGCCTGTTCCGTCCAAGCCCTCCCATGAACACGACGCATTCCGTTGCCTCACCATGAACACGACGACGACGCTGTTTCTCCGTTCCGACCCAGCCATGTACACGAGCCCTGGCCTTACGTATGCACGAGTAGGCGTTCGAGACCCCGCCCGTATGTACACATACGTGGCCGTATTTTCTTTCTTGCACCCTGGCCGCTGTACGTACATGTACATGCTACGTGCGTGCCTCTACTACGACACGTGCGCGCCTCTACTATGACACGTGCGCGCGTCTACATCGACCAGTATGTGCGTACACATTCGCGACCGGAATGACAACGCTACATACGCTTCGACCAGGTGGGTCCCGACTGTCAGGCACTTCCTTGCCTGTGAAGATGTAGCTGGTGGGTCCCAGCAGTCAGGGGCGAATCGTTTTTTTGCCCGGACGCACTTCCTTGCGTGCGAAGATGTAGCTGGTGGGTCTCTGCAGTCAGGGGGAAACATTTTTTTTGCGAAATACAGTGGCCCGTCTGGTGGGTCCCATCTGTCAGATGGAGGAATCATTATTTTCTGCTTAATAAGGAGGCACTTCCTTGCTGCGGCCGTGGACCCAGCTGTCAGCCTCTCCACGTACAGTCCACGTCCGATGGAAGTCGTTCCTTGACCATGTTGACCACGCCGCGCCGAGAGCACCAGGGCGGTGGACGACGGCGAGGCCTAGGAAGGGGACGCCACAGAGGCAGGGAAGACTCGGCAGTTGTTTCCCACGCGGAGGGGAGTACGACTGTACGAGGGTTTACTGGTTCGTCTGCCGTCGCCAGAGAATAACAGCAGGTGTGGGTGAGTAGAGGGATGGCTAGGCCAGCGATGGGAGTACGGTCGGGCGGTGAGGCCTGCGCGGCAGCACAGCCGACCGCGAGGAGGAGGGAGCAGGCAGTCCCACCGGTGCTTGTTTGAGCGGTTGGAGCAGGAAGAGCAGAGATTGAAGAAGCACGACGGCCGTTGGATGGACATCCAATAGTCATTGCTTGTGCGTCAACCTTTTTTTAGGAAAGCCTCAAATCTGTGGAAAACAGCATACAGCCCATCTGCCATTATTTCTAATAATTTACAACCCATTTGCTAATTCTTAAGGTTTTTTTGGAGCCCATATTCTTTTTGTTAGCATTACAACCCATATTGTGGCAATGGTTAAAAAATTATACGAAATTTTGCATATTTCGGTGCGGTCCAAACTGTTTTTAATCCCGAAATTTCGACTCACATTCAAACTGATTTTAAAATAAATGTATATCAATATAAAATCCAACAAATTCTCCACGCATAAAAATTAATGTAATTTAAAATCTTGAAATGGAAAAAAGATATTTGAAACTAATTGCCGGTTTGATGTGTTTTAAAAATGTACAACCCATTTCTCATTACTGATGGGCCATTTTCTCGGCCAGCCGAATGAAAGCTCTCCTCGTCTTGAAAGATTAGCAGCCCAACAAGCTTAACAAAGCGACTTACTTGGCAAATCACAAAACAACTAGGCTGTGGCCGTGGACCCAGGTGTCAGCCTCTCCACGTACAGTACTCTTCTAATGGAAGTCGTTCCTTGACCACGTTGACCACGCCGCACGGAGAGCACCACGGCGCTGGATGACGGCGAGGCCTAGGAAGGGGACGACGCGGCAGTGGAAGCCCGCGCGGAGAGGACTACGAGGGTTCACTGGTTCGGCTGCAGTGTGAGGCTGCCGTCGCCGCAGGGCCTGGCAAGCGGTGGGAATAGTAGGGGGTGGTGAGGCCTCTGCGGCAGCACAGCCGGCCACGGGAGGCAGGAGCACGCGGCATGACCGGCGCTGCTTTGGGCGGCTGGAGCAAGAAGACCAGAGGTTGAAGAAGCACTACGGCCGTTGGATGGACATCGTATGGTCACTGGAGCTAGAATCGTTCATATTGACTAAGTTGACAAAGCCCTTTGTCCCCGTCAACTTAGTAGGCCCACAAGCCAGCCTCCCAACAAGGTGGGTCCCAGCTAGCTGGGGGAGTATTCATTTTTTTGTGTGTAATAAGGAGGCACTTCCGGTGGGGACGAGCTGACAGCGGGGGGGGGGGGGGCGTTTTTTTCGCGAAATACGGTGGCCTATCCGGTGGGTCCCAACAGTCAGGGGGAAACGATTTTTTCGCAAAATACTGGTGGCCCGTCCGGTGGGTCCCCGGTGTCAGGTGGAGGAATAATTATTTTGCACGTAATAAGGAGGCACTTCCTTGCTGCGGCCGTGGACCTAGCTGTCAGCCTCTCCACGTACAGTCCACATCCGATGGAAGCCGTTCCATGACCACGTTGACCACGCCGCGCCGAGAGCACCAGGGCGGTGGACAACGGCGAGGCCTAGGAAGGGGACGACGCAGAGCCGGGGAAGACGCGACAGTGGATGCCCACGCGTGGAGGAGTACGAGGGTTCACTGGTTCGCTGCGGTGTGAGGCTGCCGTCGCCGCAGAATAACAGGGGGTGTGGGTGAGTAGAGGGATGGCCTGGCCAGTGGTGGGAGTAGTAGGGGGCGGTGAGGCCTCCGCCGCATCGCAGCCGGCCACGGGAGGCAGGAGCACAAGGCACGACCGGCGCTGGTTTGGGCGGCTGGAGCAAGAAGACCAGAGGCTGAAGAAGCACTACGGCCGTTGGATGGACATCGTACGATCACTGGAGCTAGAATCGTGCATATTGACTAAGTTGACAAAGCCCTCCGTCCCCGTCAACTTAGTAGGCCCACAAGTCAGCCTTCCACTAAGGTGGGTCCCAGCTAGCAGGGGGTATTCATTTTGTGTGTGTAATAAGGAGGCACTTCCGGTGGGTCCAAGCTGACAGTAGGGGGAACGTTTTTTTGCGAAATATGGTGGCCCGTCGGGTGGGTCCCAACAGTCAGGGGAAAATGTTTTTTTTGCGATATACTGGTGGGCGTCCGGTGGGTCCCTGCTGTGAGGTGGAGGAATAATAATTTTCCGCGTAATAAGGAGGCACTTCCTTGCGGTTGCCGTGGACCCAGCTGTCAGCCTCTCCACGTACAGTATTCTTCCGATGGAATTCGGTCGTTGACCACATTGACCATGCTGCGCCGACAGCACCACGGCGGTGGACGACGGCGAGGCCTAGGAAGGGGACGACACGGAGCCAGGGAAGACGTGGCAGTGGATGCTCACACGGAGAGGAGTACGAGGGTTCACTGGTTCGGCTGCGCTGCCGTCGCCGCATAATAACAGGGGGTGTGGGTGAGTGGAGTGGAGGGATGGATTGGCCAGCGGTGGGAGTAGTATGGGGGCGGTGAGGCCTCCGCGGCAGCACAGCCGGCCACGGGAGGCAGGATCAGGCGACACGACCAACGCTGCTTTGGGCGGCTGCAGCAAGAAGACCAGAGGTTGAAGAAGCACTACGGCCGTTGGATGGACATCGTACGGTCAGTCGAGCTAGAATCGTGCATATTGACTAAGTTGACAAAGCCCTTCGTCCCCGTCAACTTAGTAGGCCCACTATACTGGGTCCCAGCTAGCAGGGGGAGTATTCATTTTTTTTGTGCGTAATAAGGAGGCACTTCCTTGCGTGTGAAGATATAGCTGGTGGGTCCGAGCTGTCAGCGGCGGTAACGTTTTTTTCGCGAAATACAAAGGCCGTTTCGGTGGGTCCCAGATGTCAGGTGGAGGAAATCATTATGCGCGTAATAAGGAGGCATTTCCTTGCGTGCGGCCATGGACCCAGCTGTCAGCCTCTCCATGTACAGTCCACTTCAGATGCATGTCGTTCGTTGACCACGCTGACCACACCACGCCGAGAGCACCAGGGCGGTGGACGACGGCGAGGCCTAGGAAGGGAACGACACGGAGGCAGGGAAGACTCGGCCGTTGTTTTTTTTCCCACGCGGAGGGGAGTACGACTGTACAAGGGTTTACTGATTCGTCTGCCGTCGCCGGAGAATAACAGCAGGTGTGGATGAGTAGAGGGATGGCTAGGCCAGCGACGGGAGTACGGTCGGGCAGTGAGGCCTGCGCGGCAGCATAGCCGGCCGCGGGGAGGAGGGAGCAGGCAGTCTCGCTGGCGCTTGTTTGAGCGCCTGGAGCAGGAAGAGCAGAGATTGAAGAAGCACGACGGCCGTTGGATGGACATCCAACAGTATACATGCCATATGTGGAAAGCCTCAAATCTGTGGAAAACAACATACAACCCATCTGCCATTATTTCAAATAATTTATGGCCCATTTGCTAATTTTTATGGGTTTTTTGGAGCCCATATTTTTTATGTTAGCATTACAGCCCATATTGTGGCCACGGTTAAAAAATTATACGAAATTTTGCATATGTCGGTGGGGTCTGAACTATTTTTAATCCCAAAATTTCGAGTCACATTCAGACTGATTTTAAAAATAAATGTATATCAATATAAAATCCAATAAATTGTCCATGCATAAAAATCAATGCAATTTAAAATCTCGAAATGAAAAAAAGATATTTGAAAATAATTGCCGGTTTGATGTGTTTTAAAAATGTACATCCCATTTCTCATTACTGATAGGCCATTTTCTCGGCCAGCCGAATGAAGCTCTCCTCGTCTTGAAAGATTTGCAGCCCAGCAGGCCTAATAAAGCGACTTACTTGACAAATCACAAAAGAACTGGGCTAGCCATTTTCAGAAAGAAAAAAAACTACTGGGCTGGTCTGTGGTAAACATAAAAGAAAATGCTGTCTAGACAGGCTAGAGTGTCCCGCACAACCCAGTTGACACCTTGCTTCCGTCTCAAAAACAAATTAGATAAATGCCACTCCAATTATGGCGATTCATAAAAATGCCACTGCAATTTCCAAACTTTGAAAAATGCCACTGTAATTTTTGCAAACTTTGAAAAACGCCACTACAGTTTGCAAACTTTGAAAACACCACTCCAGACTTCGAAAAATGCCACTAGAAATGTCATGAAATGGCATTTTTCAAAGTTTCGAAATTGCAGTGGCATTTCTCGGATACACCAGATTTGGAGTGGCATTTATCAAATTAACCCAAAACAAAAATAATTGGGCGAGCTGTTGGGTCCATGGTGTCAGCCGCTCGTTGTGCAATTCTCTCGTTTATTGACTAGATTGACAATGGCATGGGACCCAGATGTCAGAAATCCACTAGGTGGAGCCATTTTTTTATTGGCTTGAAATAAGGAGGCACTTTCTTGCGTACTGCCATGACCTTGGCGGGCCCCTGCTGTCATCCTCTCCACGTACAGTACCAGTTAGTCGTGCTTCAAAACTGATCGGCACGCCATTAAAAAAATAAAGGTCGATAACTAATGCGGCACCTCGGGCCAACGCGGCCAGATCGCATTTTGCACGAGAAATTACACACCATGTTTCGTTGACATGTGGTCCCGTTCCAACATATCAGTGAGACGACGGCGAGTAGTAGGAGTATTTTCGAACGGACGTGTAGGCCGGGGCGCCTCTTCGTGAACCCTGGCAAACTCGCAACCGTCCACCGACTCTTCACCTTTCCCTCTCGATTTGGAACTGCTGTCGCATGCTCTTCCTCTCCCTCCTCCATTTTCCTTCAGCCCTTCACCCTTTCTTCTGCCATTGTTCGATCGTCTTCTCCATGGAGGGAACAGGCCGGAAACGACCCCGTTATTCTTGCCCCGATCTGAAAGATGACGTGGTGGAGGAACTCATTGATCGGTGCGACGTCATCACCTCGGCTAGCATGGCAGGTTCGTTCAAGCCCATTCTCGACTCAACTAATAACATCATTACAAAGAACCCAAGAGTCAAGGAGCGGTTTGATCTCCCCTATCTTCTTCGCCGTGACCCTGATGACTGGCGCCGGCACGACGGAGGCCTCGCCCTGTGCCAGTTGATGCCGCTTGATAATGATACGTATGATGTTAAGATGCCATCGCTTGAGGGCAAGGCTTGGGCGGGCACAAATGGAGATTGGGTTGTTTACATTGGGTCCAACTGCAAGTGGGAACTTGTGAATGTGTACACTCGTCACCGGGTTCCACTTCCAAAAATCTCAGCACACTGCCCAGAGGTTGAGCACACCGGTAATGTACGCGCGTTCAAATATGATCATGGTGACTGTCTTCTATGGAAGATAGCAATTTGTCGAGTTCCCAACCACTCTTGGAATTACAACAACTATGAAGTTGTTGCTATCTTCAACAAGCTTGTTGCCATCCTTAGTGGTTTGACTCAATGGACATTGCTCAAAAATCAGTTTCTGTGCACGAATGAGTACTGTGATGCAATTCAATACGAGGGCCTTGTGTTTGCTGCCACCACTCATGGCACTCTTTTTGCATGGTATCCTCGTAGTTTCGGTACGTTTGTCTTCCACCGTAATTATAATTGTTTCATCCACATGCATGCGGGTTAGCAAGTTTCCCTTTACTAATTAACCTTCTTCTTGTGTTTCCAAGGTCCTGTAAACATCCCACTACCTATGCTTGAAAAATTTTATAACCAAGGGGGAGATGCCGATGGTGACGATCACGAGCAGCGCCCATATACTCTATGGCGCCTGGCAACTAATTTCGATGGATCACCTCTTCTTGTGTGTATACAGCCCATTGATGATGTTACTGCTAAGGAAGCAGGTGTCTCCCATGGTCGCACTCTCCGGACCTATTCCAACACCCGTTGCATGGTATTTGGGATGGATACTAGTGTGCTAGCGCCAACTCCTTCTCCCTGGCACAGAATTGATAGTCTTGGAGAAAACTCGCTCTTCCTTGCACAAAACTATCCGATGATGGTGAAAGGCGATCCAACTGTTGTTGACACATTTATGAGAAGCAACTGTGTCTATACCTCGGACATTTGGGTGGTTCCCTACCCTGGTACTGATATAGTAGGCCGCTTCAGCCTGGATGATCAGTCCTGCGTTGGTCTCCAGATCGACAACGGATGGCCCGTCCCAGAGAATCACTTGTGGTTCAAAGTAAGCATTTCCAACGCCGCGGAATGGTTGAGTTGAAGTTCATTTCATGGCTTGTTATTTTTTGTTTGGTGAAAACTTTAGTATTTATAATGTATCCTCGTTGTTGATGTGGGTTGACGACCTGTTGTATGTAATAAAATGATATGCCTGTGATAAACTTACTAAATTTATGAATGGCTTTCGAGTCGCTTCTCTGAGTGAGTGGTGCGACGAGGCAAAAAATATTTTCCGAATACATAATTGTACGTGCATTGCAACAGGTTATCGGATGAGGCCAATCAACAATAGTAGTACACTATTTGTACTATCTTCACATGCTTTGCGCGTCGGGCGGGTGTTTTTACTGTAGCCATATGTTAATGTGTTCGCTGTACGTAACCAGCACCTCGAATCCTCGATACTAGTACTATATAGTAGGAGTAAGTAGTAGGAGTAGTAGGGTGGCATGGGCCAGAACAAGCATTCACGTCCAGGAGTACGGCACACGCCACCACCACGACATCCATCTGACACCATATTATTTCTTGGAGTCCATGCTAGAGCAATCTCTTCAACCTGCTTCAGAAGGCGGTGCACATGTCCGCCACGACGCTGCTTCAGAAGGCGGCACAGATGGGTGCCACCTCGTCGAGCTCCTTGTTCCTGCGTGGGCTGGGCCTGGACATCTCGTCGTCGTCGCCGGCATCGACGTCGTCAGGTCAACATCAACAAAAGGAGCACCACCACCAGGAGCCCATGCAAATGCAGTTCCCGGAGGGGTCGCTGCAGCAATGGCCGCCGCGGTTGGAGCGCGAGCCAGCTCCGATGATGTCGGCCGGGCTGGGCCTCGGGTTACCATACGACTCTACCGGCGGTCCGATGGGGTTGCCGGAGCTCATGATGGGCCAGTCATCACTGTTCAGCGCCAAGCCGGCCACGCTGGACTTCCTGGGGCTCGGGATGAGCCCCACCGGCGGAACGACGAGCAGGGGCCTCCCCGTGTTCATGCATCCCATGGGCGGCGCGGTCGGCGTGGCCCGGACCGGCAGCGGCGCGGCGGAGATGTTCGGCTCTGGCCCGAGCGCTCAGGCCAAGCCATGGGAGAGGAATCTGAGCAGCTCGCCGATCCTATGAAAGGACTGCCGGGCAGTATCAACACGCAGCTATAAAATGCTGCTTGTGTCTAATTAGGAGCAGCTAGTCGTCAGTTCTTCGCCGTTCTTTTGTTTCTTAGGTTACAATCAAGTACGTAAGTTACTTTTGTTCCTTTAGGCTTCAGCTTAGTACTCCTGCCCTGCCCTGCCCTGCCCTGAAGCAAAGTTTCTTTTCAAGTTCATTCATAGTTCATTCGGTGTTTCCTGCAGTTAACTGCACCTTAACATTCAGTACTGTGGGTTAATTAGAGAAGACGACAGGGTGTTTCCTGCAAAAGTGCGGACGAAGACCGGTCAAGCCACCTGGCTGCCACTTGTTAAGTTGTGATAGGCTGGGGACTAAATCATCACATCTAGTGCAAGTTGGGGTATGATGGAGTTACATTTTGCAAGTTTGGGACTAAATCATCACATTCCATGCAAGTTAGGGTACTTGGGGTGCTTTTACCTCTAACTTCAGCCATCGCACGGCAGGCGAGGTGGGGGTTTGCCGATAGTCGGTTTCCTTAACTGCGGTCCCACTTGTAAGTCCAACTCCAACGCACGACCCCAAACGGACCTCCATTTTGCACGAACTCCAACGATAATTTTGACTAGAAAAGCAAGACCAAAGAAAACAAGAACCACAAGAATACATTTTACTACTCCTGTAAGTTGGATTAGTGCCTTCTCGATGCATTCATTGTTGATCTGCGGAGGCTCGATCTTGCGTGCTTCTTTCTTCTTCGAGTGTAAAGAAGTAGACATTGCTTCCTCGCATCTAGTCTCATGTCTAGCCTCTATTCTAGTAGGAGTATCAACAAGTGCAATAATCTCATCTCTAGCCTCTGTGCTAGCTAAAAGTAATAGAACATCTACTAAATTGCGCTCTATCAATATATGGATGTACTCTTCTTCCCAATACAAAAACTTGCATCCATTCTACTCCCGCCGTTGCACAATACATGCCTTCTATTTGTCAAAATATATATGTATCTAGACATGTCTTAGTATATAGGTACATCCATTTTTGGACAAATGGAAGTCAAGTATTTTGGAACGGAGGGAGTACACAATAATTTTTTTAATTTAGCACAACTAGTCTAATCCGAGAGTAGAACCGAAGATTTGGTCGAGTTCTTCCTCCTTTTGCTGACACGTGGGACATCCAGCATCCAGGTCGTGTCATGAAAGAAAATAGGGTGGTAGTTGAAGCCACGAGATGTGCATCTTGGGTTAAACTGTAAATAGAATCTTACTACTCTTGAGTAACTCCAAAAGCGGCCACTGAAGATTTTTATTGGATTTGTTTTTCATCACCAGCACGTCGAGGTGAAAGATGTGTAGGTTCAGTGGGTCCTCTTGCATTTTCACTGACATGTGGGGCCGCATGTGAGCAAACAGATGATGGGCTCCGCGCGTCCGCTGGCTGGCTGAGAAGAGAGATAGAGGAGAGCTGAGCATGGACTGCAGGAAATTTGTTCTACGTACCTCGATATAGGCTCGATATAGTGGCGTGGCATGGGCCATAACTAGCATTCACGTCTAGCAGTACGGCACACACCACCCACACGAGTCCCATCCGACACCAATTTTCTTGGAGTCCATGCTACAACCATCTCTTCTCCCTCCTGTTTTCTCAGCCATCGCACGGTGGGCGGGGTGGGGGTTTGCCGATAGTCGGTTTGCTCAACTGCGGTCCCACTTGTAAGTGAAAATGCAACAGCGCGTGCATTTCCGCTTGAGCGGCGTGCCGGACCAATCGTGTGGGGGTGCGTCGCGAACATGGCAGGCTTTTCCTTTTGAACTCGTAACTTGTAAAATTTGGTTCTGCTCCATGGCGCAACCGATAGATAGAAAATAACGATTTTGCCTAGAGTAATGGGAAGTTTGGTTCTGGCGTCATTCATGCATGGAGTACGTACGAAAATTATGAAGTTGATGCGAAAGGTAAGATAATTACTGTAGTATCATATACTACTACATGGATTTGACGGAAAGATAAAAATACATACGGATCCATCAACGTTCAACGACATCCTCACGCCCTAGTGCGCCGGGTCACCAACCGACGTGTGAGGAGCAGCGGCGTTGGCGGCGAGCTCAACGTGCTTCTGAACAGTGCCGTCCAAGGTTGCCCTGCGCTCCAAGAAGGCCAGCGTCCTATCGTCGTCCTCTTGCATGTAGTAGTCCTTGTGGATGATTTGCGCGTAGACGTGGGTGATTATGTTGATGGTGTCTTGCTGCGCCAGGCGCTACGCGGCAAGCGCGACCTCGAGGTGGACATTCTCCGGTGCGACGGCGGGCAGTCGCAAGGCCACCAGTGCATCGAAGAGGTTGTTACCATAGTGGCCGTTGAGGGTGGCGGGCATCGCAGAGCCTGGGCGCGTCGGCTGGAGGCTTACGTCAAAGTCGCCCGCAAGCTTCTTGACGACGGTGAACTTGTCGAGGAAACCGACGAGGACCTCGTCAAACAAGGAGACGAAGCTGTCGTCCAAGCGGCCCCTCGCCCTGGCGGCCTCAAGCAATACTACCTGGAGATGTTCCTCAGTGTCGGGCCGCAGGCCGGCGTCGTGGACCATCTGGCACAGCCGGCTCATGCTCACGCTCATCGCCTCCATGGGTCTAGCGTAGCTTCTAGTCAACTGATCTTGTGATTCGAGTGATCACTCAGCCCTTGGTTAGCGTGCATAGGTGCGTAGGATTTCGTACTACTCCTCGGCCCTCTACTGCACCTGCCTTTGGCTGTATGATAGGTGGGCCAGCCACCCCCTGGGGCCACGTGTCATTCACCCAAAGGCAGTTGCCGTAAGTCAATGAAGCTGCGTCCCCCTCCGTGCCGGTGCAGTATAGTCATCTCACCGGACCTCTAGTTGGGGCCAAATGAGAGAAGTTTGATGTTTACTAGTTTATTGGTCCCCTTTGCATTTTGTGCCAAGTTTTGGCCTTTGATTTAACTAATAAAATGTTAATGCATGTAAACAAAAATGTTGTGTAAGTCACCTTACAAAAACCAAATAATCCCAAAATACTTAGGCATGGTGCATTAACTCCCTCCTTGTTTCTTATTTCGTGACATATCAACCAATGAGAGATGTGGGCCGTGCATGCTTTCAATGACTTGATACTACCAAACATGACATGCAGTGTTTAGTTCATTGCATGTAATCCTATTAGTTCTCTAGTTAGGAGTAGCAAAAAAACATTAAGTTCTCTCGCTGATAGGAATAAAACACCATGTATTTATTTACAGAGGGAGTAGTACATTTTTGGTGACATGCATTACTAGATATTGCTAGTCAAATACTAAAATCCAGATGGACATGGTAGTACTCCTAAATCCAGATGGTGGTGCTACTAGTACTAGTAGTAGTACTACCAATGTAGGAGTAGTAGTAGGAGTACTAGCACTGTACTATCCGTTGGTCAAATTATTACGTGCTGCTCCTCACAGTGAAGTGAAAAGACCCTGCACCGGACATGACACCTGAGTATAGGCGCCGTGTTCGGCATACCATAGTCAGCCTCACTGTCTGCAGTCACTATCATCATGGCTGTAGAGCTAGCCTTCTTACAACTATCCCTGTTCGACATAATTTCCCGTGCGTAGATGCCCGTGCATTGCACGGAACACCAAGATTGGGGGTGGACGGCTCTGGCAGCGGCCATCGCGCCAGATTTTTCCACGGCCTTCTACTCCTAGATGTGGTGGGGAGGAGATGAGGCTGATTGTGAGAGACAAGGAGTTTTTTGTAAATAGGGAACAAGTGCGGGCATCTTTTTACAAAAATGGAGAAGCTTGGTTTGTATGCGTCAGATCAAGATTCGACGGCTATTGGTGAAAGATGGGAGGCACAACATCATCACCAACTCAGGACTTGTTTGATTCGCAGGATTTTGAAAACGCAGGAATAGGACATGGCAATATTACAAGTTTCAAACTGATATTACAAATGTTAGGAGTAGTGCTGCTCCTACGAAGAGGGAATTACTAGGAAGTTTACGTAAGAACTTTCATTACTTTAGGTGGATGCAACATTATCGTACAAACTAAAATCCACCGCCCTGACAAGTCACTAATGGGTAAATAAGTTTTCGAGTCTCTGGCCACTTGATGTTTCAAAAACAAATTCAGCTTCTACGGAGAAATGAGCTCCACAGTGTACCCGCGCGGGTGTGGCTGGGCACGAAGCGTGAGTACATGCATGGTGCACCTATTATCTTCTTGTATACGTACACCACCTACGTGGGGTTGTGTGAGAGAGATACAAACCTAGAGAGATATAGTGTGTGGGTTCTTGAGAGTTTTTTTGTGGGGGGGGGGGGGTCAATCAAAAAATTTAACATATGCAATGTGTGTGAAATAGAGTCCTGGATATAACATATATATAGAGGGGGCGATCCACGAGAAGAGAGTGGAGGTATCATCGGCTTAAGGTGTCCATAAAATCGAAGAGAGGGATGATGTGTGTGTGTGTGTGCGCGCGATCGATAAAGAGTGCCATCGAATTTGTGTGTGCCCACGTCAAAGATATAGAGTGGCTGGCCTACTGGAATGTGAGATGGGACATGTGTACTTTGTCTCTGTGGCATGGATACCTACCTGCAGCGCTCGACTATCAGTGTGTGGTGGGGGAAGAGGGAGGCCCAATTAACTATAGAGGTACAATGGCTGGTATATGTGTGGAGGAGGAGAGAGGCCTACCTCATGTATTAAGGAGATCGATCTGCCTCATGTATTAAGGGAGATTGATCGGCATCCATGCATATGTGCAGGAGATGAATAAGGTTGGGAGAGAGATAGAGCTAGAGTGTTGGAGGGGGTGGTAGTGGAGTTGCTTCTAACAAATGGTGGGATAGGCTTGCTAGACAAACGGAGGGCACACCCGCAATATCAATAAGAGAGGAGATGGCTGCTTGTTGTCTGTGCACGTGCGTGTGAGAGACGGGTCAGGAGGCATGCACGAATGATGAGGGGGGACGATGTGGCTGTGGTAAGAAGATGTAACTACATAGGAAGATCAATCGCCCTTTGTAAGAGAAAGGAGAGACATAACTTGTGAGGTACGTCGATCCATGGGGCGGTAGTTAAAGTCGATCTAGGTATATGTTGGGAGATCGATCGGTATACATGCATGTGTGTGTTAGAAGAAAATGAGGCACGAGGAGAAGGATAGAGATAGAGGGATGCATGTAGGAGGTGGTACGAGAGGCATACCATATCGAGGGGGAGGAGTGTGCGAGTACGAGAACGATGAAAAGAGTGGTGGGAGTGAGGCATGGACGGTGACAAGAGAAGAGGGGAAGCTTTTGTTTGTGCTAGGCGCACCTGGCTAGAGAGGCATATCGATCGATGTGTGCCGTAAAGAAGGAGCTGGGGGGCCTACACACACCGTGGGTGAACTACCTAAAGTGAAAAGACGAATTTGCGCGATGGAGCTAGAGAATGCTGAGGGAGGGTGAGAGGGATGCGGGCGTGTGCATGCACAAGAGAAAGTTAGCGCTAGCTACAAAGATAAGAGGGTTGTGTGGGTGTAAAAGACGAATAGAGATCATATATACTTCATTATAAAAAGCGAATTCAGATATTTGAAGAATTTATCATAGTGTTTCAAACCGACGGATGTGTGAATATATATAACGGTGATACACATGGTGTGGTTATGAACATGGTATACTACATTTAATATATTTTATCTCTAGTCTTATAAAAACGGAGTTGTTGATGATGGTGTGCCTGCCATCCTGCATTATAGGCCGTCTGATTTATATCTGGCAGATAGCAAGGAAACTATGATGGTTGAAGTTGGCAACAATCATGATTGTAGATTCTTATTGAAATAGAGAAACGAATTCAAATTTAATATATATAACGGTGAATATATATAACGGTGATACACATGGTGTGGTTATGAACATGGTATACTACATTTAATATATTTTATCTCTAGTCTTATAAAAACGGAGTTGTTGATGATGGTGTGCCTGCCATCCTGCATTATAGGCCGTCTGATTTATATCTGGCAGATAGCAAGGAAACTATGATGGTTGAAGTTGGCAACAATCATGATTGTAGATTCTTATTGAAATAGAGAAACGAATTCAAATTTAGTTCGAATTGCAGCGGTAGTATAGACATTTGGAATGCACTAAAATGTTGGTATGAGTAGGTTACATGCATTATACAGCAAGCGAAAAAATTTAATCGGACATAACATGGATTCATACTCCCTCCTTCCATCTATATAGGGTGTAATGAGATTTTTAAGACCGCCTTTGACTATTGACAAGATTAATAGTACATGACATGCACAATGTGAAAATTATATCATTGAAATAACCTTTCACAGACGAATTTAACGGTGTACTTTGTGTAAGTTGCATGTCATATATCATTGCTCTAATATTTGGTCAAAGTTAGCATCGAAAAACGCATTAGGCCCTATATAGATGGAAGGAGGGAGTAGCTTTGAATAGCATTTGTATAGTAAAACGGGGCAAGACTCTCTCTTTGTGTGGTGTGAATAGTTTTATTTTTTTCGTTTTCTTTTTGGTTGAGGGAAGTGCGAATTGATTTGGTACGTACAAGTACAATATTATTACACGTTAGGCTTGCCCCTAAAATTCAACCCGCGTCTTGTTATATCCCGAAAATTCAGATATCGTGCTCCCAAAACTAGCGCCTTCACAACCTGCGCCTTGCTATCCCGAAATTACAACGCGCGCGAAAACTCCCTCTAGCTGCCAAATCCCGACACGCGAAATCCCCCTTCTAACCCCGAGCCGAAAGGGCCGCTAGTTCAAATCGGTGGGGGGTACTTTTGTAACACACCCTACATTTTGGACAAGCGCGTTCCTAAGTCATGCTTCGCCTCCTCCCATCGCCCCCTTTTCGCCATTCGAAATCCCAGGCCGCCATAACCTCTCCGCTCCAGCCGTGAAACCCCACCCTCTTCCGTCCGCCACGTCACCACTGCCCAGCCGAAGCCTCTTCCCCGACGACGTCGTCCACCGCAACAGCTCGACGTCCCTCGTCCACCTCCCCGGATGAGGATCCGTCGTCCATCTCGCCGTCCCGCCGGTTCAGCCGCCCCGTCCTCCACCTCCAAGGAGCTGCTCCAACGATCGCCTCGTCTATCGCGGCTTCTCCATCCCCACAACGCCGCCTTAACCTGCTCCACCGGAACCGCATCATCCTCACCGACTCCTCGGACGAAGCCGAGGCCTACTTGGCGCCACCAAAGAGGTTGTACACTCATCACATCGCACCTTCTCCTTAACTCGACCTCCCGGCGCCGACTGTGCTCCATCCCGCACCCCCATGGAGCGGCTACCTTGAAGCCGGCGCCACGGGCGACATCTCCACGGCGGCTCTCCCCCAGTGCGAGGCCCCTTCGGCGGCGGCGTCCATACCAGCCGGATCTGCTGCTGCTGCTCCGCCTCTCGCTCGATCGCTCGCTCGCCCAGTTGCTACTGCTTCTCTCCCCCTCACTTGTGCTGCTGCTCTGCTCCGATTAAGCCACACTTCAGTCGACTGAATCGACTTTTGGGTCAGTCGATTTTCAGGGGTTGGGGGGGGGGGCTCGCCGGAGTTAAGGAAGAACCACCCGCAGCGGGGACGGGGGCTCGCCGGAGAGGTACCCCACTATCTATCTTAGGGTTCAGGGTGGGGGGGGGGCTAGAGGGCTGGCCGGGGTGGCAGTGGCGAGTTGTTTTGGGGCGGCGAGGCGGCGCTGGGGCCGGCGGTTTGGCCGGTGGTGGCTGGCGGCTCAGGGGGGGTGCAGGTTGAAGATGAACTGCAGGCCCTCCCTAAACTACATGTCAAGTGCCTCTGTGCTACCATTGCGTTCAGTTTCGACAGTAGCATTCAGATTCCACAGTAAATTTTAGTTTTGACAGTTAAGTTCAGAGTCAACAGTTTTTACCTCATCTGTTGTAGTCAGGTGGTTTTTGGTGATGTTAATTTTACATCATCTATTGGAGATGCTATTAGAATCCCACTTGAGATTGACGATGTCTGTCTTGTGCTGCTTCAGCCTTGACGTCATACGGCTCACCGGAGCTGCTCCAACAACAAAACGATCCATCACAACAGAGCAGTGCCCTGGACACCGTCTACAGATTCCTCAGATCATCCTCCACACCTCCGACAGCCACTTCTGCCTCAACTACTTCAGCGACCAACCCAATGATGCTGAGGTTGACACGGCTACGGCAAAGAGGTTGTACACTTGTTGCATCACTTATTACTATACATTCGCGTCGATCCATTAGGGCTATTTTGGTTCAACAGAAAAACATCGATCCACTGGTTGTTACCATTACTCTAAATTTCTGCATGCTCTTCTTACATAATCTCACCATATTTTTTTCGTATGCATGTCAGATATTGTACACAGTCATGCTGAACATGTAGAGAAAAAGAGAAGAGTTTTGCGCGGCAATACAATGTCATGTAGACATCGCACCATGGTGGGTTCAATGGCAAACCCTCCCCACCCCTCTCCAGATTGTAATCCAGAGGAAGATATCTGTTCTGAGGCAGACTCGGACGCTGCTGACCACTCCTATTTACCCCCCAAGGTGTTTGCTCTACCTTGGCATGATGATGTTAGTCATATCATGCATAAGTTGCCTTGCAGTGCCTACTTTTGACATCATATATGTCATCTGCTTAGTTTACACATGTTCTATAATGCCACCTATTTAGTTTCTATATCATATATGGGAATTATGCAGTTTCATGTCTTTTAGCCAGCCATAATATATGTGAAATGTGCAATGCCATCCTATTTAACCAGGCATCATATATTTGAATGATATCTTGCCCATCCTTTTCTTCATTACATTCCATTTGTCGACAATGTTTGTACATTAAACTACTCTTCCTGTGAATCAGCCATTTGGTTGGGAGATGGAAAATCTGGAGTGAAAACAAGGCCTTCAGAGCAGACAGTGCTACCTGTCGAAGCAGATCTCTTGTTGGGTCCCGATAGCTCCTCAGAGATGGATTCAGAGATAGATGACCAGTCCTATTCCCCCACTGAGGTGTATGCTCTAACTTGGCACGGTTATACTGCTCATATCATGCATACGGTGTCTTGCATTGCATAGTTTAGACATCATATACACAATATTCAACACCATGTTCTTAGTTTAGACATCATATAGAATGCCCTCTGTTTAACATATAAATCACATATGTGAATTAAATGATGCGATCCTGATTACTTAGATAACATGTAGGTGAATTATGTCATGCGATCCTGTTTAGTTATTCATCATATCTTTGAATTATGTTATGCTATGCTATCCAGTTTAGATAGACATCATATATATGTGAAATTATGTCATGCTATCCGTTTTAGTTAAATAATATACATGTTAACTATTTCATGCTCTCTTTTTTCCACACTATCTATTGCATCTATCTCTCATACAATGTCTGTACATTCAACTATGTTTCCTGTTTATCAGCCATTTGAATTGGAGCGGGTGATGCCAGTATCTAGCGGACTAAAAACACGGTCTTCAAATAAAACAGTGCTACCTCTTGGTGGAGATAGCACCCCGGTTGTACATGCACAAGAACCAGCCCTACCACACATAACCCAAACTCTCGTAGATTGTACCCCTACTACGATGGACAAAGAACCAACTTCACCCAATCTAACCCCAACCCCAGCCGATAGTAACCCAGTTCCTGTTGACACAGCACCATCTCCACCACAGAGCGCCCAAACAAGAGCAGTTAGTAAGGTAGCTCCAGTGCCCAAAGGGCCAGTACTATCACAGCGAACCCCAACTCCACCAGTTAGTACGCCTATTCCCGTGGAGGAAGCACAACCAGCTAGTCGTAGTTTAGCATCTATCGCATTTGATGTTGTTAAATCGTATGTGCGTATCTTCCCATCTTGGAAGTATTATACTGAAGATGAAGGAAAATGCCAGTTGCAGGTGTTTGTCCAGGAGTTATGTGTAAGTAATGTTATTCATGGCAATTACTTTGCTTCGTCCCATACATCCTACCTCCATGATGGTTATAATACGACAAATTTTCCCATTTTTCTCTATAGAGAAGGACCGATTTGGAAACTTAGGATGAGGTAACCTGTGCTAATACCTCTGCTATCTTCAAGAATGCTTGGTGGCAGTATCGGAAGTACCTGAAGAAAATGTACTTCACCGGCAAAGAAACTCATCAAATTCCCTTACGTTCTCCTGAGACACATTTACTGGACGATGACTGGGAACGCCTTGTTCTGTACTGGTCCCGAACCAAGAATGGGGTAAGGTCTATGAGCTCATTTTCTATTTTAAAGTATTATATTCTTGCGTCTTACTGTACTCTGGTCATGTAGAACAAGTGCCTAAACCTTAAGAACAACTGTTCTAATTTAAGATTCCATTGCTACCATAGGACATAGATATATGTTTGTTTGATGATTTTATTATGTACTTGTACTTGGCAATAGAAGACTTGGTAGTTTAATCCTGTCCACCTTACTAATGAACTGGTTCACCAAAATGAGTTTCATATACTAGTACATGCTAAACTTGTTATGTGTCTGCTTGTTTCTTCTTTTAGAATGCTGACAGAATATTGGGGAAGAGTGCCTTATTAAGCAACGGTAAAGGAAGTAATGCAGATAAGGTTCAGGATAGTGACACATCCTGTCTTGGTTTAGTGTTGGAGTTACCGGCCACTACCGCTTGCACACGCTATTCAAACTCACTATCTGAATCAGTTCGGTTTCTTGAGTCTCAACTACAAGCTGAAAGACATCGATCAGCTGTGCTGCGACAAGAAGTGGAAGGACCGCGGAAGTCCCTGGAGCATTCCGATGCATACTTTCTGGTGCAACAGCAAGCATTGGAGGATTTTAGCGCCAAACAGGACAAAGCTAATCAGCTTGCCAAGCTTATTGCCAGCATGGTGGATACCCAGGATAACGTTTCTTGAGCTCTTCTGAAGTTGTTTCAGTTATGCTCTTGTTTTGCTGCCACGTTTATTTGCACTGGTGGCCGATTTTGACGGCCAGTGTATATGATATGCTGCTTTGTTCCCTATATTTGCACTGGTGGCGAACTTTGATGCCCAGTGGATGTAATATGTGTAATAGCTGTGATAGCCTAGCGTTAGTTGCTTGCTTATTTATTTCCTTGTTGTCTTGTTTATTTGTTTGCTTGTAGTCATTGCAGTTCTTTTTCCGCAGTTAACTAGTGGCTGCAATAACCTATTTTTTAAAATTAGGCCACAATAACCATGGGCTAATATTTACTGTAGTGACACTGGGCCTCCTACGGGCCGTAGAAACCGTGGGCCTTCTACGGGCCGTAGAAACAGTAGGCCTTCTACGGGCCGTAGAAACAGTAGGCCTTCTACGGGCCGTAGAAACAATGGGCCTTCTATGAGTCGTATCATCAATGGGCCTTATACGGGCCGTATGATCGATTGGCCAAACATGGGCCAATAACAGGCCGCATTATGGCCGTAAACGGGCTAGAGTTGGAATCCTCCGTTCATGGGCCGACTGTAACGGGCCATCATTAATAGGTCGTATTTGATGACGCTATGAAAATGGCCCAACGTATTAACGGACCACAAACGGGCTGACTATAACCACAGGCTGAATTTGGCCCACAAGAAGAAAATGACAGTAACGGGCCGTAAGTAAATGAATGCTGGAAATGAGCCCAAGAATAAATGGGCTCTGAGAAGGCCGAAAGATAACATGGGCTGGAAACGGCCCAGCGGAATAACGGGCTGTTAATGGGTATAAAGTGATACACTGTTCATTACGGGCCAGTTTCACCACAGGCCGTTAATGGGTGTAAAGTGATACACTGTTCATTACGGGCCAGTTTCACCACGGGCCGTTAATAGGCCAAGAGTTACATAGGGCCTCATATGGGCCGAAAGACGTCATGGGCCATACATGGGCCAGAAGTGAAAACGGGTTGGAATCATATTGGATGGCCTAGATGATGCTACTGGGCCTAATTCGGATAGGGCGTAACGGGCCTTGGGTTAGCGGGCTGTAAATGGGCTATATGCGAACAGGCTGTTAACAGGCTTTACATGGGCCGGCCCGCCACCTTTTGACCAAGTCAAATGGGCCGGCCTTTTCATAGGAATGGGCCTCTGTTGGGCCGTGCCACGTGTCGATGTATCATAGGCGCCTATCTGACCCACTGACGAGCTGACACGTGTTTCGTCCGGCCAATAAGAATTTTACACGTGGAAATTTCCCATTGGTCGGGGCTGTTAACGGGTTATCGGATCCAAAACCCGACTCGATAGCTTAACGACGTTCCGTTACGGTGGATGCCATGTGTCGGTCACCCTTGACGAAAGCACTTCTGTGACGCGCGATTTATCGTCATGGAAGTGGACACTTCCGTGATGATAATTTTGGTAATGTCATGGAACACTTCTACGACAGCACAGGTATGACTATCTTGATTCTATCATAAATTTGTCATGGATGTACATGCATGACAAAAAAGCGACCTACTATGACAAACACGTATCATCACGTAAGTGTATTTTTTTGTAGTGTGTATCACCATCTCTTCGCCTGACTAGTGCACCTATACAATTTACCATTGTATTGGGTGTGCTGGGGACACAAGAGAATCTTTGTTATTTGGTTGCAGGGTTGCTTGAGAGAGACCATCTTCATCCTACGCCTCCCATGGATTGATAAACCTTAGGTCATACACTTGAGGGAAATTTGCTACTATCCTACAAACCTCTACACTTGGAGGCCCAACAACGTCTACAAGAAGAAGGTTGTATAGTAGACATCAAGCTCTTTTCTGGCGCCGTTGCCGGGGAGGTTAGCGCTTGAAGGTATATCTTTAGTTCTTGCAATCGAATCTTTTTGTTTCTTGTTTTATCACTAGTTTAGTCTATAAAAGAAAACTACAAAAAAATGGAATTGAGGGTACCTCATATGCTTCATCTTTTTAATATCTTTCGTGAAAGCAAGGATTCCGATAATTGTGCCAAAATGCTAGAAGAAGAAAATGCATTAAAATGTTTGGCACTAAATCTTTGAATGATGAGCATGATTGCAATGTTTTTAGTATTAATTCCTTGAATATCCATGATGCTAATGATATGCAAAGCCACAAGCTTGGGGATGCTATGTTTGATGAAGATGATATTTTTAGTCCCCCAAGTTTTGATGAGAAAATATATTATGATGATAGCATGCCTCCTATTTATGATGATTGTATTGATGAAAGTGGGTTTGGAAGAGTGTCAACTTTGGGAAGTAATGATCCCACTATTTTAGAGGGTGTTGAATCTTATTGTGATAATTATGAAAGTGGATTTGGAGAGGTCATGACTTTATTTAGTGATGAATCCACTATTTTGGAAGAGGTTCCAATTGATTATGAGAACAAAGTTGCTATCTATGATGATTATTGTGGTGACATGTATGCTATAAAGATTAATGATAACCATGAAACTTGTCATCATGATTTTAATTCTCAATTGGATTATGCCTCACATAATAGTTATTTTGTCGAGTTTGCTCCCACTACTATTCATGAGAAGAAATTTGCTTATGTGGAGAGTAATAAAAATTCTATGGTTGTGCATCATTTAAATAATGCTTTATGTGATAGTTATATTGTTGAATTCATTCATGATGCTACTGAAAATTATTACGAGGGAGGAATATATGCATGTAGGAATTGCAATAATATCAAGTTTCCTCTCTATGTGTTAAAAGTTTTGAAGTTATGCTTGTTTTGCCTTCCTATGCTAGTTGATTATTGTTCCCATAAGTTGTTTGCTCACAAAATCTCTATGCATAGTAAGTGGGTTAGAATTAAATGTGCTAGTCATATTCTTCATGATGCTCTCTTTATGTTACAATTCTTATCTTTTATGTGAGCATCATTGAAATCATCATGCCTAGATAGGGGCGTTAAACGATAGCGCTTGTTGGGAGGCAACCCAACTTTATTTTCGATATTTGATTTTTGCTCCTGTTTAGTAATAAATAATTCATCTAGTCTCTTCTTAGATGTGGTTTTATGTTTTTAATTAGTGTTTGTGCCAAGTAGAACCTTTGGGAAGACTTGGGGAAGTCTTTACGATCTTGCTGTAAAAAACAGAAACTTTAGCGCTCACGAGTTTTGCTGCCATTTTTTACTGGAGAGTGCGATTAGGTTGATTATTTTTGAAGATGATTAATATACAAATTCCTCACCTCCAGAAGTTTATGTTAGAATTTTTGGGTTCCAGAAGTATACGTTTGATCCAGATTACTATAGACTGTTCTGTTTTTGACAGATTCTATTTTCTATGTGTCGTTTGCTTATTTTGATGGATCTATGAGTAGTATCGGAGGGTATGAACCATAGATGAGTTGGAATAAAGTAGATATTACACCAATATGAATTTAGAATGAGTTCACAACAGTAACTAAGTGGTGATTTATTTTCTTATACTAACAAAGCTTACGAGTTTTCTGTTAAGTTTTGTGTTGTGAAGTTTTCAAGTTTTGGGTAAAGATTCGATGGACTACGGAATAAGGAGTGGCAAGAGCCTAAGCTTGGGGATGACCAAGGCACCCCAAGGTAATATTCAAGGACAACAAAGAGCCTAAGCTTGGGGATGCCTCGGATGACATCCCCTCTTTCGTCTTCGTCTATCGATAACTTTACTTGGAGCTATATTTTTATTCACTACGTGATATGTGTTTTGCTTGGAGCTTCATTTTATTTTCTTTTGTTTTACTTGCTGTTTGAATAAAATACCAAGATCTGAAATTCTTAAATGTTAGAGAGTCTTCAGGTAGTTGCATAATTATTCGACTACTCATTGATCTTCACTTATATCTTTCAGAGTAGTTTGTCATTTGCTCTAGTACTTCACTTATGTCCTTTTAGAGCACGATGGTGGTTTTATTTTATAGAAATAGATGAACTCTCATGCTTCACTTATATCATTTTGTGAGTCTCTAAACAGCATGGTAGTTTGCTTTGGTTATTAATTTAGTCCTAATATGATGGGCATCCAAGAGGGATATAATAAAAACTTTCATATAAAGTGCATTGAATACTATGAGAAGTTTGATACTTGATGATTGTTTTGAGATATGAGGATGGTAATATTAGAGTCATGCTAGTGAATAGTTGTGAATTTGAGAAATACTTGTGTTAAAGCTTGTGATTCCCGTAGCATGCATGCATGGTGAACTATTATGTGATGAAGTCGGAGCATGATTTATTTATTGATTGTCTTCCTTATGAGTGGTGGTCGGGGACGAGCGATGGTCTTTTCCTACCAATCTACCCCCCTAGGAGCATGCACGTAGAACTTTGTTTTGATAACTAATAGATTTTTGCAATAAGTATGTGAGTTCTTTATGACTAATGTTGAGTCCATGGATTATACGCACTCTCACCCTTCCACCATTGCTAGCCTCTCTAGTACCGCGCAACTTTCGCCGGTACCATAAACCCACCATATACCTTCCTCAAAACAGCCACCATACCTACCTATTATGGCATTTCCATAGCCATTCCGAGATATATTGCCATGCAACTTTCCACCGTTCCGTTATTATGACATGCTTCATCATTGTCATATTGCTATGCATGATCATGTAGTTGACATTGTATTTGTGGCAAAGCCACCGTTCATAATTCTTTCATACATGTCACTCTTGATTCATTGCACATCCCGGTACACCGCCGGAGGCATTCACATAGAGTCATATTTTGTTCTAAGTATCGAGTTGTAATTCTTGAGTTGTAAGTAAATAAAAGTGTGATGATCATCATTATTAGAGCATTGTCCCATGTGAGGAAAGGATGATGGAGACTATGATTCCTCCACAAGTCGGGATGAGACTCCGGACGAAAAATAAAAATAAAAAGAGAAAGAAAAAAGAGGCCATAAAAAAGGAGAAGGCCCCCAAAAAAAAACAAAAATGAAATGAGAGAAAAAGAGAGAAGGGACAATGTTACTATCCTTTTACCACACTTGTGTTTCAAAGTAGCACCATGATCTTCATGATAGAGAGTCTTCTATGTTGTCACTTTCCTATACTAGTGGGAATCTTTCATTATAGAACTTAGCTTGTATATTCCAATGATGGGCTTCCTCAAAATGCCCTAGGTCTTTGTGAGCAAGCAAGTTGGATGCACACCCACTTAGTTTCTTTTGTTGAGCTTTCATACATTTATAGCTCTAGTGCATCGTTGCATGGCAATCCCTACTCCTTGCATTGACATCAATTGATGGGCATCTCCCTAGCCTGTTGATTAGTCGCGTCGATGTGAGACTTTCTCCTTTTTTGTCTTCTCCACCTAACCCACATCATTATATTCTATTCCACCCATAGTGCTATATCCATGGCTCACGCTCATGTATTGCATGAAGATTGAAGAAGTTTGAGAACATCAAAAGTATGAAACAATTGCTTGGCTTGTCATCGGGGTTGTGCATGATTTAAATATTTTGTGTGATGAAGATAGAGCATAGCCAGACTATATGATTTTGTAGGGATAGCTTTCTTTGGCCATGTTATTTTGAGAAGACATGATTACTTTGTTAGTATGCTTGAAGTATTATTATTTTTATGTCAATATTAAAATTTTGCCTTGAATCTTATGGATCTGAATATTCTTGCCACAATAAAGAGAACTACATGGATAAATATGTTAGGTAGCATTCCACATCACAAATTCTGTTTTATAATTTACCTACTCGAGGACGAGCAGGAATTAAGCTTGGGGATGCTGATATGTCTCCAAGGTATCTATAATTTTTGATTGTTCCATGCTATTATATTATCTGTTTTGGATGTTAATGGGCTTTATTTTACACTTCTATATTATTTTTGGGACTAACCTATTAACCGGAGGCCCAACCCAAATTGCTGTTTTCTTGCCTATTTCAGTGTTTTGAAGAAAAGGAATATCAAACGAAGTACAAACGGAATGAAACCTTCGGGAGAGTTATTTTTGGAACGGAAGCAATCAAAAAGACTTGGAGTAGACGTCAGGGAAGCTTCAAGGTGGTCATGAGGCAGGGAGGCGCGCCTGCCCCTTGGGCACGCCCCCACCCTCATGGGCCCCTTGTGGCTCCCCTGACCGACTTCTTTCACACACACATATATATATATATATCCATATACCCTAAAAACATCGGAGAGCATAATAGATCGGGAGTTCCGCTGCTAGAAGCCTCCGTAGCCACTGAAAACCAATCTAGACCCGTTCCGGCACCCTGCCGGAGGGGGGAATCCCTCTCCGGTGGCCATCTTCATCATCCCGGTGCTCTCCATGACGAGGAGGGAGTAGTTCACCCTCGGGGCTGAGGGTATGTACCAGTAGCTATGTGTTTGATCTCTCTCTCTCTCATGTTCTTGAGGTGGTACGATCTTGATGTATCGCGAGCTTTGCTATTATATTTGGATCTTATGATGTTTCTCCCCCTCTACTCTCTTGTAATGGATTGAGTTTTCCCTTTGAAGTTATCTTATCGGATTGAGTCTTTAAGGATTTGAGAACACTTGATGTATGTCTTGCACGTGCTTATCTGTGGTGACAATGGGATATAATGTGATCCACTTGATGTATGTTTTGGTGATCAACTTGCGAGTTCCGTGACCTCGTGAACTTATGCATAGGGGTTGCCACACGTTTTTGTCTTGACTCTCCGGTAGAAACTTTGGGGCACTCTTTGAAGTTCTTTGTGTTGGTTGAATAGATGAATCTGTGATTGTGCGATGCATATCGTATAATCATACCAATAGATACTTGAGGTGACATTGGAGTATCTAGGTGACATTAGGGTTTTGGTTGATCTGTATCTTAAGGTGTTATTCTAGTACGAACTCTATGATAGATCGAACGGAAAGAATAGCTTCATGTTATTTTACTACAGACTCTTGAATAGATCGATCAGAAAGGATAACTTTGAGGTGGTTTCGTACCCTACCATAATCTCTTCGTTTGTTCTCCGCTATTAGTGACATTGGAATGACTCTTTGTTGCATGTTGAGGGATAGTTATATGATCCAATTATGTTATTATTGTTGAGAGAACTTGCACTAGTGAAAGTATGAACCCTAGGCCTTGTTTCAACGCATTGCAATACGGTTTGTGCTCACTTTTATCATTAGTTACCTTGCTGTTTTTATATTTTCAGATTACAAAAACCTATATCTACTATCCATATTACACTTGTATCACCATCTCTTCGCCAAACTAGTGCACCTAGACAATTTACCATTGTATTGGGTGTGTTGGGGACACAAGAGACTCTTTGTTATTTGGTTGCAGGGTTGCTTGAGAGAGACCATCTTCATCCTACGCCTTCCATGGATTGATAAACCTTAGGTCATCCACTTGAGGGAAATTTGCTACTGTCCTACAAACCTCTGCACTTGGAGGCCCAACAACGTCTACAAGAAGAAGGTTGTGTAGTAGACATCACATATGCTTATCCCATGGGGAGTAATGACTTCACATATAAGAAGTACAGGTGGTAAAATTTATTGAATGTTAGCAAACACAACATTGGTCACTTGAACAATTCATGAAAGAATATTGAAGGAAGAGAGATTTCACATATAAATATACTAACTTGGACATCTTCTATGATTATGAGCCCCATAAGTATTTTCAAACTTGAGCAAATTAGTTGAAGTTGGACAAGGAAGACAGCATAATGAGTTATGTGTGGGTATGTTTGCATAGAAGTTATATTGTTATGGATCCTCTAACATGTGGTGCTTGCTTAGGATGTTTTGCTAGCCAAAATTTTGTACTAAGTAGAGATACTAGTTGTGCATCCAAAACCCTCAAACCCCGTTTCATGCCATGAGTGTACACCATATCTACTTATGGATTGAATAAGATCCTTGAAGTAAGTTGTCATCGGTGCAAAAAGCAATAAAAATTGCTCCTAAATATGATCTTTTATTGTAAGGGAAAATAAGCGTTGTACGAACTTATGATGGTAAGGAAATAAAAGCGATGAACTGCATAATAAAGGTTCCTATCACAAATGGAAATACAACGTGATGTTCCTTTACATTAAGGGTTTTCACATCCAAAATTAAAAAGCGCATGACAACCTCTGCTTCCCTCTGCGAAGGGCCTATCTTTTAATTTCATGTATTTAATTGTATGCAAGAGTCAATAGTATTCCTTCTTATTTCAACCTCAATTATTCTTTAGTTGGCAAGCATTACGTGATGGGGAAATATCTAGGCACATATGGCCATTCAAATATATTTGATCATGAATTTTTATTGTTGACAATTATCTATATGATAAATAAGTTGGGAGGCAAAACATTAAGCCCCTCTCTTTCTCTGTGTTCGACGGATGCTATTTGTTCTAAAAATATGCTTTGAGTGTTAGCAATCATGGAAGACTATATGATAGTTGAGTATGTGGAATTTGCTAAATCGAAGCTCTTACATATACTCTTCTTGAAAATAAGATGAATTGCAATTGTTTGATGACTAAGAACATGGTTTGTTAGTTTTCAAGAAACTTTATGGTCTATACTTTAACTTGCGAATAGCTTGCTACTTGATCATGAGAAGTTTTATGACATGAGCTACTGTTTATGATATATAATGATGCTAGAAAAAGTGATTGAAATTATCATTGATCAAACTTGTGCACTTGCTAGCATTCACACTTCATAAATTATTTCTTTTTATCATTTACCTACTCGAGGACAAGCAGGAATTAAGCTTGGGGATGCTGATATGTCTCCAACGTATCTATAATTTATGAAGTATTTATGCCATGTTTACAACAATTTTATATGATTTGGTATGATTTGATTAGAAGCAACCCGGACTGACGCTGTTTTTAGCAGAACTACCGTGGTGTCGTTTTTTGTGCAGAAATAAAAGTTTTTGGAATGGGCTAAAATTTATGGTGATTTTTTATGGACCAAAAGAGACCCCTGAAGCATCGGAGTTGGGCCAGAAGAGTCCCGAGGCAACCACAAGGGTGGGGGCACACCCTACCCCCCAGGAGGGTGCTCCTGTCTTGCTGCTGCCTCGTGGACCCCCTTGACATGAGACCAACGCCAAAAATTCCTATAAATACAGAAACCCCCTAAAACAAACTTAGATTGGAAGTTCCACCGCCGCAAGCCTCTGTAGCCACGAAAAATCAATCTAGGCCCTCTCCGGCACCCTACCGGAGGGGTCCATCATCACCGGAGGTCATGGAGGAGGAAGCTGGAGGAGGCCAACATCACCATGGAGGCCAAGGACTAGAGAGCGAACCTCTCCCCATCTAGGGGGGAGGCCATGGAAGAGGAAGCACAAGGGGGAGACTCTCTCCCCCTCTCTCTCGGTGGCGCCGGAGTGCCACCGAGGGAACCATCGCCGCGGTGATCGTCTTCATCAACATCACCATCTTCATTACCTTCCTCATCTATTTTCGGTGGTCCACTCTCCCGCACCCCACTGTAATCCCCTACTTGAACATGGTGTTTTATGCCACATATTATGATCCAATGATGTGTTGCCATCCTATGACGTTTTGAGTAGATTTCTTTTGTCTTTTGGGTTGATTGATGATATAGATTGGTTTGAGTTGTATGTTTTATTTTGGCGCTGTCCTATCCCTGGTACGCGTCGGTACTATACAAACAGTTTTTAACTCCTCTCCGTGATGGCATTTGGAACCGTCGCCAAGTGAGTGTGGGCGATAGGGGGTCCTTCCCACACGACCTAGAAACCGTCGGGGATGGGCGAGGGGCTACTGATGATCGCCATAGAATAAACATATGAGAAGCCACCCCAGTCCCACACATTACATCTTGACGTTATGTTTTTGATCAGAGAGACATCCCAAATGGTTACGCCGCTATAGTCGTGTGAAAAAGGTGGACATCAACATTTAGTCTGTCGATATGTTTATGATAGGTACATTATCGCACATGGTTCAAGAATGTAAAATGTGTGCGGTGCCTCTACTAACGCCAACGTGTTCATTTTCATAACTGTGTGCGATTGGTATTCCTATCACACACACACACTGGCTTGAAACGTTTGTCGTATTACCATGAATCACACATGCATATGATACGAAACCGTGTGTGCGTCCGTCGGGCATCGCATACGTTTCACGTCAAAGAACCATCTGTTCTCTTTTTTCGTCGCACACGTTGTTTTCTTTCTAACCGTGTGCACATTATTTTATTAGCTCCTGTATATTTTTTATTTTTGCTTGTAATTTATTATTCGAATTGGAAATTTTGAAATATGAAACGTCCAATTCAAATTCTCAGCACAATGGTTCAACAATGAATCCATAAATAAAATTGTAAGTACAATATGTTCAGTAATTACAGGATTAGACAACAATTAACTATGATGAACCACAATATGTAAAGGCGGTAAAGGTAAAGAGACAAGTGTAAATCATTTTGATTGTTGATGGTGTTGAAGAAGCGGAATGCCCATAATGTGCCTTCCTGCATGCCATATGCACGAACCACTTTTTTCCAACCCCTTGTGACGATCGCCCGCCCATCCTTCACCGCCTTCAGGAAGACTTCTAGAGCATTATCATGGTAGCATGAATTATATACTCTAACCTTAGTTGTCTCCACTCCGGTCACGTAGTTTGCAAGGTAATCATCAGTAATTAGCTTTGGAAACAACTGAAAAGAGAAAAATATCAGATACTGAGGTCTAATAGAGTAACTTGTTGTGGGCAGGGGGAAAAGGCAACACATTACTTACCATCCTAAAGTTCACTGTTGTCTTGGACAAAGTGTAAATAAAGAGCTTAATTCCAATCACTCGTTTCTTTCGCCTAACAATCTTTCTCAGTTTCCTCACTTGACAATTGTTCATGAATATCTCATTGCCCCATACGCAAAAGGGATCAAAGCATGGATCAGTACCGCTTGTCGGGTTTCGGGTTCCGGCAGACCCTTGAGGTTCGAACACTGGGGTGCGCTCGGAGATCTCTCCCCTACCGATCTATGTCCGATCCTCTCGTGCGAACTAAGATGAAAAATGATGAACAACACAAGAGACACGATGTTTATACTGGTTCGGGCCACCGTTGTGGTGTAATACCCTACTCCAGTGTGTGGTGTGGTGGATTGCTTCTGGGGCTGATGATGGACAGTACAAGGGAAGAACAACCTCGCGAGAGGTGTTCTTGAGCTGGTGCGATGAACTGCTAGGGTGAGTTGAGTCGCCTCTCTCTCTGCTGGGGTTCTACCAGATCTCTTCGTGGTGTCCCCTTGGGTGTTTTTCTTACTCTGTGGTGGCTAGCTCTATTTATAGAGGCCCTGGGCCTCTCCCCAAATAATGAGCGGGAAGGGCGCCAACAATTGGCCATTTCGAAGGGGAACATGTAGTACAAGTTATCCTGACCAAAGGTGGTCTTCGGCTGCCAAAGGCACTGGCGATGACGCCGTCTTGGGCTCCACGGTGACCTCCGTCCTGCTGTCCGGCTGGTCTTGGTCTCGTTGCACCGGAATGGTAACCTTTGCCTGATGCCTTGGCCTGTGCTTGCCCCCTTTACACCAAAGGGGAAACAAGGACACTGCGCAGGCCGGCGCCCGCCTGGTCGCGATCGTCATGGCTTGCATCACGGGTTCCTCGCGAGGTACCCTTGCCTTGATCTCTCCGCCTCCTCGCGAGCCTGCCTGATGAGGCCGCCTCTGAGGAAGCTTCCTGTCATCCGCCCCGCGAGGCTTGGCCCCTCGCGAGGGTCTTGAGCTTGAGTTGATGAAGACAGGCCGCGCTGGGCCCCTGCCTAAGCCACGCCGCAGGCAGGCAAGTCTGGGGACCCCCGTTCCCAGAACGCCGACAGTAGCCCCCAGGCCCAAGGCGCGCGCGGGCTTGGCTTAGCAGAGAAGCGAAGGGGCAAGCGCGAAGCGCCGCGGGCCCTAACAGCCTGCGGCCTTGGGCGCCGCGTGGCGGTTGATTGGGCGTGGGCGCCTGCACTTCCCATGACGCCTCGGCAACTGCACGACTTGACAAGTCCCTGCATGCAAAGATATGGGTCATGATTACCTGAGGTCATGGTGCTCGGCGGTTGGCCTTCCTCAGCTATAAGTACGGGGCTGCGCGAGCTTCGCCGGTTCACCCCCTTTCCGTCACTCCTCCTCTTCTTATTCCTCATCCTTGCTTCCTCTTGCACCAATGGCACCGATCCGCCGGTTTTCAGCTGAGGAGAAGGGAAAGGCCCCCAGAGAGGGTCCTGACCCCCCCCCCCCCCCCCGCCGAAGAAGCGGCCAATCCTTTGTCACCGGGACGAAGGCGCCTGGCAGGTGGTGTCGAGGCCGTGGTACGAGCGGCCGCCGCCTGGGTTTCCGCTACCCTTGCACGCCCGCATCGTAGGCCCCAAGGGGGAGGACGCCGAGCAACATCGACAGCGTCGCCGCCAACGCCGGCGAGTCACAGTGGTGCGCGTTGTCCCCCCTGGAGTCCACGCGGAGCGCTCCTCTCGTGAGCTTGTGCTTCACGCCGCCATGCCTCCAACTTCGTGGATCCGCCTTCCTCCCTCCTTCGCCTTCGAGATGCCGCCGAGCGAGGCCCTGGAGCTCTGGCTACAGCACGCCGACTGTGGCACCCCTGCAACCGGAGCGGAGGTCGCGACCGTCGCTCTGGGCAAGGTCTTCATGACCCGGGGCTGGGGTGAGATTGCTCGGGTCTGTCGGCGCGGACGGCGCCTTGCTAATCCATCTTGAATACGACGGTGCCTCCTTGATGTTCTTCAAGGTCTTTGATGCAGAAGGACGCTGGCTGGAATGCTGCCCTAAGGGAAGCGGCAGTGGTGACGAACTGGCAAGGACCAGCCCCGCCCGTTGGTCCTCCTGCAGCTCCTCAGGAAGCAACGGAGGGACTGCGGGCTTCTGTGGCTCCCCCGAACTCCTCGCGACCCCGAAGACGAGCGACGACAGCTACGAGCCTCCGAGATCGCGCCGCGCTCGGAGTGGGGTAGCTGCATTGGGCCGCCGACGCCACTGATCTAGATGGGATTGGCGCCGGCACTGGGCAGCCCACTGTTGATGATGGTGTCGCCTGGGGTAATGCTAGCAAGTAGCGTTCCTTAGGGTTAGCACCTTTTTCCCCTGCAAGGAATTAAAGCAACACCCCGCGGGGGGTATGTAAGGCGTCTGCCATGCTTTTGTAATTACTATATACTTAATATGAGTTGGTGTGAGGTGTCCGTTCTGTTCCAGCTAAGCTCCCCCTTTCTATCCTCATGAGGACTTGGCGCTCTACGCTGACAGGTACCAGTCCCCAGGCAAGCTTCAACCGTCGCTGGTATGCCAGGTCGCGATGCTGTGGTCAAGGCCAGGAGGTGAGCGGCCCGAGGTCCGGTAAGAGCCCCTGAGTCGCGATGCTCGGGAGGTCCCCTTTAGCGCTCAAGCAATCCTTGTTGGGCGAGAAAGGAAGGTAGCGTCGCCGTGACAGAGTTGCACTGGGCGGGGATTTAGCGCTGCGTTGGTCTAGCTTTTGCGACGGCGCGACTTATCTTGTGTGTCCGACGTAGTTCCTCGAAAAGGCGCCTGGCCCGAGAGCGGTGGTCGAGGTACTACTGGGTTAGGCCCTCGTGAGCTTCTTCCCACTCCCCCGCACTTTCCTTAACGCTCTACGTCCTTAGGTCCCGGCCCTCGAGCGAGCTCACCCGCCGCTGGTATGACAGGTCGCGATGCCGTGGGTCAAGGCCAGGGGTGAGGGATGGAGAGCCAGTAGGAGCCCATTAGTCGCGATGCTCAGGTACCCCCCTTTTAACATGCAAGTGGTCCGTGCCGAAGAGAGGGAGAGAGAGCTCACGATGCCCCCAACGTTGCTCCTGGAGTAGGTCCTGCACACCAATCATGAGGAGAAACAAGGCTTGTCGTTACGGTCGCCGGCCAACCTATGGTCACTCCGAGGGAGCGGTCAAGGCACTGAGGGCCTGGTGAGGTGGCGCCGTGTGGGGCTGCCGCGGCCAGAGCTCGACCACTCAGGTTTATCAACGCTGTAGGGACGGACCCGTGCGCATGCGCCGTGCTAGAGCGAGCGGCTCTTCAAATAGGCGTCGATCGAGTAGGTGATTAGGTCAGGTATGTTAAGCACATAGGAGGAAATCCAATTTCAAGCAAGCGCAGGTAAAAGCAACCGCCGCTGGGTTGGGCCCGAGCGGCGTGGGGATGATGCAGCCCGAGGGGCGCCCCCAACAAGGTAAATAAAGAGCATAAAAACGGATACATGCCGCAGGGACGGACCCATGCGGCCTGGGAATGGTGCAGCCCTGTGGGCGCTCCCAGCTGAAAGTAGAACTCTGAAAGATGTCACCTGGTGCTGTTGAAGATGAAGTGATGCTGAGGAAGTGAGCGATGCGCGGTGAAGATGTTGGCCTTCATGAGCCCCAGGCCCAAGGGCCTCGGGAGGCTCCGGTGGCACGTGCAGGTCTTCGGGGACCATCGCCACCTCCTCCAGGACCGCGCGATGCCTGACCTCCTGAGCCTCCAGAATGCTCCTCAACAGGCGCTGATGTGCGGCGACCACGCTCGGCAGGCCGAAAGGCATGCGAACGTAGCTATGGGGTGGTCCCACGCAGCGCCCTACGGCCGAAGGCCATAGGCGCTCCTGGGACGCAGCTCGGTTGAGCCCAGGTACATCGATGCAGACGCGCAGTCCTCCATCCTCGCCTGGATGTGGGGCCACGGCAGGTAAGCGGCGGCTGCCGCGCATGACTCTGGATTCTTGTAGCTCTTGGGTGTTCCTCGCGATGAACTCCTGAGGGTTTGGTCTCCTTTGACTTGTACCTTTCTGAGGGAAGCGTGCCTGAAAGCACCCCTCCAAGTGGTGCCCGAGCGCCTCCCCCGCGACCTTGGCAAGGTCGGTGGCTCTCCAAGAGAGAGCCCCCGAGCCCTACCCGAGGAGGGCGCCGGGCGCGCCTTCCTATGCGCGAGAGGGCGGCGCTCCCTGATCGGGCGCGAATCCTGACGTGATACCTCCAGAGGTGCCTGCTTCCCTGTGGCTCGGGCCAGGTGAGGTCTTCTTCTTCTTGAGGGTCGCCTCGGGAGGCCTCCCGCTCCTGCGATCTGGGTCTTCGATTGCTACGGCTGGGAACGCACGCTCGAGCGAGCACACTGCGTCCCTTTCTTCACAGGGTACGGTGATGACTCCACCGCTTCCTGGCATCTTGAGGACATTGTAACCATGGTGAGTCACTGCCATAAACTTGGCTAGGGCTGGGTACCCGAGGATGGCGTTGTACGGTAGGCGGATGTGAGCGACGTCGAAGTCGATGAGCCCGATGCGGTAGTTGTTGCGTTACCCGAAGGTGACCGGAAGGCGAACCTGCCCAATTGGAACAGTGGAACCATCGGTGACTCCTGAGAAAGGCTTGGTCGGCTAAAGCTGGTCGTATGGCACTTGGAGATTGTCGAACGTCTCGACGGACAGGACGTTGAGTCCTACCCCGCCATCGATGAGGGTCCTAGTGACCTGCACGTTGCTGATGACTGGGGAGCAAAGCATCGGGAGGACTCCGGCAGTTGCCGCACACTTGAGCTGGTCTGCGGAACTGAATGTGATCGCGCACGAAGACCACCTGGGAGGGCGTGTGGCCTCAAGCTTGGGAAGGACTGCATTCACCTCACGAGCAAACTTCTTGAAGATGCGCTGTGAGGCTGGGGCCTGGGCGCCGCCCAAGATGCAAGCAATTGCACGCGGCTCTTGGAAGCCCCTAGCCGCATCGTCTTGGTGTTGGTCTTCGTTCCTCCTTGGTGGAGGCAGTAGAGGAGGGAGGCCTGCGTTGCCGTGGGGACGGTCCTCATGAGGCTGGTCCCTCCAGCCCCCCTTGCGAGGCTGGTCCTGCCAGCGGTCCTCGCGAGGGTGGTCACACCATCCCTGGCGAAGGCCACGGTCTTCCCATCGTCCACCACCTCTTCCTCCTCCTCGGCCATAGCCCCTGTCGTTGTGCTCTAGGCGTCGGCCGATTCGCCCATCTCGCACGGCTCTGAGCTCTTGACATTCATTGGTGTTGTGGGTGTGGAGGTCGTGGTACACACAGTACCGTTCACCCTTGGATGACTCAGGCTGATCCCTGCCTCGCTTGGTGTTCGGTTCCGCTGCTAGCACGGCAGCCCCCTTGCGCTTCACGTCCTTGGCTTTGAGCTTCTTTTCTTCCGGGTCGGTTGCCGGGAGCTCGAGGAGGGAGAGACGCCCTTCCTCAGCCCTGGCGCACTTGGTCGCCAAGTTGAACATCTCGAGGAATGTGCACATGTCTTCATGGATTGCTAGCTCTTCCTTCATCTTGATGTCGCGCACGCCGTCGGAGAAGGCTGAGATAATGGCTTCTTCAGTCACCTTGGGGATCTTGAGGCGAGCGTAGTTGAAGCACTGGATGTACTTCTGCAAGGTTTCTCCTGGCTGTTGCTTGATGCGGCGCAGGTCGCTCACGGCCGGGGCCGGTCGCGAGTGCCCTGGAAGTTGGCGATGAAGCGGGTGCGCATCTTGCTCCAGGAGGAGATCGTGCCGGGAGCCAGGTTCATGAGCCAGGTGCGGGCGCCGTCCTTGAGCGCCATGGGGAACCAATTCGCCATGACCTTCTCGTCTCCGTTGGCAGCTACGATGCCCAGCTCGTAGAGCTGCAGGAACTCCGCGGGGTCCACTGTGCCATCGTACCAGGGAGGGAGGTCAGTCTTGAACTTGCCTGGCCATGTGACGCCGCGCAGCTCGGGGGTGAAGGCAAGGCAGCCTGCCGTGGCCACCGGCGCCCTTTGCTAGTGCTGGACTCGTTCTTGTGGGTCACCACGCGCCGCCACTGGGAGCAGCGCGGGGTTTTGTCGTGGAGGCGCCGAGGCGCGATCTTGGCGCGCCGACGCTGGGAGCGCGCGAGCACCTTCCCGGGGACGTGGGATCTCTTGGCAGCTCCCTTCTTGCTGCGTAGGCGCCGGACGTGGAGGGTCTCGCCCTGGGGCTACGCGCCTTGGAGCCAAGGCACCTTCTTGGGGAGGAGGCGGCGGAGGCGCCTCCTGATCCTCGCCCCCTGCACGGGATGGAGGGCGAGGCAGTGAGAGGGACCGCAAGGGGGAGCCCCCTGCGGCACTAACGAGCTCGGTGATGCGGGCGAGCCAGTCCTCATAGAGGTCGTCGACGGGGCGATAGTGCAGGAGCTCCCGCGCCAAGAGCAGTGAGGCGTGCGCATCCATGGGTGTGCGACGGGCGTGGGACGACGAGCCAGCTGGAGTCAGCGATGTGGTGGCGGTGCGGCCATCCCGCTGCACCAAGGGGTGCTGGGACGAGGCCTGCTGCTCGTTCCCCGCCGGGCCGGTGGCGGCGTTGGCAGCGGGCGACGGGGAACGACGAGGGGGCCCGCTGACGGGCGCCGTCTGGGAGACGCGAGCGGCGTGAGCAGCCCGGCGCTCGGCGCGAGCCCGACGAGCGTCAGCCATGGACATGACAGAAGATCACACGCGAACAGCGGAAGGAAGACCCTTGAGGTTCGGGTCCTACCTGGCGCGCCAAATGTCGGGTTTCGGGTTCCGGCAGACCCTTGAGGTTCGAACACTGGGGTGCGCGCGGAGATCTCTCCCCTACCGATCTACGTCTGATCCTCTCCTGCGAACTAAGATAAAAAATGATGAACAACACAAGAGACACGATGTTTATACTGGTTCGGGCCACCGTTGTGGTGTAATACCCTACTCCAGTGTGTGGTGTGGTGGATTGCCTCTGGGGCTGATGATGGACAATACAAGGGAAGAACAGCCTCGCGAGAGGTGTTCTTGAGCTGGTGCGATGAACTGCTAGGGTGAGTTCAGTCACCTCACTCTCTCTGCTGGGGTTCTACCAGATCTCTCCGGGGTGTCCCCTTGGGTGTTTTTCTTACTCTGTGGTGGCTAGCTCTATTTATAGTGGCCCTGGGCCTCTCCCCAAATAATGAGCGGGAAGGGCGCCAACAATTGGCTATTTCGAAGGGGAACATGTAGTACAAGTTATCCTGACCAAAGGTGGTCTTCGGCTGCCAAAGGCACTGGCGATGATGCCGTCTTGGGCTCCACGGTGACCTCCGTCCTGCCGTCCGGCTGGTCTTAGTCTCGTTGCACCGGAATGGTAACCTTTGCCTGATGCCTTGGCCTGTGCTTGCCCCCTTTGCACCAAAGGGGAAACAAGGACACTGCGCAGGCCGGCGCCCGCATGGTCTCGATAGTCATGGCTTGCGTCACGGGTTCCTCGCGAGGTACCCTTGCCTTGATCTCTCCGCCTCCTCGCGAGCCTGCCTGATGAGGCCGCCTCTGAGGAAGCTTCCTGTCATCCGCCCCGCGAGGCTTGGCCCCTCGCGAGGGTCTTGAGCTTGAGCTGATGAAGACGGGCCGCACTAGGCCCCTGCCTGAGCCACGCCGCAGGCAGGCAAGTCTGGGGACCCCCGTTCCTAGAACGCCGACACCGCTCATATATGTACCTACAAGCAACCGGTAAATGGTAGAAGCTAAACTGAGATTGCACAATGTAAAATACAACTACCTACATGACGATGACATGTACCTAGGGTATGGTCTTAGGCCTGAGTTAGACAACCTACCCAAGGACACTACCTTAAAGTCAGAGACATACAAAGTGCAGCAGAAGATACCGACTATAATCACCCTGAAGTATAAACCACTCGATGGAAGATTCCACTTGGATATCCCAATTCCACCCGACCTGACAACAACACTCGACCATACACAAGAATCACTCGGAGCATAGAAGGCCTAGAGTCACCCCAGGATGGCAACGGTCAGGCATTCACTCCAGCGTCATAAACATCATTAATAGCAAGCATTACTAGTAATGCCCCAGCCTTAACTCATATTGAACCCTGTGTAACCGAGAGCTGGGAGGGTCCTGGCGCACTCTATACAAGCCACCCCCTCCTCTAGCACAAGGGTTTGCACCCCCTGTAACTTCAACACACATCCAGTCGACAAGCCTCAGCGGCACCGAGACGTAGGGCTTTTACCTCCTCCAAGAGGGGCCTGGACTCGTAATCTGTGTGTACAATCTCGCTGCAGCTAGGATCCTCCCTCCTCCTATGTACCCCCTACTCTTACTGTCAGACTTGTTCCCGCGATAGTTGGCGCCCACCGTGGGGCAGGCGTCTTATCGACTTCCGATGAGCTTGCGGTTTTTTTATCTCCATCAACATGGTTTCTGGCGGTGGTTTGTCCCTCAGCCACGAGGTCTGCCTCGGAGCTCTTGTCTTCATCGGCGATGATTCCGCCTGGCTCCAAGAAGCCCCCCTCGACATCGAGGCCCTTACCATCCACGGGGCGGCGCACTTCTGCGCGAGTGCCTGCGACGTCCTCCTGCGGCAGCCGTCAACCCAGTATCGATCGGCTCCCACAGCTTCCTTGCTTTGTTCGCCATCGCAAGCGAACTGGTCGATTACAGCTCCAATGGTGGGTGAAGCATGCGGAGGCTCGCCAGTTGACCACCTGTAACACCCCGGATGTAATCTTCCCTATTTGTACTCCAACTCTTGCCGTTTTCGGTGTTAAGTTATATTTATTTTCTCAGGTTCGGGTCTTTGTCTCTGTGTGTTGTTATCGTTGTCATGCATCTCATATCATGTCATCATGTGCATTGCATTTGCATACGTGTTCGTCTCATGCATTCGAGCATTTTCCCCGTTGTCCGTTTTGCATTCCGGCGCTCCGTTCTCCTCCGGTGGCCATTTCTAGCTTTCTTTCGTGTGTGGGGATTAAACATTTCTGGATTGGACCGAGACTTGCCAAGCGGCCTTGGTTTACTATCGGTAGACCGCCTGTCAAGTTTCGTGCCATTTGGACTTCGTTTGGTACTCCAACGGTTAACTGAGGGACCGAAAAGGCCTCGTGTGTGTTGCAGCCCAACACCCCTCCAATTTGGCCCCAAACCCACCAAACTCTGCTCCATCACCTAGAGCGTTCGATCACGATTGCGTGGCCGAAAACCGCACCTCATTTCGACTCTCCTAGCTCCCTCTATGCCTATTTAAAGACACCTCCCTTTTCGGATCTTCCCTCTCCCCGAAACCCTAAAAATTCATCCCTCCGCCGCCGGACATGTCCACCTCCTAGCGGACGAAATCGTTGCCGCCGCCCCGCGCCAATCGCGCGCCGACACGTGGCACTCGTCGCCTCCCACCGCCGCCGGCCCGCGGAGCCCGATCCGGGCCCCCGCGAGCCCACGTCGCCCCGCCGCCTCCTTCCAGCTCCGCGCCGCCTCTCCCTCGCGGCCGGCCGCCGGCGCCGCCGCGCGCCATTACCGGCCTCCGCCGCCGCCCGCAACTCCGGTGGCCGGAGCCTCAAGTCCCGCGCCGCCCCGTCCTTTGACTCCGGTGGCCGGAGCCGCAAGCCACGCCACCGCGACGTCCTTCCCCGCCGGCGATGTCCTCCCCGGCCGCCGCCCGCGTCCGGTCCGGCGAGCTCCCTCCTCTCCGGCGAGACCCCGATGCCGGCGACCTCGGACCCGCCTCCCGTGAACAGTGCAGCGCCGCGCCTCGATTTCCGTGCGAACCCTAGATCCAGATCCAGAGGTTGTTTTTTTTGCTAAGTCCCGGATATTTTTACTCCATATGCTCCTGTTCGAGGTTGCATAACTTTGCATCCGTAGCTCCGATTTGGGCGTATAGCATATCAAAATGTTCGCCTTGATGAGTACATCATTTCATTCCATTGCATCATTTTCATTTGAGTTCATCTTGATGCCCGAAATGCTTCTAGAAGGAGGCTTCGTGAGTTAATTGTCAGATCTGCTAGTTCATCTTAGACTTTTGTCATTTTTGCCATGATTATTGTGTGCATGATATGCCTATGAGTCCTTCATATGTTTTGTAAAGGATTTTGTCTTCTTTCCAGAGGTGCAACCCATGCATTTTTGTGATGTGTGTGGTGACTTGTGCAAGTTTGCAAAGTGAGGCACCCGGTAAATCTGTTTTCAGAGACTGTAGTTTTCACTAAGTCTGGGATTATTTAGTTCATGATGCCATATGTTCATGTTGTTTCCTAGTGATCCGTGCCTCTTTTGAGGATGATCAGTAAAGGAGTTTTGTTAATATTGTTATGCTCTATCCATCTCTGTCTTTGTTTGCAATTATGGAGCAGCCTAGATTGAGTCAATCGAGCTCTACTTTTGCTTCATGGTGAATCTGGGCAGATCGTCAACTTGTTTGCGATTTTGCCGATGCTATTGTAGTTGATCCGTGCATGCTATGCCATTGTTCTTGCCATGTCTAGCTAGCATTTTGTGCGTTATTAATGGATGTATGCTTGCCTTGCCATGACTTGCACCGTAGTGAGTGCATCGAGCTCGTTTACAGGCCTTCGTGAGTTATATTTCAGCATGTCTCAGTTTTCACTAAGTCTGAAAACTGATTGCGTTTTAGCTATGTTCGTGGGCTTGTTAGTATATTTTGTGAACCCTTTTGGCCCCAGGCCACTTCGGGTATTTTGTTAAGCTTGTTGAGTAGCTCCATGCCATGTTCTTCCTTGTCATAATCAGGTCATGTATCATGTTGTTTTGCTGCTCCGAAGAGGGCTTCGTGATCTGAAATTTCAGACAAGTGTTAATTTCACTAAGTCTGGAATCTGTTTTGCATTTGCGTTTTTGCCATGCTTGTTTGAACCTCGTAATGGATGAATTGGCCGTGGATCAGTGCTAGTCTTTTGTTAAGCATCTTGTTTGTATCCCTGCCATGTATTTTGTTGTCATGTTTGGTGGATGTAGCATGTTCGTTTCGTTGCATTTATATGCCTACTTGCTGTAAATTGCAGACCGGTGTCATTCTTAAAACGCTTGCCATTTCCAAACCGTAACTCCGATTCCAATGATCTTTATATCGTTTTCAAGCGATTTCATCTCATCTTTCCAGTGGCACACTTGGTTTTGCAAGTTGAGGCCAGGTTCATGCATTTCCTGTCATATCTTGCATTTTGCATCCCGCATCGCATCCCGCATAGCATGTCATCATTGCATCTTATTGTTTGAGCTTGCACGTGGTTGATTGTATCCTTGTTGCTTGTTTGTCTTGTTTGGGTAGAGCCGGGAGACGAGTTCTCTAACAAGGAGCCCGTTGAGTTTGCTTTTGAGGATCCAGTCAACTCTGACAACTGTGCAGGCAAGATGATCATACCCTCGAAATCACTACTATCTTTTGAGGATCCAGTTATGGGCAGATGGGAATTTGTTAATGTCCGGTTGTAGATAACTTGAACCTTAATTAATTAAAATGAATCAACTGAGTGTGTTGCCGTGATGGCCTCTTCTCTGCGGAGTCCGGGAAGTGGACACGGTGTTGGAGTAATGTTTGCCGCAGGATTGCCCTCTTTAGTTATGCGCTCGTGCTTTGCCTCCTCTTCTCGCTCTCCTTTGCGAATAAGTTAGCCACCATACTTGCTAGTCGCTTGCTGCAGCTCCACTCATATTTTACCTTGCCTTACCCATAATCTTAAATAGTCTTGATCGCGAGGGTGCGAGATTGCTGAGTCCCTGTGGCTCACAGATTACTACTATACCAGATGCAGGTCCAGGTGATTCCGCTCCAGGTGACGCGTACGAGTTGAAGTGGGAGTTCAACGAGGACTCTCAGCGTTACTATGTTTCCTTTCCCGGCGATCAGTAGTGGTGCCCAGTTGGGGGTGAATGGGACCATTGTCGCATGTTGGGTTCTCTTTTATTTTGGCACCGTAGTCGGGCCATGAGTGTTTGGATGATGTAATGTTATTTATGTTCTTGATTGACGTGGCGAGTGTAAGCCAACTATGTTCTCCCCTTTATTATTCATATTACATGGGATGTTGTGAAGATTGCCTAACTTGCGACATATGCCTTCAATGCGATTATGTCTCTAAGTCGTGCCTCGACACGTGGGAGCTATAGTCGCATCGAGGGTGTTACAAGTTGGTAATCAGAGCCTTCCCCGACCTTAGGAGCCCCATTGCTTGATCGTTTTTAGCGGACGAGTTGTGTCTAGAAAAATGTTTTGAGTCATTTAGGAATTATATATCGGAGAGTTTAGGAATTCTTTTTTACTTCCCAGTCTCCTCATCGCTCTGGTAAGGCATCCTGACGTAGAGTTTTGACTCTTGTCTCCTCAAATTTCACTAAATTTTTTTTAGGATCACGCAAGTATCTTGGAATCGTTCTGATGGTTTATGATGAGAACATTGTCTTGGTGCCTCCTGTCAGGGGTTTAGTGGAAGTGTCCCGGGGAGTTGAGCTCTGAGGTGTTGTCATCATAATTTTATCATTGCAATTCTGGAATACTTGAGATATGTTCGCCGACATCGAAAATCTCTTTTATGCAGTTCGTTGGTGAGATAACCTCGACGCCACCCAGTACTGGGGCGGGAGTTCGGGAGTATCGCCATAACTTGTATAACGGATGCTTTTCGAAGGTTGAGGTAGATGGTTTCCGAAGGTTTCTTGGTTATGTGTTGAAGGATGGATACAGCTGGATGTAGGATTTGCTAGTTTGGGTGAGATATTATGCTTCCCCTGTATCCCCAACACCTGATTGCATAACCGGAAAGGTTCGGGAGTTTCATAGGTGGGAATTCTAGTAGCTCTAGTTTTTCTTCCATGGATATTAGTTTGAGATTGGGATTTCTTACCGATTATTCGTTCTTGATCCGTACCTTGCTGATTTATTTCTCTACCTTAATTCTACGTGGCTTCTCAATTTATGGATATGTGACCATTTCAAGAGGAATGCATTCGTTCATTTTGTTCGGATGTGAAGACTATATGTTGCAATTTTCATTCCGTTGGATTCAGCTTCAATATTTTATCTGTCTATGTGCTAATGGTGGTCAACCTCTTCAGGATGGCTCCTCCAACGCGCACAACTCCGAATCCTGATCCGCCACCACCTCCACCTCCTCCAGAGGCATGGCAAGCTGTGATGGCCGCAACCAATGCAAACACACAGCTGATCATGCAAATTCTTCAAGAGCGCAATCAAGGCAGTCAAGGGAATCAAGGCAGCAATCAGAGTCACTTTGCTACACTCAACCAGTTCCCTGCTAACGGGCCAAAGACTTCAAGCAATTGTGTTGAGGCAACCGATGCTGACGATTGGCTTGTGGATCTGTGTAAGCATTTCGAGTGCAGTAATGTCAGGCCTGAGGACTTTGTCAAGTTCGCTTCCTTCCAACTCAAAGATCAAGCTGCAGAATGGTTCCAGCAGTACAGGGACTCCAGAGGTGGACGTGTTATTACTTGGGATGATTTCCGTCGAGATTTCTGAGCTCATCATATTCCGCAGAGCGTGGTTGAAAGCAAGCGTGAGGAATTCCGCAATCTGAAGCAAGGCTCTTTGTCTGTCTATGACTACAACAAGTTGTTCCAGAAGCTCGCCCGCTTTGCCAAGCAGGACGTCCCTGATGAGAAGAGCATGATATACCAGTTCAGGGGTGGTCTCAGAGAAGATATTCAGCTCGCTCTTGTTCTTTTCGAGCCCTTGAGATACGATGAGTTCTACAACATGGCACTGAAGCAAGAGGCTGCTCAGTTGAGGTGTGATGCTTCCAAGAAGCGAGTCAGAGATGTTACTCCTTCTTCCTCTACTCAAGTGGCCAAGCAGCAGAAGTTTTGGCTTCCTCCTCCTCCGTTCCGTCAGCCGTATCAGCAGAAGAGTAAAGGTGGCAGTGGTTCTTCCCACCCACCCAACCCAGGCTTTCAGAACAAGACTTCGTCTCAAGCTTCAAGATCGAGTGCTCCATATCACCGTCCGCTTTCAGAGGTCACGTGCAACAAGTGCCAACAGAAGGGTCACTATGCCAACAAGTGTCTCAACTAGAGGCGTCTTCCTCCTCCTCCGGTCAGATCGTCAAGTACAGCTGTGGTCAAGCATAACCCCAAGTCCGCCAAGGTCAACTTGATGAATGCAGCTTAGGCAGAGGACTCGTCGGATGTGATCATGGGTAACCTTCCTGTTAATGATATTCCTGCAAAAGTTCTTTTTGAAACGGGTGCATCGCATTGTTTCATCTCGAGGCCATTTGTTTCTAAGCATGAGTTGCCTTTGCAAGATTTGCCTAGACAGTTATCTGTTGTTTCTCCGGGTAAATTCATGAATGCAAGCGCTATTGCCCCAGATGTTTCTATCACATTGGGTGATTACAAGTTTCTCTCTTCTTCGGTGGTTCTTGGTAACTCGGATATTGATCTTATTCTCGGAATGGATTGGCTTTCTAAGCACAAGGCTCAGCTTGATTGTGCAGCCAGGCACATTCCATTGACTCATTCGTCTGAGGATGTAATTGTCTTTGCCGCTCGTGATGATACTATCCGTCTGTTTTCTCTCAATGAGAAGGGTGAATTGGATGCCATCTCTCAAATTCCAGTCGTTTGCGAATATCAAGACGTCTTTCCAGAACAGCTCCCAGGAATGCCTCCGCACCGGCCAGTTGAATTCGTTATTGAACTTGAGCCTGGCACGGAACCTGTGTGCAAGCGTCCTTACAAGCTCGGACCTGAAGAGTTGAAGGAGCTGAAGAAGCAACTCGATGAGCAAGAAAGAATGGGTCTCATCCGGCCTAGTTCTTCTCCGTGGGGTTGTGGTGTTCTTTTTGTGAAGAAGAAGGATGGAATGGACCGACTTTGTGTTGATTACTGTCCAGTGAACAAGAAGACCATAAAGAACAAATACCCACTTTCCAACATCAATGAGCTGTTCGAACAACTCAAAGGTGCCCAAGTATTCTCCAAGCTTGATCTCCGTATGGGCTATCACCAGATTCGCATTCGAGAAGAAGATATTCCCAAGACAGCATTCAGAACAAGCTTTGGTTCATATGAATACACTGTCATGTCTTTTGGCCTTGCCAACGCTCCTCCGACGTTCTCTCGCATGATGAACTTCATTTTCAACGCCTACACCAATGACTTCATTTTGGTCTATCTCGACGACATTCTGGTTTTCTCCAAGAACAAGGAAGATCATGCCAAGCACTTGCGTTTGGTTCCTGATAAGCTCAGAGAACATCAGTTCTACGCCAAGTTCTCCAAGTGTGAATTCTGGCTCGATGAGGTTCTTTATCTTGGGCATATCATCTCTGCCAAGGGCATTGCCGTGAATCCTGAGAAGGTGTCTGCAATTGTGAATTGGGAACCTCCTCAGAACGTGAACCAACTCCGCAGTTTTCTTGGTCTCACAAGCTATTGCCGAAGATTCGTTGAAAACTTTTCTAAGATCGCGAAGCCTCTCTCAAATCTTCTTCAGAAGCACGTCAAGTACGTTTGGTCTCCGGAGTGTGATATTGCTTTCAACACTTTGAAAGAGAAGTTGATCACTGCTCCAGTTCTGACTCCACCTGATGAATCCAAGCCGTACGAGGTCTTTTGTGATGCCTCTCTCCAAGGTCTTGGCGCAGTATTGATGCAAGAGAAGAAAGTCGTTGCTTATACATCTTGCCAGTTGAAGCCTAATGAGAAGAACTACCCCACTCATGATCTCGAGTTGGCGGCAGTTGTGCATGCTCTTTTGACTTGGAGACATCTTCTATTGGGAAGAAAAGTGGATATTTTCACTGATCACAAGAGTCTCAAGTACATCTTCACGCAGCCTAATCTCAACCTCAGGCAAACTCGATGGGTCGAAATGATTCAAGAGTATAATCCGAGTATTGAGTATACTCCAGGCAAGGCCAATGTGATCGCTAACGCTTTGAGCAGAAAAGCGTATTGCAACAGTCTGATTCTTAAGCCTTATCAACCCGAGCTTTGTGAAGCTTTCCGCAAACTGAATCTGCAAGTTGTTCCTCAGGGTTTCCTCGCCAACCTTCAAGTCTCTCCTACCTTAGAAGACCAGATTCGCCAAGCCCAGCTTCTTGATGCTATGGTGAAAAAGGTGAAGATTGGGATTGCCAAGAGTCAGTCCAAGTACAAGTGCTACCGCCTTGATGACAAGGACACTCTCTTCTTCGAGGATCGTATTGTTGTGCCCAAAGGTGACCTCCGTAAAGTGATCATGAACGAGGCTCACAATTCTCTCCTCTCCATCCACCCTGGGAGCACGAAGATGTATCAGGACCTTAAGCAAGCTTATTGGTGGACTCGAATGAAGCGCGAGATCGCTCAATTCGTGAATGAATGTGATGTCTGCAGAAGAGTGAAGGCAGAACACCAAAGGCCAGCTGGTCTCCTCCAACCTCTTGCCATTCCAAAATGGAAGTTTGACCACATTGAAATGGACTTCGTGACTGGGTTTCCAAAGTCCAAGCGTGGCAATGATGCTATATTCGTTGTCATCGACAAGCTCACCAAAGTGGCTCACTTTCTGCCTATCAATGAGTCGATCACTGCAGCTCAATTGGCGGAACTCTATACCTCTCGCATTGTCTCTCTGCACGGTGTTCCTCAAGTGATCTCTTCAGACCGTGGCAGCATATTTACCTCGAAGTTTTGGGATTCTTTTCAGAAGGCCATGGGCACGAACATCCGCTTCAGCACAGCTTTCCATCCTCAAACAAGCGGTCAAGTCGAGCGTGTCAACCAGATTCTTGAAGATATGCTCAGGGCTTGTGTGATCTCCTTCGGCATGAAGTGGGAGGATTGTCTTCCTTATGCTGAATTCTCCTACAACAATAGTTTTCAAGCAAGTTCGGGCAAGGCCCCATTTGAAATTCTGTATGGCAGGAAGTGCCGTACCCCTCTCAACTGGTCTGAAACCGGTGAACGTCAGCTTTTGGGTAATGACTTAATCATAGAAGCAGAAGAAATGTGCAAAGTCATTCGTGATAACCTCAAAGCAGCCCAATCCCGCCAGAAGAGCTACTATGATAGTAAGCACCGTGATTTGACTTTCAAGATCGGAGATCATGTTTACCTCCGTGTCTCTCCTATGAAAGGTACTCGTCGCTTCGGTATCAAAGGGAAGCTTGCCCCTAGATACGTGGGACCTTTCAAGATTGTCAGCAAGAGAGGCGACCTCGCCTATCAACTCGAGCTTCCTTCAAACTTTGCAAATGTTCATGACGTGTTCCATGTCTCTCAGCTTCGAAAGTGCTTCAAGACTCCTGACCGCACCATCAACTTCGAGGAAATTGAGCTCCAAGAAGATCTCTCTTATCGTGAGCACCCAGTTGCTATTCTTGAAGAGACTGAACGCAAGACTCGCAACAAGTCGATCAAATTTCTCAAAGTCAAGTGGTCACACCATTCCGACCGTGAAGCTACCTGGGAACGCGAGGATCACCTCCGTTCTGAGTACCCGGCGTTCTTTCAGTCCTAGATCTCGGGACGAGATCCTTTCGTAGTGGTGGAGTGTTGTAACACCCCGGATGTAACCTTCCCTATTTGTACTCCAACTCTTGCCGTTTCCGGCGTTAAGTTATATTTATTTTCTCGGGTTCGGGTCTTTGTATCCGTGTGTTGTTATCGTTGTCATGCATCTCATATCATGTCATCATGTGCATTGCATTTGCATCCGTGTTCGTCTCATGCATTCGAGCATTTTCCCCGTTGTCCGTTTTGCATTCCGGCGCTCCGTTCTCCTCCGGTGGCCATTTCTAGCTTTCTTTCGTGTGTGGGGATTAAACATTTCCGGATTGGACCGAGACTTGCCAAGCGGCCTTGGTTTACTATCGGTAGACCGCCTGTCAAGTTTCGTGCCATTTGGACTTCGTTTGGTACTCCAACGGTTAACCGAGGGCCGAAAAGGCCTCGTCTGTGTTGCAGCCCAACACCCCTCCAATTTGGCCCAAAACCCACCAAACTCTGCTCCATCACCTAGAGCGTTCGATCACGATCGCGTGGCCGAAAACCGCACCTCATTTGGACTCTCCTAGCTCCCTCTATGCCTATTTAAAGACCCCTCCGTTTTCGGATCTCCCCTCTCACCGAAACCCTAAAAATTCATCCCTCCGCCACCGGACATGTCCGCCTCCTAGCGGACGAAATCGTCGCCGCCGCCCCGCGCCAATCGCGCGCCGACACATGGCACTCGTCGCCTCCCACGGCCGCCGGCCCGCGGAGCCCGATCCGGGCCCCCGCGAGCCCACGTCGCCCCGCCGCCTCCTTCCAGCTCCGCGCCGCCTCTCCCTCGCGGCCGGCCGCCGGCGCCGCCGCGCGCCATTACCGGCCTCCGCCGCCGCCCGCAACTCCGGTGGCCGGAGCCTCAAGTCCCGCGCCGCCCCGTCCTTTGACTCCGGTGGCCGGAGCCGCAAGCCACGCCACCGCGACGTCCTTCCCCGCCGGCGATGTCCTCCCCGGCCGCCGCCCGCGTCCGGTCCGGCGAGCTCCCTCCTCTCCGGCGAGACCCCGATGCCGGCGACCTCGGACCCGCCTCCCGTGAACAGTGCAGCGCCGCGCCTCGATTTCCGTGCGAACCCTAGATCCAGATCCAGAGGTTGTTTTTTTTGCTAAGTCCCGGATATTTTTACTCCATATGCTCCTGTTCGAGGTTGCGTAACTTTGCATCCGTAGCTCCGATTTGGGCGTATAGCATATCAAAATGTTCGCCTTGATGAGTACATCATTTCATTCCATTGCATCATTTTCATTTGAGTTCATCTTGATGCCCGAAATGCTTCTAGAAGGAGGCTTCGTGAGTTAATTGTCAGATCTGCTAGTTCATCTTAGACTTTTGTCATTTTTGCCATGATTATTGTGTGCATGATATGCCTATGAGTCCTTCATATGTTTTGTAAAGGATTTTGTCTTCTTTCCAGAGGTGCAACCCATGCATTTTTGTGATGTTTGTGGTGACTTGTGCAAGCTTGCAAAGTGAGGCACCCGGTAAATCTGTTTTCACAGACTGTAGTTTTCACTAAGTTTGGGATTATTTAGTTCATGATGCCATATGTTCATGTTGTTTCCTAGTGATCCGTGCCTCTTTTGAGGATGATCAGTAAAGGAGTTTTGTTAATATTGTTATGCTCTATCCATCTCTATCTTTGTTTGCAATTATGGAGCAGCCTAGATTGAGTCAATCGAGCTCTACTTTTGCTTCATGGTGAATCTGGGCAGATCGTCAACTTGTTTGCGATTTTGCCGATGCTATTGTAGTTGATCCGTGCATGCTATGCCATTGCTCTTGCCATGTCTAGCTAGCATTTTGTGCGTTATTAATGGATGTATGATTGCCTTGCCATGACTTGCACCGTAGTGAGTGCATCGAGCTCGTTTACAGGCCTTCGTGAGTTATATTTCAGCATGTCTCAGTTTTCACTAAGTCTGAAAACTGATTGCGTTTTAGCTATGTTCGTGGGCTTGTTAGTATATTTTGTGAACCCTTTTGGCCCCAGGCCACTTCGGGTATTTTGTTAAGCTTGTTGAGTAGCTCCATGCCATGTTCTTCCTTGTCATAATCAGGTCATGTATCATGTTGTTTTGCTGCTCCGAAGAGGGCTTCGTGATCTGAAATTTTAGACAAGTGTTAATTTCACTAAGTCTGGAATCTGTTTTGCATTTGCGTTTTTGCCATGCTTGTTTGAACCTCGTAATGGATGAATTGGCCGTGGATCAGTGCTAGTCTTTTGTTAAGCATCTTGTTTGTATCCCTGCCATGTATTTTGTTGTCATGTTTGGTGGATGTAGCATGTTCGTTTCGTTGCATTTATATGCCTACTTGCTGTAAATTGCAGACCGGTGTCATTCTTAAAACGCTTGCCATTTCCAAACCGTAACTCCGATTCCAATGATCTTTATATCGTTTTCAAGCGATTTCATCTCATCTTTCCAGTGGCACACTTGGTTTTGCAAGTTGAGGCCAGGTTCATGCATTTCCTGTCATATCTTGCATTTTGCATCCCGCATCGCATCCCGCATAGCATGTCATCATTGCATCTTATTGTTTGAGCTTGCACGTGGTTGATTGTATCCTTGTTGCTTGTTTGTCTTGTTTGGGTAGAGCCGGGAGACGAGTTCTCTAACAAGGAGCCCGTTGAGTTTGCTTTTGAGGATCCAGTCAACTCTGACAACTGTGCAGGCAAGATGATCATACCCTCGAAATCACTACTATCTTTTGAGGATCCAGTTATGGGCAGATGGGAATTTGTTAATGTCCGGTTGTAGATAACTTGAACCTTAATTAATTAAAATGAATCAACTGAGTGTGTTGCCGTGATGGCCTCTTCTCTGCGGAGTCCGGGAAGTGGACACGGTGTTGGAGTAATGTTTGCCGCAGGATTGCCCTCTTTAGTTATGCGCTCGTGCTTTGCCTCCTCTTCTCGCTCTCCTTTGCGAATAAGTTAGCCACCATACTTGCTAGTCGCTTGCTGCAGCTCCACTCATATTTTACCTTGCCTTACCCATAATCTTAAATAGTCTTGATCGCGAGGGTGCGAGATTGCTGAGTCCCTGTGGCTCACAGATTACTACTATACCAGATGCAGGTCCAGGTGATTCCGCTCCAGGTGACGCGTACGAGTTGAAGTGGGAGTTCAACGAGGACTCTCAGCGTTACTATGTTTCCTTTCCCGGCGATCAGTAGTGGTGCCCAGTTGGGGGTGAACGGGACCATTGTCGCATGTTGGGTTCTCTTTTATTTTGGCACCGTAGTCGGGCCATGAGTGTTTGGATGATGTAATGTTATTTATGTTCTTGATTGACGTGGCGAGTGTAAGCCAACTATGTTCTCCCCTTTATTATTCATATTACATGGGATGTTGTGAAGATTGCCTAACTTGCGACATATGCCTTCAATGCGATTATGTCTCTAAGTCGTGCCTCGACACGTGGGAGCTATAGTCGCATCGAGGGTGTTACACGACCCCTCAAGTCGCGGCAATCGAGCCCGATGAATCTCTCTATGGATCATTCGATCTGTCGGCTGGTCACTCGGACACTCTTTTCGAGTGCGAGAGCAAGGACCCTCAGCGGAAGTCCTCATGGTCGACTCCCAGCGTAGCCCGGCCGGATTCCATCGCGGCGGCGGCGACGACTCGTCGCACAATCATGACGAATACTATCCCCAAGCCCTCACTGCGGAGCAGAGGGAGGAGCTGCATCGCCGCAACATCCAGGCGCTCCAGACCCCCATCGTTGGGGAGACTTCCGAGGCTCGGGCCCTATGAAGAAAATATGCCCTAGAGGTAATAATAAAGTTGTTATTTATATTTCCTTATATCATGAAAAATGTTTATTAATCATGCTAGAATTGTATTAACTGGAAACTTAGTACATGTGTGAATACATAGACAAAACAGAGTGTCCCTAATATGCCTCTACTTGACTTGCTCGTTAATTGAAGATGGTTAAGTTTCCTGACCATAGACAAGTGTTGTCATTTGATGAACGAGATCACATCATTAGAGAATGATGTGATGGACAAGACCCATCCGTTAGCTTAGCATAATGATCGTTTAGTTTTATTGCTATTGCTTTCTTCATGACTTATACATATTCCTCTGACTATGAGATTGTGCAACTCCCGAATACCGGAGGAACACCTTGTGTGCTATCAAACGTCACAACGTAACCGGGTGATTATAAAGATGCTCTAAGGTGTCTCTGATGGTGTTTGTTGAGTTGGAACAGATCAAGATTAGGATTTGTCACTCCGTATATCGGAGAGGTATCTCTGGGCCCTCTCAGTAATGCACATCACTATAAGCCTTGCAACCAATTGACTAATGAGTTAGTTGTGGGATGATGCATTACGGAACAAGTAAAGAGACTTGCCAGTAATGAGATTGAACTAGGTATGAGAATACCGACGATCGAATCTCGGGCAAAAGTAACATACCGATGACAAAGGGAATGACGTATGTTGTTATGCGGTTTGACTGATAAAGATCCTCGTAGAATATGTAGGAACCAATATGAGCATCCAGGTTCCGCTATTGGTTATTGACCGGAGATGTGTCTCGGTCATGTCTACATAGTTCTCGAACCTGTAGGGTCTGCACGCTTAACGTTCGATGACGATTTGTATTATGAGTTGTGTGTTTTGGTGATCGAAGTTTGTTCAGAGTCCCGGATAAGATCATGGACATGACGAGGAGTCTAGAAATGGTCGAGAGGTAAAGATTTATATACTGGAAGGTTATATACGAATACCAGAATGGTTCCGAAGAGGTTTGTGGATTTTTTGGAGTACCGGGAGGTTACCGGAACCCCCCGGGAAAGTTAATGGGCCTAATGGGCCATAGTGGAGGAGAGGAGGCGGGCCACGAGAGGTGGCACGTGCCCCCCTTTCCCAATCCGAATTGGACAAGGGGAGGGAGCGCGGCCCCCCTTTCCTTCTCCTTCTCCCTCCTTTCCCCTTTGCCCCTCTCCGTTGGAAGCAACGGGGGGCCGAATCCTACTAGGAACGGAGTCCTAGTAGGACTCCCCCTCATGGTGCGCCACCCCTGGCCGGCTACCTCCTCCCCACTTCCTTTATATACAGGGGCAGGGGGCACCCCAAAGTCACACCAAGAAATCTCTTAGCCGTGTGTGGTGCCCCTTCCACAGTATACTCCTCCGGTCATAGTGTCGTAGTGCTTAGGTGAAGCCCTGCGCGGATCACATCACCATCACCATCACAACGCCGTCGCACTGTCGGAACTCCCTCGACCCTCTACTGGATCAAGAGCTCGAGGGACGTCATCGAGCTGAATGTGTGCTGAACATCGAGGTGCCGTATGTTCGGTACTTGGATCGGTTGGATCATGAATATGTTCGACTACATCTGCCGCATTAACCTAACACTTCCGCTTTTGGTCTACGAGGGTACGTGGACACACTCTCCCCCTCTCGTTGCTTTGCATCTCCTAGATAGATCTTGCACAATCGTAGGATTTTTTTTGAAATTGCATGCTACGTTCCCCAATAGTGGCATCAGAGCCAGGTCTATGTGTAGATGATATGCACATGTAGAACACAAAGAGTTGTGGGCGATAATAGTCATACTGCTTACCACCAACATCTTACTTTGATTCGTCAGTATTGTTGGATGAAGCGGTCAGGACCAAGATTACATGACCGCGTGCATGAGACTGGTTCTACCGACGTGCTTCGCACACAGGTGGCTGGCGGATGTCTGTTGCTCCAACTTTAGTTGAATCGAGTTTGACTACGGCCGGTCCTTGTTGAAGGTTAAAACAGCACACTTGATGAAAAATCATTGTGATTTTGATGCGTAGGTAAGAAGGGTTCTTGCTAGAAGCCCGTAGCAGCCACGTAAAACTTGCAACAACGAAGTAGAGGACGTCTAGCTAACTTGTTTTTGCAGAGCATGTTGTGATGTGATATGGTCAGGACGTAATGAGATATAAATTGTTGTATGAGATGATCATGTTTTGTAAAAGTTATCGGCAACTGGCAGGAGCCTTATGGTTGTCGCTTTACTGTATGAAATGCAATCTCCATGTAATTGCTTTACTTTATCACTAAGCGGCAACGATAGTCGTAGAAGCAATAGTTGGCGAGATGGCAACGACGCTAGGATGGAGATCAAGGTGTCAAGGCAGTGACGATGGAGATCATGACGGTGCTTTAGAGATGGAGATCAAAGGCACAAGATGATGATGGCCATATCATGTCACATATTTTGATTGCATGTGATGTTTATCTTTTATGCATCTTATTTTTCTTAGTACGTCGGTAGCATTATAAGATGACCCCTCACTAAATTTCAAGGTGCAAGTGTTCTCCCTGAGTATGCACAATTGCTATAGTTCGTCGTGCCGAGACACCACGTGATGATCAGGTGTGATAAGCTCTACATTCACATACAACAGGTGCAAGCCAGTTTTGCACGTGTAGAATACTTGGGTTAAACTTGACGAGCCTAGCATATGCAGATATGGCCTTGGAACACTGAGACCGAAAGGTCGAACTTGAGTCATATAGTAGATATGATAAACATAGGAATGTTCACCATTAAAAACTACTCCATCTCACGTGATGATCGGACATGGTTTAGTTGATATGGATCACGTGATCATTTGGATGACTAGAGGGATGTCTATCTAAGTGGGAGTTCTTAAGTAATATGATTAATTGAACTTTAATTTATCATGAACTTAGTACCTGATAGTTTTTGCATATCTGTGTTGTTGTAGATCAATGGCCCGTGCTACCGTTCCCTTGAATTTTAATGCGTTCCTAGAGAAAGCTAAGTTGAAAGATGATGGTAGAAACTACATGGACTGGGTCCGTAACTTGAGGATTATCCTCATTGCAGCACAGAAGAATTACGTCCTAGAAGCACCGCTAGGTGCAAGACCCACTGCAGGAGCAACTCCAAATGTTATGTATGTCTGGCAAAGCAAAGCTGATGACTACTCGATAGTTCAGTGTGCCATGCTTTACGGCTTAGAATCGGGGCTTCAAAGACGTTTTGAACGTCATGGAGCGTATGAGATGTTCTAGGAGTTGAAGTTAACATTTCAAGAAAATGCCCGAGTTGAGAGATATGAAGTCTCCAACAAGTTCTATAGCTGCAAGATGGAGGAGAATAGTTATGTCAGTGAACACATACTCGGAATGTCTGGGTACCATAACCACTTGACTCAGCTGGGAGTTAATCTTCCTGATGATAGTATCATTGACAGAGTTCTTCAATCACTGCCACCAAGCTATAAAGGCTTCGTGATGAACTATAATATGCAAGAGATGGAAAAGACAATTCCCGAGTTCTTCGCGATGCTAAAGGTTGTGGAGGTAGAAATCAAGAAGGAGCATCAAGTATTGATGGTTAACAAGACCACTAGTTTCAAGAAAAATAGCAAAGGGAAGAAGGGGAACTTCAAGAAGAACAGCAAGCAAGTTACTGCTCAAGGGAAGAAGCCCAAGTCGGGACCTAAGCCTGAAACTGAGTGCTTCTACTGCAAAGGAACTAGTCACTGGAAGCGGAACTGCCCCAAGTATTTGGCGGATAAGAAGGATGGCAAAGTGAAATGTATATTTGATATACATGTTATTGATGTGTACCTTACTAATGCTCATAGTAGCGCCTGGGTATTTGATAACGGTTCTGTTGCTCATATTTGCAACTCAAAATAGGGGCTATGGATTAAACGAAGATTGGCTAAGGACAAGGTGATGATGCGCGTGGGAAATGGTTCCAAAGTCGATGTGATTGCCGTCGGCGCGCTACCTCTACATCTACCGTTGGGATTAGTTTTAGACCTAAATAATTGTTATTTGGTGCCAACGTTGAGCATGAACACTATATCTGGATCTTGTTTGATGCGAGACGGTTATTCATTTAAATCAGAGAATAATGGTTGTTCTATTTATATGAGCAAGATCTTTTATGGTCATGCAACCTTGATGAGTGGTCTATTTTTGTTGAATCTCGATTGTAGTGATACACATATTCATAATATTAAAGCCAAACGATGCAAAGTTAATAATGATAGTGCAACTTATTTGTGGCACTGCCATTTAGGTCATATTGGTGTAAAGCGCATGAAGAAACTCCATGCTGATGGGCTTTTGGAATCACTTGATTCTTGCGAACCATGCCTCATGGGCAAGATGACTAAGACTCCGTTATCCGGAACAACAGAGCGAGCATATGACTTGTTGAAGATAATACATACTGATGTATGAGGTCCGATGCCATTTAGGCCATATTGGTGTAAAGCGCATGAAGAAACTCCATGCTGATGGGCTTTTGGAATCACTTGATGCTTGCGAACCATGCCTCATGGGAAAGATGACTAAGACTCCGTTCTCCGGAACAATGGAGCAAGCAATTGACTTCTTGGAGATAATACATACTGATGTATGCGGTTCGATGAGTGTTGAGGCTCACAGTGGGTATCGTTATTTTCTAACCTTCATAGATGATTTGAGCAGATATGGGTATATCTACTTAATGAAACATAAGTCTGAAACATTTGAAAAGTTACAAGAATTTCAGAGTGAAGTGGAAAATCATCGTAACAAGAAAATAAAGTTTCTATGATCTGATCGTGGAGGTGAATATTTGAGTTATGAGTTTGGTCTTCATTTGAAACAATGTGGAATAGTTTTGCAACTCACGCCACCTAGAACACCACAGCGTAATGGTGTGTCCGAACGTCGTAACCATCCTTTTTTAGATATGGTGCGATATGTGATGTCTCTTACTGATTTACCGCTATCGTTTTGGGGTTATGCTTTAGAGACGGCTGCATTCACATTAAATAGGGCACCATCTAAATCCGTTGAGACGACACCATATGAACTGTGGTTTAGCAACAAACCTAAGCTGTCGTTTCTTAAAGTTTGGCATTGCGATGCTTATGTGAAAAAGCTTCAACCTGATAAGCTCGAACACAAATCAGAGAAATGTGTCTTCATAGGATACCCAAAAGAAACTGTTGGGTACACCTTCTATCACAGATCGAAAGGGAAGATATTCGTTGCTAAGAATGGATCCTTTCTAGAGAAGGAGTTTCTCTCGAAAGAAGTGAGTGGGAGGAAAGTAGAACTTGATGAGGTAATTGCACCTTCTCCCAAATTGGAAAGTAGTCCATCACAGAAATCAGTTCCCGTGATTTCTGCACCAATTAGTGAGGAAGCTAATGATGATGATCATGAAACTTCAGATCAAGTTACTACCAAACCTCGTAGGTTAACCAGAGTACGATCCGCATGAGAGTGGTACGGTAATCCTGTTCTGGAAGTCATGTTACTTGACCATGACGAACCTATGAACTATGAAGAAGCGATGATGAGCCCAGATTCCATGAAATGGCTTGAGACCATGAAATCTGAGATGGGATCCATGTATGAGAACAAAGTGTGGACTTTGGTTGACTTGCCCGGTGATCGGCAAGCCATAGAGGATAAATCGATATTCAAGAAGAAGACTGACGCTGACGGTAATGTTACTATCTACAAAGCTTGACTTGTTGCGAAAGGTTTTCGACAAGTTCAAGGAGTTGACTACGATGAGACCTTCTCACCCATAGCGATGCTTAAGTCTGTCCGAATCATGTTAGCAATTGTCGTATTTTATGATTATGAAATTTGGCAAATGGATGTCAAAACTGCATTCCTTAATGGATATCTTAAATAAGAGTTGTATATGATGCATCCAGAAGGTTTTGTCGATCCTAAAAGTGCTAACAAAGTGTGGAAGCTCTAGCGATCCATTTATGGACTGGTGCAAGCCTCTCAGAGTTGGAATATATGCTTTGGTAGTGTGATCAAAGCATATGGTTTTATACATACTTTTGGAGAAGCCTGTATTTACAAGAAAGTGAGTGGGAGCTCTGTAGCATTTCTAATATTATATGTGGATGACATATTATTGATTGTAAATAATACAAAATTTCTGGATAGCATAAAAGGATACTTGAATAAGAATTTTTCAATGAAAGACCTCGGTGAAGCTGCTTATATATTGGGCATCAAGATCTATAGAGATAGATCAAGACGCTTAATTGGACTTTCACAAAGCACATACCTTGATAAAGTTTTGAAGAAGTTCAAAATGGATCAGGCAAAGAAAGGGTTCTTGTCTGTGTTGCAAGGTGTGAAGTTGAGTTAGACTCAATGCCCAACCACTGCAGAAGATAGAGAGAAAATGAAGGTCATTCCCTATGCTTCAGCCATAGGTTCTATCATGTATGCAATGCTGTGTACCAGACCTGATGTGTGCCTTGCTATAAGTTTAGCAGGGAGGTACCCAAGTAATCTTGGAGTGGATCACTGGACATTGGTCAAGCACATCCTGAAATACGTGAAAAGGACTAAGGATATGTTTCTCATTTATGGAGGTGACAAAGAGCTTGTCGTAAATGGTTACGCCGATGCAAGCTTTGACACTGATCCAGACGACTCTAAGTCACAAACTAGATACGTATTTATATTGAGTGGTGGAGCTGTAAGTTGGTGCAGTTCCAAACAGAGCATCATGGCGGGATCTACGTGTGAAGTGGAGTACATAGCTGCTTCAGAAGCAGCAAATGAAGGAGTCTCGATGAAGGAGTTCATATCCGATCTAGGTGTAATACCTAGTGCATCGGGTCCAATGAAAATCTTTTGTGACAATACTGGAGCAATTGCCATGGCGAAGGAATCCAGATTTCACAAGAGAACCAAACGCATCAAGAGACGCTTCAATTCCATCCGCGATCAAGTCAAGGAGGGAGACATAGAGGTTTGGAAAATACATATGGATCTGAATGTTGCAGACCCATTGACTAAGCCTCTCTCATGAGCAAAACATGATCAGCACCAAGACTCCATGGGTGTTAGAATCATTACTATGTAATCTAGATTATTGACTCTAGTGCAAGTGGGAGACTGAAGGAAATATGCGGTAGAGGAAATAATAAAGTTGTTATTTATATTTCCTTATATCATGATAAATGTTTATTATTCATGCTAGAATTGTATTAACCAGAAACTTAGTACATGTGTGAATACATAGACAAAACAGAGTGTCCCTAGTATGCCTCTACTTGACTAGCTCGTTAATCCAAGATGGTTAAGTTTCCTGACCATAGCCATATGTTGTCATTTGATGAACGGGATCAAATCATTAGAGAATGACGTGATGGACAAGACCCATCCGTTAGCTTAGCATAATGATCGTTCAGTTTTATTGCTATTGCTTTCTTCATGACTTATACGTATTCCTTTGACTATGAGATTGTGCAACTCCTGAATACCGAAGTAACACCTCGTGTGCTATCAAACGTCACAATGTAACTGGGTGATTATAAAGATGCTCTACGGGTGTCTCCGATGGTGTTTGTTGAGTTGGCACAGATCAAGATTAGGATTTGTCACTCCGTATATCAGAGAGGCATCTCTAGGCCCTCTCCATAATGCACATCACTATAAGCCTTGCAAGCAATGTGACTAATGAGTTAGTTGCGGGATGATGCATTACGGAAAGATTAAAGAGACTTTCCGGTAACGAGATTGAACTAGGTATGAGGATACCGACGATCGAATCTCGGGCAAGTAACATACCGATGACAGAGGGAATGACGTATGTTGTTATGCGGTCTGACCGGTAAAGATCTTCGTAGAGTATGTAGGAACCAATATGAGCATCCAGGTTTCGCTATTGGTTATTCACCGGAGATGTGTCTCGGTCATGTCTACATAGTTCTCGAACCCGTAGGGTCCGCACGCTTAACGTTCGATGACGATTTGTATTATGATTATGTGTTTTGATGACTGAAGTTTGTTTGGAGTCCTGGCTGAGATCACGGACATGACGAGGAGTCTCGAAATGGTCGAGAGGTAAAGATTCATATATTGGAAGGTTATATACGAACACCGGAATGGTTCTGAAGAGGTTCGGGAATTTTTCAGAGTACCGGGAGGTTACCGGAACCTCCCGGGAAAGTTAATGGGCCTAATGGGCCATAGTGGAGGAGAGGAGGCAGGCCACGGGAGGTGGAGTGCACTCCCCTTGACCAATCCGAATTGGACAAGGCGAGGGGGCGCGCCCCCTTTCCTTCTCCTTCTCCCTGCTTTCCCATTTCCCTCTCTCCGTTGGAAGGAAAGGGGGGGGGCGAATCCTACTAGGAACAGAGTCCTAGTAGGAATCCCCCCTCATGGCACGCCACCCCTGGCCGGCCATGTCCTTCCCCCTCCTTTATATACGGGGGCGGGGGGCACCCCAAAGGCACACCAAGAAATCTCTTAGCCGTGTGCGGTGCCCCACTCCACAGTCCACAGCATACTCCTCCGGTCATAGTGTCGTAGTGCTTAGGCGAAGCCCTGCGCGGATCACATCACCATCACCGTCACCACGCCGTCGTGCTGTCGGAACTCTCCCTCGACCCTCTACTAGATCAAGAGCTCGAGGGACGTCATCGAGTTGAACGTGTGCTGAACACTGAGGTGCCGTACGTTCGGTACTTGGATCGGTTGGATCGTGAAGACATTCGACTACATCAACCGCGTTAACCTAACGCTTCCGCTTTCGGTCTACGAGGGTACGTGGACACACTCTCCCCCTCTCGTTGCTATGCATCTCCTAGATACATCTTGCGTGATCGTAGGATTTTTTTTGAAATTGCAAGCTACATTGCCCAACACCCTGGAGGCTGTGCGCTTAGCCACCTTGGCTGAGCGTACGCGTCTGGAGAATCTCAAGTAGTCACTCGATGAATGCGCTCGTCAGCAGATCCCTGGATCAAGTCGATGGCTATGACAACTGTTTTTGACTGAACCTCAGGTATAGCGTACTCCGATTCAAAATGTCACAGCGACAACATGCATAGCACTCAATTGAGCCGTCACGTTCAAAAGCTGGTAGTGGTTTGCTGCAGATCCGAGCGCTGCTCCGGGCGGTAGGGGAACAAAACTCGGCTGTATCAGTCGCACAACAGAATTCATAGCAGATCTATGGTTGTAGACATAGTTCGGTCGGTGCATAGCCCGAGATCGCCTTCGCGGCACGAAGATCGTGGTTACCGCCAAGACCAGTACCTTGGTCGGGGCCATGGGCAGTTTGATCTTCGATATCCCCATGATGACCACCTTCGTGTGCCTACGCCCCCTCCGAGGGGCGGGTCGTACGCGGCCTGGTGGTATGACGACAGGCACCCGTATGGTGATGAGCGGAGGATTCCAGTCGACCCAAGAGAACCTGGGTTCGATGCAAGGTTAGTCCTTGTACAAGGTTTGGATGACAGAGGCAGAGCACACAGAGAAGGTCAAGACAGAGATCTTCCGATTGGTAACAAAGCATTTGTTTCGGGGCCTAAGTGTTTCAGTAGAGCTATCCGAGATACTAAGATCCCCCCAATTTCAGATCGGCTACCAAGGTGAGCAAGTTCACCGGTGAATCAAGCCAGATGATACGTCTCCAGCATATCTATAATTTTTTATTGTTCCATGCTATTATATTATCTGTTTTGGATGTTTAATGGGCTTTATTATACACTTTCATATTATTTTTGGGACTAACCTACTAACCCAAGGCCCAGTGCAAATTGCTGTTTTTTTTGCCTATTTTAGTGTTTCGCAGAAAAGGAATATCAAACGGAATCCAAATGGAATGAAACCTCCGGGAGAGTTATTTTTGGAACAAACGTGATCCAGGGGACTTGGAGTAGACATCAAGGAAGGAGCAAGGAGGCCACGAGGCAGGGAGGCGCGCCCCCACCCTCTGGGGCCCTCGCAGCTCCACTGACCTACTTCTTCCTCCTATATATCCATATACCACCAAAAACATCCAGGAGCACCACAAAACCATATTTCCACCACCGCAACCTTCTGTACCCAAGAGATCCGATCTTGGGGCCTTTTTCGGAGCTCCGCCGGAGGGAGAATCGATCACGGAAGGCTTCTACATCAACACCATAGCCTCTCCGATGATTTGTGAGTAGTTTACCACAGACCTTCGGGTCCATAGTTATTAGCTAGATGGCTTCTTCTCTCTCTTTGGATCTCAATACAAAGTTCTCCTCGATCTTCTTGGAGATCTATTCGATGTAATTCTTTTTGCGGTGTGTTTGTTGAGATCCGATGAATTGTGGGTTTATGATCAAGTTTTTCTATGAACAATATTTGATTCTTCTCTGAAATCTTGTATGTATGATTTGTTATCTTTGCAAGTCTCTTCGAATTATCAATTTGGTTTGGCCTACTAGATTGATCTTTCTTGCAACGGGAGAAGTGTTGAGCTTTCGGTTCAATCTTGCGGTGTCCTTTCCCAGTGACAGCAGGGGCAGCAAGGCACGTATTGTATTGTTGCCATCGAGGATAAAAAGATGGGGTTTATATCATGTTGCTTGTGTTGATCCCTCTACATCATGTCATCTTGCCTAATGCATTACTCTGTTCTTATGAACTTAATACTCTAGATGCATGCTGGATAGCAGTCGATGTGTGGAGTAATAGTAGTAGATGCAGAATCGTTTCGGTGTACTTGTCACGGACCTGATGCCTATATACATGATCATGCCTAGATATTCTCATAAGTATGCACTTTTCTATCAATTTCTCAATAGTAATTTGTTTACCCACCGTAATACTTATGCTATCTTGAGAGAAGCCACTAGTGAAACCTATGGCCCCCGGGTCTATCTTCCATCATATAAGTTTCCAATTTATTTTACTTTGCAATCTTTACTTTCAATCTATATCATAAAAATACCAAAAATATTTGTGTTATTATCTCTATCAGATCTCACTCTCATAAGTGACCGTGAAGGGATTGACAACCCCTTTATCACGTTGGTTGTAAGGTTCTTATTTGTTTGTCTAGGTTCGAGCTGACTTGCCTGTAGTCTCCTACTGGATTGTTACCTTGGTTCTCAAAAACTGAGGGAAATACTTACGCTACTTTGCTGCATCACCCTTTCCTCTTCAAGGGAAAACCAATGCAGTGCTCAAGAGGTAGCAAGAAGGATTTCTGGCGCCGTTGCCGGGGAGATCTACGCACAAGTCAAGACATACCAAGTACCTATCACAAACTCTTATACCTCGCATTACATTATTTGCCATTTGCCTCTAGTTTTCCTCTCCCCCACTTCACCCTTGCCGTTTTATTCACCCTCTTTTTTTGTTCGCCTCTTTTTTGCTCGCTTCTTGTGTGCTTGTGTGTTGGATTGTTTGTCACGATGGCTCAAGATAATACTAAATTGTGTGATTTTTCCAATACCAAAAATAATGATTTTATTAGCACTCCGATTGCTCCTCTTAACGATGCTGAATCTTGTGAAATTAATACTGCTTTGTTGAATATTGTCATGAAAGATCCGTTTTCTGGCCTTCCTAGTGAAGATGCCACCACCCATCTAAACAACTTTGTTGATTTGTGTGATATGCAAAAGAAGAAAGATGTGGATAATGATATTGTTAAATTGAAGCTATTTCCGTTATCGCTTGGAGATCGTGCTAAAACTTGGTTTTCGTCTTTGCCTAAAAATAGTATTGATTCTTGGAACAAGTGCAAAGATGCTTTTATCTCTAAGTCTTTTCCTCCCACTAAGATCATCTCCCTTAAAAACAATATTATGAATTTTAAGCAACTTCATCATGAGCATGCTGCACAAGCATGGGAGAGGAGGAACTTAATGATACATAATTGCCCTACACATGGTTTGAATTTGTGGATGATCATACAATTTTTTTATGCTGGATTGAATTTTGCTTCTAGAAATCTTTTAGATTCGGCCGCGGGAGGCACTTTTATGGAAATCACTTTACGAGAAGCTACCAAACCCCTAGATAATATTATGGTTAATTATTCTCAATGGCACACTGAAAGATCTACTAGTAAAAAGGTTCATGCTATAGAAGAAATTAATGTTTTGAGTGGAAAGATGGATGAACTTATGAAATTGTTTGCTAATAAGAGTGTTTCTTCTGATCCTAATGATATGCCTTTGTCTACTTTGATTTAGAATAATAATGAATCTATGGATGTGAATTTTGTTGGTAGGAACAATTTTGGTAACAGCGCGTATAGAGCAAACTTTAATCCTAGGTCGTATCCTAGTAATTCCTCTAATAATTATGGTAATTCCTACAACAATTCTTATGGAAATTATAATAAGATGCCCTTTGATTTTGAATCTAGTATTAAAGAATTTATTAGTTCGCAAAAGAGTTTCAATGCTTTGATTGAAGAAAAATTGTCTAAGATTGATGAGTTGGCTAGGAACGTGGATAGAATTTCCATAGGTGAGTGCAAATAAAGAACCGCTAGGATGCGTGCAAAAAGGATTACTTTATAAAAGCATGTTGTTCTAGTTTTGATGATAATAAGTATGAAGATCTAAAAGTGATTGATGTGTCTCCTATTAAATCTTTGGTTTTCAATATCAATCTTGATAATGATGGGACTGGAGATGAGTCAACTTTAGTTAAAAGGCGTCTCAATGATTCGGAGTTGTTAGATCTTGATGCAAAAATTTGTAAAAGTGGGATTGGAGAGGTCAAAACTTTACATAGCAATGAACCCACTATTTTGGATTTCAAGGAATTTAATTATGATAATTGCTCTTTGATAGATTGTATTTCCTTGTTGCAATTCATGCTGAATTCTCCGCATGCTTATAGTCAAAATAAAGCTTTTACCAAACATATCGTTGATGCTTTAATGCAATCTTATGAAGAAAAGCTTAAATTAGAAGTTTCTATCCATAGAAAACTTCATGATGAGTGGGAACCTACTATTAAAATTAAAATTAAAGATCATGTGCTATGCTTTATGTGATTTGAGTGCTAGCGTTTCCACGATTCCAAAAACTTTGTGTGATGTGTTAGGTTTCCGTGAATTTGATGATTGTTCTTTAAATTTGCACCTCACGGATTCCACTATTAAGAAACCTATGGGAAGGATTAATTATGTTCTTATTGTTGCAAATAGTAATTATGTGCATGTATATTTCATTGTTCTTGACATTGATTGCAATCCTACATGTCCCATTATTCTTGGTAGACCTTTCCTTAGAACGATTGGTGCAATTATTGATATGAAAGAAGGGAATATTAGATTCCAATTTCCATTAAGGAAAGGAATGGAACAATTTCGTAGAAAGAAAATTAAATTACCTTATGAATCTATTATGAGAGCCACTTATGGATTGCAAACCAAAAATGATAATACCTAGATTTATTCTTGTTTTTATGCCTAGCTAGGTGCGTTAAACGATAGCGCTTGTTGGGAGGCAACCCAATTTTATTTTTGTTTCTTTCTTTTTGGTTTTGTTTAGTAATAAATAATTCATATAGCCTCTGTTTATATGTGGTTTTATGCTTTTAATTAGTGTTTGTGCCAAGTAGAACCTTTGGGAAGACTTGGGGGAAGTTTTTGCGATCTTGCTGTAAAAAACAGAAACTTTAGCGCTCATGAGATTTGCTGCCATTTTTACTGGAGAGTGAGATTAGGTTGATTCTTATTGAAGATTATTAATAGACAAATTTATAACGTCTAGAAATTTATTTCAGAATTTTTGGGGTTACAGAAGTATTCGAAACCTACAGATCACTACAGACTGTTCTGTTTTTGCCATATTCTGTTTTTCATGTGTTGTTTGCTTATTTCGATGAATCTATGGCTAGTATCGGAGGGTATGAACCATAGAGAAGTTGGAATACAGTAGGTTTAACACCAATATAAATAAATAATGAGTTCATTATAGTACCTTAAGTGGTGGTTTGTTTTCTTATACTAACGGAGCTCATGAGATTTTCTGCTGAGTTTTGTGCTGTGAAGTTTTCAAGTTTTGGGTGAAGATTTGATGGATTATGGAATAAGGGGTGGCAATAGGCTAAGCTTGGGGATTCCCAAGGCACCCCAAGGTAAAATTCAAGGAAAACCAAAAGCCTAAGCTTGGGGATTCCCTAGAAGGCATCCCCTCTTTCGTCTTCGTCCATCGGTAACTTTACTTGAGGCTATATTTTTATTCTCCACATGATATGTGTTTTGCTTGGAGCGTCTTGTATGATTTGAGTCTTTGATTTTTAGTTTAACACAATCATCCTTGCTTTACACACCTTTTTGGAGAGGCACACATGAATCGGAATTTATTGGAATACTCTATGTGCTTCACTTATATCTTTTGAGCTAGATAATTTTGTTCTAGTACTTCACTTATATCTTTTAGAGCATGGTGGTGGTTTTATTTTATAGAAATTATTGATCTCTCATGCTTCACTTATATTATTTTGAGAGTCCTTTAGAGCATCATGGTAATTTGCATTGGCTATAAAATTGGTCCTAATGTGATAGGCATCCAAGATTGGTATAATAAAAACTTACATAAAAAGGTGCATTGAATACTATGAGAAGTTTGATACTTGATAATTGTTTTGAGATATAAAGATGGTGATATTAGTGTTGTGCTATTTGAGTAGTTGCGAATTTAAGAAATACTTGTGTTGAAGATTGCAAGTCCCATAGCATGCATGTATGGTAACCATTGTGTAACAAATTTGAAACATGAGGTGTTCTTTGATTGTCTTTCTTATGAGTGGCGGTCAAGGACGAGCGATGGTCTTTTCCTACCAATCTATCCCCCTAGGAGCATGCACGTAATGCTTGGTTTTTGATGACTTGTAGATTTTTGCAATAAGTATGTGAGTTCTTTATGACTAATGTTGAGTCCATGGATTATACACACTCTCACGTTTCCATCATTGCTAGCCTCTTCGGTACCGTGCATTGCCCTTTCTCACCTTGAGAGTTTGTGCAAACTTCGTCGGTGCATCCAAACCCCGTGATATGATACACTCTATCACACATAAACCTCCTTATATCTTCCTCAAAACAGCCACCATACCTACCTATTATGGCATTTCCATAGCCATTCCGAGATATGTTGCCATGCAACTTTCCACCGTTTCATTTGTGACACGCTTCATCATTGTCATATTGCCTTGCATAATCATGTAGTTGACATCGTATTTGTGGCAAAGCCACCATGCATAATTTATCATACATGTCACTCCTGATTCATTGCCCTTCCCGGTACACCGCCAGAGGCATTCATACAGAGTCATATTTTGTTCTAGTATCGAGTTGTAATCATTGAGTTGTAAATAAATAGAAGTGTGATGATCATCATTAATAGAGCATTGTCCCAAATAAAAAAGGAAAGGCCAAAACAAAGAGAAATAAAAAGGGACAATGCTACTATCCTTTTTTCCACACTTATGCTTCAAAGTAGCACCATGATCTTTATGATAGAGAGTCTCTTGTTTTGTCACTTTCATATACTAGTGGGAATTTTTCATTATAGAAATTGGCTTGTATATTCCAACAATGGGCTTCCTCAAATGCCTTAGGCCTTCATGAGCAAGCAAGTTGGATGCACACCAACTTAGTTTCTTTTGTTGAGCTTTCATACATTTATACCTCTAGTGCATCGTTGCATGGCAATCCCTACTCCTTGCATTGCCATCAATTGATGGGCATCTCCCTAGCCCGTTGATTAGTCGCGTCGATGTGAGACTTTCTCCTTTTTTTGTCTTATCCACATAACCCACATCATTATATTCTATTCCACCCATAGTTCTATATCCATGGCTCACGCTCTTGTATTGCATGAAAATTGAAAAAAGTTTGAGATTACTAAAGTGTGAAACAATTTCTTGGCTTGTCATCGGGGTTGTGCATGATGAGAGCATTCTTATGTGATGAAAATGGAGCATGACCAAACTATATGATTTTGTAGGGATGAACTTCCTTTAGCCATGTTATTTTGAGAAGACATGATTGCTTAGTTAGTATGCTTGAAGTATTAATATTTTTATGTCAATATTAAACTTTTGTCTTGAATCTCTCGATTCTGTATTCATGCCACAATAAAGAAAATTATATTGATAATTATGCTAGGTAGCATTCCACATCAAAAATTCTTTTTTATCATTTACCTACTCGAGGACGAGCAGGAATTAAGCTTGGGGATGCTTGATACATCTCCAACGTATCTATAATTTTGATTGTTCCATGCTATTATATCATTTGTTTGGATGTTTAATGGGCTTTATTATACACTTTTATATTATTTTTGGGACTAACCTACTAACCCAAGGCCCAGTGCAAATTGCTGCTTTTTTGCCTATTTTAGTGTTTCGCAGAAAAGGAATATCAAACGGAATCCAAACGGAATGAAACCTTTGGGAGAGTTATTTTTGGAACAAACATGATCCAGGGGACTTGGAGTAGATGTCAAGAAAGGAGCGAGGAGGCCACGAGGCAGGGAGGCGCGCCCCCACCCTCGTGGGCCTCTTGTAGCTCCACCGACCTACTTCTTCCTCCTATATATATATATATCCATATACCCCAAAAACATCCAGGAGCACCACGAAACCCTATTTCCACCGCCGCAACCTTCTGCACCCAAGAGATCCCATCTTTGGGCCTTTTCCGAAGCTCCGCCGGAGGGGGAATCGATCACGGAGGGCGTCTACATCAACACCATAGCCTCTCCGATGATGTGTGAGTAGTTTACCATAGACCTTCGGGTCCATAGTTATTAGCTATATGGCCCCTTCTCTCTCTTTGGATCTCAATACAAAGTTCTCCTCGATCTTCTTGGAGATCTATTCGATGTAATTCTTTTTGCGGTGTGTTTGTCGAGATCCGATGAATTGTGAGTTTATGTTCAAGTTTATCTATGAACAATATTTGATTCTTCTCTGAAATCTTTTATGTATGATTTGTTATATTTGCAAGTCTCTTCGAATTATCAGTTTGGTTTGGCCTACTAAATTGATCTTTCTTGCAATGGGAGAAGTGCTTAGATTTGGGTTCAATCCTGCGGTGTCCTTTCCCAGTGACATCAGGGGCAGCAAGGCACATATTGTATTGTTGCCCTCGAGGATATGAAGAAGGGGTTTATATCATATTGCTTGAGTTTATCCCTCTACATCATGTCATCTTGCCTAATGCGTTACTCTGTTCTTATGAACTTAATACTCTAGATGCATGCTGGATAGCGGTCGATGTGTGGAGTAATAGTAGTAGATGCAGAATCGTTTCGGTCTACTTGTCGCGGACGTGATGCCTATATACGTGATCATGCCTAGATATTCTCATAATTATGCACTTTTCTATCAATTGCTCGATAGTAATTTGTTTACCCATCGTAATACTTATACTATCTTGAGAGAAGCCACTAGTGAAACCTACGGCCCCCGGGTCTATCTTCCATCATATAAGTTTCCAATCTATTTTACTTTGCAATCTTTACTTTCAATCTATATCATAAAAATACTAAAAATATTTATTTTATGATCTCTATCAGATCTCACTCTCGTAAGTGACCATGAAGGGATTGACAACCCCTTTATCACGTTGGTTGCGAGGTTCTTATTTGTTTGTATAGGTTCGAGGTGACTTGCGTGTAGTCTCCTACTGGATTGATGCCTTGGTTCTCAAAAACTGAGGGAAATACTTACTCTACTTTGTTGCATCACCCTTTCCTCTTTAAGGGTAAACCAACACAGTGCTCAAGAGGTAGCACCACACACTTGGTTAGAAGATTACTGAGTGGAAGTTCGGATTGGTGGAGGCAACAACGATGTGGCCATGAAGCACCTCCCCCTGATGCTTGAGGGTTTGGCCAGAGCTTGGTTGAATCAGTTGGCCCCTGGGAGTATTTTCTGCTGGGAAGATTTAGCCCCAGTGTTCGTCAAGACATTCGAGGGCAACTGCAAGCGACCTGCTGGGCTGACTGAGTTGCAACACTTGTTGGGGAACACAGTATTTTAAAAAATTCCTATGATCACACAAGATATATCTAGGAGATGCATAGCAACGCGAGGGGAGAGTGTGTCTACATACCCTCGTAGATCGAAAGCGGAAGCGTTAAGTGACGCAGTTGATGTAGTCGAACGTCTTCGCGATCCAACCGATCAAGTACCGAACGCACGACACCTCCACGATCTGCACACGTTCAGCTCGATGACGTCCCTCGTACTCTTGATCCAGCTGAGGCCGAGGGCAAGTTGCATCAGGATGACGGCATGCTGACGCTGATGATGAAGTTACCGACGTAGGGCTAAGCACTACGACAATATGACCGAGGTGGAAAACTATGGAGGGGGGCACTGCACACGGCTAAAGATCAACTTGTGTGTCTATTGGGTGCCCCCTCTCCCGTATATAAAGGAGGGGAGGAGGGCCAGCCACAAGGGGCGCGCCCAAGGGGGGGAATCCAACTCCTAGTAGGAGTAGGTTCCCCCCTTTCCTAGTCCAAGTAGGAGAAGAAGGAAGGAGAGGAAGAAGATAAGGAAGGGGGGGGGGCTGCCCCCCTTAGCCCTAGTCCAATTTGGTTTGGGCTAGGGGGGTGAGCGCCACCTCCTGGCCTGCCTCCTCTCTTCCACCACTAGGTCCATAAGGCCCAATAACTTCCCGGAGGGGGTTCCGGTAACCCCCGGTACTGCGAAACTTATCCGAAATGACCCGAACCATTCCGGTGTCCGAATGTAACCTTACAATATCTAAATCTTTTTGTCTCGACCATTTCAAGACTCCTCGTCATGTCCGTGATCTCATCTGGGACTCAAAACAACCTCCGGTACATCAAATCACATAACTCATAATACATATCATCATCGAACGTTAAGCGTGCGGACCCTACGGGTTCGAGAACTATGTAGACATGACCGAGACACATATCCGGTCAATAACCAATAGCGGAACCTGGATGCTCATATTGGTTCCTACATATTCTACGAAGATCTTTATCGGTCAAACCGCACAAGAACATACATTGTTCCCTTTGTCATCGGTATGTTACTTTCCCGAGATTCGATCGTCGGTATCATCATACCTAGTTCAATCTCATTACCGGCAAGTCTCTTTACTCGTTCCATAATGCATCATCACATGACTAACTCATTAGTCACATTACTTGCAAGGCTTATTGTGATGTGCATTACCGAGGGGGCCCAGAGATACCTTTCCGATACATGGAGTGACAAATCCTAATCTCGATCTATGCCAACTCAACAAATACAATCGGAGACACATGTAGAGCATCTTTATAATCACCCAGTTACGTTGTGACGTTTGATAGCACACTAAGTCTTCCTCCAGTATTCGGGAGTTGCATAATCTCATAGTCATAGGAACATGTATAAGTCATGAATAAAGCAATAGCAATAAACTAAACGACCATAGTGCTAAGCTAATGGATGGGTCTAGTCCATCACATCATTCTCTAATGATGTGATCCCATTCATCAAATGACCACACATGTCCATGGCTAGGAAACTTAACCATCTTTGATTAATGAGCTAGTCAAGTAGAGGCATACTAGGGACACTCTGTATGTCTATGTATTCACACATGTACTAAGTTTCCGGTTAATACAATTCTAGCATGAATAATAAACATTTATCATGATATAAGGAAATATAAATAACAACTTTAATATTGCCTCTAGGGCATATTTCCTTCAGTCTCCCACTTGCACTAGAGTCAATAATCTAGATTACATTGTGATGATTCTAACACCCATGGAGTCTTGGTGCTGATCATGTTTTGCTCGTGAGAGAGGCTTAGTCAACGGGTCTGCAACATTCAGATCCGTATGTATCTTGCAAATCTGTATGTCTCCCTCCTTGACTTGATCGCGGATGGAATTGAAGCATCTCTTGATGTGCTTGGCTCTCTTGTGAAATCTGGATTCCTTTGCCAAGGCAATTGCACCAGTATTGTCACAAAAGATTTTCATTGGACCCGATGCACTAGGTATTGCACCTAGATCGTATATGAACTCCTTCATTTGCTGCTTCCGAAGCAGCTATGTATTCCGCTTCACACGTAGATCCCACCATGATGCTCTGTTTAGAACTGCACCAACTGACAGCTCCACCATTTAATAAAAATACGTATCCGGTTTGTGACTTCGAGTCATCCGGATCAGTGTCAAAGCTTGCATCGACATAACCGTTTAGGACGAGCTCTGTGTCACCTCCATAAACAGGAAACATATCCTTAGTCCTTTTCAGGTATTTCTGGTTGTTCTTGACCGCTGTCCAATGATTAACTCCTAGATTACTTTGGTACCTCCCTGCTAAACTAATAGCAAGGCACACATCAGGTTTGGTACACAACATTGCATACATGATATAACCTATGGCTGAGGCATAGGGAATGCCTTTCATTTTCTCTCAATCTTCTACAGTGGTCGGGCATTGAGTCTGACTCAACTTCACACCTTGTAACATAGGCAAGAACCCTTTCTTTGCTTGATCCATTTTGAACTTCTTCAAAACTTTATCAAGGTATGTGCTTTGTGAAAGTCCAATTAACCGTCTTGATCCATCTCTATAGATCTTGATGCCCAATATATAAGCAGCTTCACCGAGGTCTTTCATTGAACATTCTTATTCAAGTATCCTTTTATGCTGTTCAGAAATTCAGTATCATTTTCGATTAACAATATGTCATCCACATATAATATCAGAAATGCTACAGAGCTCCCACTCACTTTCTTGTAAATACCGACTTCTCCAAAAGTTTGTATAAAACCATATGCTTTCATCACACTATCAAAGCATATATTCCAACTCCGAGATGCTTGCACCAGTCCATAAATGGATCGCTGGAGCTTGCACACTTTGTTAGCACCTTTTGGATCGACAAAAGCTTCCAGTTGCATCATATACAACTCTTCTTTAAGATATCCATTAAGGAATGCAGTTTTGACATCCATTTTCCAAATTTCATAATCATAAAATGCGGCAATTGCTAACATGATTCAGACGGGCTTAAGCATCACTACGGGGGGGAAGGTCTCATCGTAGTCAACTCCTTGAACTTGTCGAAAACCTTTTGCAACAAGTCGAGCTTTATAGACAGTAATATTACTGTCAGCGTTAGTATTCTTTTTGAAGATCCATTTATTCTCTATGGCTTACCGATCATCGGGCAAGTCAACCAAAGTCCACACTTTGGTCTCATACATGGATCCCATCTCAGATTTCATGGCCTCAAGCCATTTCGCGGAATCTGGGCTCATCATCGTTTCCTCATAGTTCATAGGTTCGTCATGGTCAAGTAACATGACTTCAAGAACAAGATTACCATACCACTCTGGTGCGGATCTTACTCTGTTTAACCTACGAGGTTCGGTAGTAACTAGATCAGAAGTTTCATGATCATCATCATTAGCTTCCTCACTAATTGGTGTAGGAATCACTGGAACTGATTTCTGTGATGAACTACTTTCCAATAAGGTAGAAGGTACAGTTACCTCATCAAGTTCTACTTTCCTCCGCTCACTTCTTTCGAGAGAAACTCCTTCTCTAGAAATGATCCATTCTTAGAAACAAATATCTTGCCTTTGGATCTGTTATAGAAGGTGTACCCAACATTCTCCTTTGGGTATCCTATGAAGACACATTTCTCAGATTTGGGTTTGAGCTTATCAGGTTGAAGCTTTTTCACATAAGCATCGTAGCCCCAAACTTTAAGAAACGACAACTTGGGTTTCTTGCCAAACCACAATTCATATGGTGTCGTCTCAACGGATTTCGATGGTGCCCTATTTAACATGAATGCAGCCATCTCTAAAGCATAACCCCAAAACGATAGTGGTAAATCAGTAAGAGACATCGTAGATCGCACCATATCTAATAAAGTGCAGTTACAACATTCGGACACACCGTTACGCTGTGGTGTTCCCGGTGGCGTGAGTTGCGAAACTATTCCGCATTGTTTTAAATGAAGACCAAACTCATAACTCAAATATTCACCTGCACGATCAGATTGTAGAAACTTAATTTTCTTGTTATGATGATTTTCCACTTCACTCTGAAATTCTTTGAACTTTTCAAATGTTTCAGACTTATGTTTCATCAAGTAGATATACCCATATCTGCTCAAATCATCTGTGAAGGTTAGAAAATAATGATACCCGCCATAAGCATCAACACTCATCGGACCGCATACATCAGTATGTATTATTTCCAATAAGTCTGTTGCTCGTTCCATTGTTCCGGAGAATGGAGTCTTATTCATCTTGCCCATGCGGCATGGTTCACAAGCATCAAGTGATTCGTAATCAAGTTATTCCAAAAGCCCATCAACATGGAGTTTCTTCATGCGCTTTACACCAATATGACCTAAACGGTAGTGCCACAAATAAGTTGCACTATCATTATGAAACTTATATCTTTTGGCTTCAATACTATGAATATGTGTATCACTACTGCCGAGATTCAATAAAAATAGACCACTCATCAAGGGTGCATGACCATAAAAGATATTACTCTTATAAATAGAACAACCATTATTCTCTGATTTAAATGAATAACCGTCTCACATCAAACAAGATCCATATATAATGTTCATGCTTAACGCTGGCACCAAATAACAATTATTCATGTCTAATAGTAATCCCGAAGGTAGATGTAGAGGTAGCGTGCCGACGGGGATCATATCGACTTTGGAACCATTTCCCACGCGCATCGTCACCTCGTCCTTTTTGCCAATCTTCGCTTAACCCATAGCCCCTGTTTCGAGTTGCAAATATTAGCAACAGAACCAGTATCAAATACCCAGGTGCTACTACAAGCATTAGTAAGGTACACATCAATAACATGTATATCAAATATACCTTTCACTTTGCCATCCTTCTTATCCGCCAAATACTTGGGGCAGTTCCGCTTCCAGTGACCAGTCCCTTTGCAGTAGAAGCACTCAGTCTCAGGCTTACGTCCAGACCTGGGTTTTTTCACTTGAGCAGCAACTTGCTTGCCGTTCTTCTTGAAGTTCCCCTTCTTCCCTTTGCCATTTTTCTTGAAACTAGTGATCTTGTTAACCATCAACACTTGATGCTCCTTCTTGATTTCTACCTCCGCAGCTTTTAGCATCGTGAAGAGCTCGGGAATTGTCTTATCCATCCCTTGCATATTATAGTTCATCACGAAGCTTTTGTAGCTTGGTGGCAGTGATTGAAGAACTCTGTCAATGACACTATCATCAGGAAGATTAACTCCCAGTTGAGTCAAGTGGTTGTGGTACCCAGACATTCTGAGTATATGTTCGCTGACAGAACTATTCTCCTCCATCTTGCAGCTATAGAACTTATTGGAGACTTCATATCTCTCAATTCGGGCATTTTCTTGAAATATTAACTTTAACTCCTGCAACATCTCATATGCTCCATGACGTTCAAAATGTCGTTGAAGTCCCGATTCTAAGCCATAAAGCATGGCACACTGAACTATTGAGTAGTCATCAGCTTTGCTCTGCCAGACGTTCATAACATCTGGTGGTGCTCCTGCAGCGGGCTTTGCTCCTAGTGGTGCTTCCAGGACATAATTCTTCTATGCAGCAATGAGGATAATCCTCAAGTTACAGACCCAGTCCGTGTAGCTGCTACCATCAACTCTCAACTTAGCTTTCTCTAGGAACGCATTAAAATTCAAAGGAACAGAAGCACGGGCCATTTATCTACAACAACATAGACATGCAAAATACTATCAGGTACTAAGTTCATGATAAATTAAAGTTCAATTAATCATATTACTTAAGAAGTACCACTTAGATAGACATCCCTCTAATCATCTAAGTGATCACGTGATCCATATCAACTAAACCATGTTCAATCATCACGTGAGATGGAGTAGTTTTCAATGGTGAACATCACTATGTTGATCATATCTACTATATGATTCATGCTCGACCTTTCGGTCTCAGTGTTCCGAGGCCATATCTGCATATGCTAGGCTCGTCAAGTTTAACCCGAGTATTCTGTGTGCAAAACTGGCTTGCACCCGTTGTATGTGAATGTAGAGCTTATCAGACCCGATCATCACGTGGTGTCTCAGCACGACGAACTATAGCAACAGTGCATACTCAGGGAGAACACTTGTACCTTGAAATTTAGTGAGAGATCATCTTATAATGCCACTACCGAACTAAGCAAAATAAGATGAATAAAGGATAAACATCACATGCAATCAACACAAGTGATATGATATGGCCATCATTATCTTGTGCCTTTGATGTCCATCTCCAAAGCACCGTCATGATCACCATCGTCACTGGCTTGACACCTTGATCTCCATCGTAGCATCGTTGTTGTCACACCAACTATTGCTTCTACGACTATCACTACCGCTTAGTGATAGAGTAAAGCAATTACATGGTGATTGCATTTCATACAATAAAGCAACAACCATATGGCTCCTGCCAGTTGCCAATAACTGTGTTACAAAACATGATCATCTCATACAACAATTTATATAATCACATCTTGACCATATCACATCACTACATGCCCTGCAAAAACAAGTTAGACGTCCTCTACTTTCTTGTTGCAAGTTTTACGTGGCTGCTACGGGCTTAGCAAGAACCGTTCTTACATACGCATCAAAAACCACAACGATTTTTCGTCAAGTGTGATGTTTTAACATTCAACAAGGACCGGGCGTAGTCACACTCGATTCAACTAAAGCTGGAGAAACAGACAGCCACTAGCCACCTGTGTGCGAAGAACGTCGTAGAACCAGTCTCATGAACGCGGTCATGTAATGTCGGTCCGGGCCGCTTCATCCAACAATACCGCTGAATCAATGTATGACATGTTGGTAAGCAGTATGACTATTATCACCCACAACTCTTTGTGTTCTACTCGTGCATATAACATCTACACATAGACCTGGCTCGGATGCCACTGTTGGGGAACGCGGTATTTCAAAAAAATTCCTACAATCACGCAAGATCTATCTAGGAGATGCATATCAACGGGAGGGGAGAGTGTGTCTTCCTACCCTCATAGACCGAAAGCGGAAGCGTAAGTAACGCGGTTGATGTAGTCGAACGTCTTCGCGATCCAACCGATCAAGTACCAAACGCACGGCACCTCCGCAATCTGCACACGTTCAGCTCGGTGACGTCCCTCGTACTCTTGATCCAGCTGAGGCCGAGGGTGAGTTCCGTCAGCACGATGGCGTGTTGATGGTGATGATGAAGTTACGACGCAGGGCTTTGCCTAAGCACTACGACAATATGACCGAGGTGGAAAACTGTGAAGGGGGGCACCGCACACGGCTAAAGATCAACTTGTGTGTCTATGTGGTGCCCCCTCCCCCGTATATGAACAAGGGGAGGAGGAGGGCCGGCCACAAGGGGCGCACCCAAGGGGGGGAATCCAACTCCTAGTAGGAGTAGGTTCCCCCTTTCCTAGTCCAAGTAGGAGAAGAAGGAAGGAGAGAAAGAAGAGAAGGAAAGGGGGGGGGTCGGCCCCCTTAGCCCTAGTCCAATTCGGTTTGGGCTAGGGGGGGTGGTGCACGCCACCTCTTGGCCTGCCTCCTCTCTTCCACCACTAAGCCCATAAGGCCCAATAACTTCCCGGAGGGGGTTCCGGTAACCCCCGGACTCCAAAACTTATCCGAAACGACCCGAACCATTCCGGTGTCCGAATGTAACCTTCCAATATATGAATCTTTATGTCTCGACCATTTCGAGACTCCTCGTCATGTCCGTGATCTCATCCAGGACTTCGAAAAACCTTCGGTACATCAAATCACATAACTCATAATACATATCATCATCGAACGTTAAGCGTGCGGACCCTACGGGTTTCAGAACTATGTAGACATGACCGAGACACATCTCCGGTCAATAACCAATAGCGGAACCTGGATGCTCATATTGGTTCCTACATATTCTACGAAGATCTTTATCGGTCAAACCGCACAACAACATACGTTGTTCCCTTTGTTATCGGTATGTTACTTGCCCGAGATTCGATCGTCGGTATCATCATACCTAGTTCAATCTCGTTACCGGCAAGTATCTTTACTCGTTACGTAATGCATCATCTCTTTACTCATTAGTCACATTGCTTGCAAGGCTTATTGTGATGTGCATTACCTAGAGGGCCCAGAGATACCTCTCCGATACACGGAGTGAAAAATCCTAATCTTGATCTATGCCAACTCAACAAACACCATTGGAAACACCTGTAGAGCATCTTTATAATCACCCAGTTACGTTGTGACGTTTGATACCACACTAATTGTTCCTCTGGTATTCGGAAGTTGCATAATCTCATAGTCATAGGAACATGTATAAGTCATAAAGAAAGCAATAGCAATAAACTAAACGATCATAGTGCTAAGCGAACGGATGGGTCTAGTCCATCACATCATTCTCTAATGATGTGATCCCGTTCATCAAATTACAACACATGTCCATGGCTAGGAAACTTAACCATCCTTGATTATCGAGCTAGTAAAGTTGAGGCATACTAGGGACACTCTGTATGTCTATGTATTCAAACATGTACTAAGTTTCTGGTTAATACAATTCTAGCATGAATAATAAACATTTATCATGATATAAGGACATATAAACAACAACTTTATTATTGCCTCTAGGGCATATTTCCTTCAACACTATGTTCGGAAGCCGAATGAAACTTTGAGAGATTTCATCCAGAGATGGACTACCCTTCACCATGTGGTGGAAAATGTGTCACAACACCAGGCAGTCTGCGCCTTCAAGGAGGGCGTCTGGTATAGAGAGCTCATCCTAAAGTTCGGTCGCTCTGGAGACATGTCTGTGGGCCGAATGATGGAAATTGCCACTCGGTATGCAAATGGTGAAGAAGAAGACCGACTCCATAATGGTAAGGGGAAACTGGTCGACCAGGACACTGGAGGTGTGGAAACACCAGCCAGAAGCAAAAATGTAAAGCTGAACCTGCGGGTCCCGCCGAGGCCGCAGTCTTGAATCAAGGAAATTTCAAGGGAAAACCTAAAGGGCCGTGGGTGCCCAAAAAGGTGAAAGATTAGTCGGGACAGGACGTCCTGGATTTGCCGTGTCACATCCACACGAAAAAGGATGAAGAGGGTAACTTGATTCTGCCCAAGAATACCACTCAATAATGTCGACTCCTGATTCAGCAGTTCCGAGAGGGTCAACCCACTGAGAAGGACTCTGATAAGGATGAAGAGAAGGAAGAACACGATGGCTACCCCAATGTCAACGCTACTTTGGTGATTTTTGCTGACGTAGAGAGCAAAACTCGACTAAAGGTCATTAACAAAGAAGTGAACATGGTTTCTCCGGCAACTACGACATACCTGAAGTGGTCAAAGACTCCCATTACCTTCGACAAATCCGATCATCCAGCACACGTTGCTACCCCGGGCGCCAAATATTGGTGGTCAACCTAGTCGTTGGGGGCACCCGACTGACCAAAGTTCTTATGGATGGTGGCAGTGGTCTGAACATTCTGTATGCCAAGACCCTCCAAGGGATGGGCATTCTGATGTCCAAACTCAGTGAGAGCAACATGCAGTTCCACGGTGTGATCCCAGGAAAGAAGGCAAAGTCACTCGGGCAGATTGCTCTTGATGTGGTTTTCGGTGATTCCAAGAATTACCGAAGGAGAAGTTGACGTTCGAGGTAGTGGATTTCCACAATGCCTATCAAGCTATTCTGGGTAGGCCCGCATATGCTCGTTTCATGGCCTGTCCATGTTATGTATATCTTAAGTTGAAGATGCCCAGACCCAGAGGTGTGATCACAGTTACGGGGAGTCGGCAGAGAGTAGAGGAGTGCCTCCAGAAAGGCTCCAAAATTGCTAATGAGCAAATGGCAGTGGTGGAGCTGGAAGAATACAAGAAAAATGCCGATCCGAGTGATTTGTTGCGAGCCAAGAAGCCTGCTTCAGAGTCAGCATTTCAGTCGGCCGGTGAAACAAAGCCAGTACACATCCACCTAGAAGACCCCTCTGCTGCTCCGACCTACATTTCAACAACACTCGACAACAAATAGGAAGAAGCGCTCATCCAGTTCTTCTGTGAGAGATGGACATCTTTGCAGGGAAGCCATCTGACATGCCGGGTGTACCCAGGGGACTGGCTGAGCATCGTTTGCGTGTCGACCCAAAAGCGAAACATGTCAAAGAGCATCTCTGTCAGTGCGCCGTGGAAAAGAGGAAGGCGATTGGCGAAGAAGTGGCTCGACTCCTGTCAGCTCAGTTCATCCGCGAGATATACCACTCCGAGTAGCTCGCCAATGTCGTCATGGTACCCAAGAATGATGATTCACTTTTTATGTGTATTGAGTTCAAGCATATCAATTGGACCTGTCCAAAAGATCACTTTCCTCTCCCCCGCATCGATCAGATTGTTGATTCAACTGCGGGGTGTGAGCGTTTATCCTTTTTGGATGCATATTCCGGGTACCATCAGATCCATCTGTATGGACCCGATGAAATAAAAACGGCCTTCATCACCCTATTCAGGTGTTTTTGCTATGTTACCATGCCTTTTGGTCTCAAGAATGCTGGTGCCATGTTCATGTGCATGATCAGAAGTGCATGCTCACTCAAATCAGTCGGAACATGGAAGCGTACATGGATGATATTGTGGTCAAGTCATGCAAGGGTTCCAACCTATTGACTGAGCTCGCTGAAACCTTTGCTAATTTAAGAAGATATGCCATCAAGCTTAATCCATCAAAGTGCACATTCGGAGTCCCGAGAGGGAAGTTACCCGGTTTTCTCGTTTTTGAACAGGGGATCGACGCAAACCCAGAAAAGATTGGAGCAATTCTCCGAATGAAACGCCCTATGCGTGTGCATGATGTTCAGAAGCTTACATGTTGTTTGGTGATACGTCTCGAACGTATCTATAATTTTTGATTGCTCCATGCTATATTATCTACTGTTTTGAATGTTTATGGGCTTTATTATACACTTTTATATCATTTTTGGGACTAACCTATTAACCCAGAGCCCAGTGCCAGTTTATGTTTTTACCTTGTTTTAGGGTTTCGGAGAAAAGGAAAATCAAACGGAGTCCAATTGACCTGAAACTTCACGGAACTCATTTTTGGAAGGAAAGAAGCCCAGAAGACTTGAAGTGCACGCTAGGGAAGCTTCGAGGAGGCCACGAGGTAGGGGGGCGCGCCCACCCCCTGGGCGCGCCCTCCACCCTCATGGGCCCCTCGTGGCCCCACTGACGTATTTCTTCCGCCTATATATCTCCATATACCATAAAAACATCTGAGAGCAGAATAGATCGGGAGTTCCACCTCAAGAAGCCTCTGTAGCCACCGAAAACCAATCTAGACCCGTTCCGGCACCCTGCCGGAGGGGGCAATGCCTCTCCGGTGGCCATCTTCATCATCCTGGTGCTCTCCATGACGAGGAGGGAGTAGTTCTCCCTCGGGGCTGAGGGTATGTACCAGTAGCTATGTGTTTTATCTCTCTCTCGTGTTCTTGAGGTGGTACGATCTTGATGTATCGCGAGCTTTGCTATTATAGTTGGATCTTATGATGTTTTCTCCCCCCTCTACTCTCTTGTAATGAATTGAGTTTCCCCTTTGAAGGTTCTTTGGTTTCACTCATTTGTCAAAGAAGCAACTTAGTTTTACCTCTTCTCTTTCTCTTCCTTTTTTCCCTCCGGTGCCATTCTAGATCTCGGGACGAGATCCTCTCGTAGTGGTGGAGTGTTGTAACACCCCGAGACCGATGTGCCAGGTGTCTTCCAGTTATTCGCTGTTGTTGCCTCGTCATTTGCTTGCGTGTCATGCATTTCATATCATGTCATCATGTGCATCGCATTTGCAGACGTGTTCGTCTCATGCATCCGAGCATTTTCCCCGTTGTTCGTTTCTCAATCCGGCGCTCCGATGTCCTCTTGTGCCCCCTTTTGCCTCTTTTCGTGTGCGGCTGTTAAACGTTCTCGGATTGGACTAAGATTTGCCAAGCGGCCTTGGTTTACTACCGGTAGACCGCCTGTCAAATTTCGTGCCATTTGGACTTCGTTTAATACTCCAACGGTTAACCGAGGAACCGTAAAGGCCTCGTGTGTGTTGCAGCCCAACACCCCTCCAAAGTGGCCCAAAACCCACCTAAACCCCTTCCATCATCTAGGACGTTCGATCACGATCGTGTGGCCGCAAACCGTGCTCAATTTGGAGTCTCCTAACTCCCTCTACCTATATATATATGTGATCCCCTCAAAAATTCGTGGACGAAACCCTAGCCCCGCTCCTCGCGCCGCCGGACAAAAACCTCCCACCGCGCCGGACATGTCCACCGCCCCGCAGCCACCTCACCCCGGTGAATCACGCGCTGACACATCATCAACCCCGCCGCCTCACCCAACCGCGCGCCACCACACGTCCCCGCCAGATCCCACCGCCGCCGCAGCCTGCGCAGCCCGCGACCGGCCCGCTTGGGCCTGGGCGCCGGCCGCCGGCCCGCGACTCACGCTGCCCTAGCGCCGCCGTCCGCCTTCGCCGGACACCGCCGCCCATACCCCTCGCGCCTCGACGTCGGTGAGCACCAGGTCGCCGCCCCGTCGCCCTCCCCTTTTTCCTCTCTCTCTCAGGCCTCACGTCCCTCTCTCTCTGCCGCCATGGACAGGAGCTCCATGGTCGCCATGCTCGAGCTCCGCCTCGACCTCGTCCTCTAGCCGCCGGATCCCGCCGGAAATGGGCTCCTCCGCCCCGGATCTCGTCGCGCATGCCCTTCCCGCTGGCCTGCCTTGCCGGAGGTCCTCCTCGCGCCGCCGCCGCCGCGGACCAGGAGGAGCCCAATCCAGCCGGTCCCCGCTCGAGGCCGTTGACCTCACCCGCGTGGGCCCCGCGTCAGGCCCAGTCCCAGCCGGCCCGATCGGCCTCCTCCGCTTCCTGGGCCAGGCCCGCTAGGTGAGCGCCCGCCTAAACCTCACCCTGAGCATCTTTTAGTGATCCTGCGCTCTTGTGATTTTTGGCTAAGTCCCCAGATCTGCATATTTTCATGCCATATTCATCGCATAACAACTTTGCATCCGTGGCTCCGTTTTGGGCATGTAGCATATTGAATTGTTCTTCTCGACGAGTACTTCATTTCATTCCATTGCACCATGTTCATTTGAGCTCATCTTGATGCCCTAAATGCTGTTGCAAGAGTGCTAGTGTATATTAGTTCCAGATTCTTATCAGTAATTGGAAATTTGTCATTTTTGCCATGTTTGATGTGTGCCTCCTATGATCTTGAGCCCTACATGAGTTTTGAAGTATGCCATGTCATCTTTACAGGGGTGTATGCCATGTATTTTAGTGATCTCTGTGGTGACTAGGACAAGCATGCAAAGTAGCTCTCATAATGTTGCTAATTTCAGGGACTTAGAAATATTCTAAGTCTTTGCCCTGTCATTATTTTTATGCCATGTGTTCATGTTGCTACAGAGAGATCCATGCCTCTTTTGAGCATGATCAGTAAGGATGTTTTTTAGATATTGTGGTGCTCTATCCATCCATGTCTTTGTTTTCATTTATGTAGCACCCTAGCTTGAGACAATCGAGCTCTACTTTTGCTATAAATGTTCCTGGCAGAATGTTTACATGTTAAGCATTTTTGCCGAGCTTGTTATAGTTGATCCATGCATGCTATATTATTGTTCTTGCCATTTCTAGCTTCTATGCCATGTCTACTTGCTGGGTGTATGCTTAGTTTGTCATGCAATGCCTTGTGGTGAATGCATCGAGCTCGTAAACATGCCTACTTGATATCTGTTTTGCCATGTTCCAGTTTTCTACTAAGTCTGAATCTGTTAATGTTAATTGCTATGTTAACATGGTTGCCATTGTATTTTCGGATCCTTTTTGGCTTATTGTCAGTAAGGGACTTTTGTTGAATCCTTTGAGTATCTTCATGCCATGCCTTGCTTTGCCTTGATATGTTCATGTAGCATGTTGTTATCTTGCTCTAAACATTGCTTCGTGATGTTAAATTCCTGACATGTTGTTATTTTCACTAAGTCTATAACATGTAATCTTTTGCACTTTTGCCATGCTTGTTTGAACCTGCTATTGAGTGAATTAGCCGTAGCTCAGTGTTCATCTTTTGTCAAGCATCATGAGTGGATCCCTGCCATGTATTTTGTTGCTATGTTAGAGTGCTGTAGCATGTTGTTCTTGATGCATTTAGATGGCCTCGTGCTGTTAATCACAGACCGGTGCCATATTTGTTTTGCTTGTCTTTTCCAAACCGTGCATCCGATTCCGGTGATCTTTATATCGATTTAGACCGAAATCAACTCATCTTTCTAGTGGCACTCTTGGTTTTCCAAGTTGAGGCCAGGTTCAATCTTTCCTTTCCGAAACATGCATATGCATCGCATATCACATCCCGCATATCATGCCATGTTTTGCATCATGTTGTTTGTGCATTGCACATGGTTGATTGTGTCTCCCTTTTGCTTGTTGTTCTTGCTTGGGTAGAGCCGGGAGACGAGTACGTGATCGAGGACTTGTTGAGTACGTTTCCGAGGTTCAAACCTTCGTCTTCTCGGAGAACTTTGCAGGCAAGATGACCATACCCTCGAAATCACTTCTATCTTTGCTTGCTAGTTGCTCGCTCTTTTGCTATGCCTATGCTACGATACCTACCACTTGCTTATCATGCCTCCCAGATTGCCATGTCAAACCTCTAACCCACCTTGTCCTAGCAAACTGTTGTTTGGCTATGTTACCGCTTTGCTCAGCCCCTCTTATAGCGTTGTTAGTTGTAGGTGAAGATTGTAGTTTGTTCCATGTTGGAACATGGATATTTGTTGGGATATCACAATATCTCTTATTTAATTAATGCATCTATATACTTGGTAAAGGGTGGAAGGCTCGGCCTTATGCCTGGTGATTTGTTCCACTCTTGCCGCCCTAGTTTCCGTCATACCGGTGTTATGTTCCTTGATTTTTGCGTTCCTTACACGGTTGGGTTATAATGGGAACCCCTTTACAGTTCGCCTTGAATAAAACTCCTCCAGCAAGGTCCAACATTGGTTTTACCATTTTCCACCTAGCCTTTTCTTTCCCATGGGTCGGCCAACCCAAGGGTCATCTTTATTTTAACCCCCCCGGGCCATTGCTTCTCTAAGTGTTGGTCCAACCTGAGCGATGTCCGGCGCCCCCTGGGCAACCAGGGTTTATGCCAACCCGACGTCTTGCTCATCCGGTGTGCTGTGAGAACGGGATATGTGCAGCTCCTATCGGGATTTGTCGGCACATCTGGGTGGCTTTGCTGGTCTTGTTTTACCATTGTCGAAATGTCTTGTAACCGGGATTCCGAGCCTGATCGGGTCTTCCTGGGAGAAGGAATATCCTTCGTTGACCATGAGAGCTTGTGATGGGCTAAGTTGGGACTCCCCTGCAGGGATTTGAACTTTCGAAAGCCGTGCCCGCGGTTATGGGAAGATGGGAATTTGTTAATGTCCGGTTGTAGAAAACCTGAAACTTATCTTAACTAAAATGCATCAACCGCGTGTGTAGCCGTGATGGTCTCTTTCCGGCGGAGTCCGGGAAGTGAACACGGTGTTGGAGTTATGCTTGAACGTAGGTTGTTCTAGGATCACTTCTTGATCATAGTTTCTCGAACGTGCTTTGCCTTCTCTTCTCGCTCTCATTTGCGTATGTTAGCCACCATATATGCTAGTGCTTGCTGCAGCTCCACCTCATACCTTTACCCTTCCTATATGCTTAAATAGTCTTGATCGCGAGCGTGTGAGATTGCTGAGTCCCCGTGACTCACAGATACTTCCAAAACCAGCTTGCAGGTGCCGATGATACCGTGCAGGTGACGCAACCAAGCTCAAGGAGGAGCTCGATGAAGATCTCGTTCATTGTGTTGTTTCGTTTCCAGTTGATCAGTAGTGGAGCCCAGTTGGGGTCGATCGAGGATCTGTAGCATTAGGGGTAGTCTTCTTTCATTTGGTTCCGTAGTTGGACCTTGTTTGTATCTGGATGATGTAATGCTTTTTACATGGGTTGTGTGAAGATTACCTCTCTTGCGTCATTGCCTTCAATGCGGTTATGCCTCTAAGTCGTGCTCCGACACATGGGAGATATAGCCGGATCGAGGGTGTTACAATACCCTAAAAACATCCGAAAGCACAATAGATCAGGAGTTCCGCCGCCAGAAGCCTCCGTAGCCACCGAAAACCAATCTAGACCCGTTCCGGCACCCTTCCGGAGGGGGCAATCACTCTTCGGTGGCCATCTTCATCATCCCGGTGCTCTCCATGATGAGGAGGGAGTAGTTCTCCCTCGGGGCTAAGGGTATGTACCAGTAGCTATGTGCTTGATCTCTCTCTCTCTCGTGTTCTTGAGGTGGTACGATCTTGATGTATCGCGAGCTTTGCTATTATAGTTGGATCTTATGATGTTTCCCCCCCTCTACACTCTTGTAATGAATTTAGTTTCCCCTTTGAAGTTATCTTGTCGGATTGAGTCTTTAAAGATTTGAGAACACTTGATGTATGTCTTGATGTGCGTATCTGTGGTGACAATGGGATATCACGTGATTCACTTGATGTATGTTTTCGTGATCAACTTGCGGGTTCCGTCCATGAACCTATGCATAGGGGTTGGCACATGTTTTCGTCGTGATTCTTCGATAGGAACTTTGGGGGACTCTTTGAGGTTCTATGTGTTGGTTGAATAGATGAATCTGAGATTGTGTGATGCATATCGTATGATCATATCCACGGATACTTGAGGTGACATTGGAGTATCTAGGTGACATTAGAGTTTTGGTTGATTTGTGTCTTAAGTTGTTATTCTAGTACGAACTCTAGGGCTGTTTGTGACACTTATAGGAATAGCCCAACATATTGATTGGAAAGAATAACTTTGAGGTGGTTTCGTACCCTACCATAATCTCTTCGTTTGTTCTCCGCTATTAGTGACTTTGGAGTGACTCTTTGTTGCATGTTGAGGGATAGTTATGTGATCTAATTATGTTATTATTGTTGAGGGAACTTGCACTAGCGAAAGTATGAACCCTAGGCCTCGTTTCAACGCATTGCAATACCGTTTACGCTCACTTTTATCATTAGTTACCTTGCTGTTTTTATATTTTCAGATTACAAAAACCTATATCTACTATCCATATACCACTTGTATCATCATCTCTTCGCCGAACTAGTGCACCTATACAATTTACCATTGTATTGGGTGTGTTAGGGACACAAGAGACTCTTTGTTATTTGGTTGCAGGGTTGCTTGAGAGAGACCATCTTCATCCTACGCCTCCCACGATTGATAAACCTTAGGTCATCCACTTGAGGGAAATTTGCTACTGTCCTACAAACCTCTGCACTTCGAGGCCCAACAACGTCTACAAGAAGAAGGTTGTGTAGTAGACATCATTTGGCTATATTGAGTCGATTCATTTATCATCTCGGTGAAAAGTCATTGCCTCTTACCGGCTAATGAAAAAGTTGGATACATCCGAGTGGACTCCTGAAGCTGAAACAACGTTTGTAGAGCTCAAAGCCCTGCTTTGCACCCAGCTAGTGCTTGCTGGCCCAGTCAGCAAAGAGCCTTTATTGTTATATATTGCAGCCATTGGGCAGGTTGTCAGCACAGTGCTCACGGTCGAGCGGGAGGAAGATGGAAAAGCCTATAAATTTCAATGCCCAGTGTATTACATTTCTGAAGTCTTGACTCCGTCCAAGCAAAGGTATCCACATTACCAGAAGCTTGTGTACGAAATTTATTTAACCATGAAGAAAGTTGCACATTACTTCGTAGACCACTTGGTTTCAGTCATCAGCGATGCTCCATTGTGAGAAATTCTGAACAATCGGGATGCAACCGGTCGAGTGGCTAAGTGGGCAATAGAACTTCTCCCTCTGGGTATCAAGTTTGAAGAAAAAAAGGTAATTAAATCTCAGGAAATTGCAGATTTCTTGGCTGAGTGGATTGAGCAACAGCAGCCAACTCAAGTTCACTCAGAACACTGGACCATGTTCTTTGATGGATCTAAGATGTTGAATGGTTCTCGTGCTGGAGTGGTTGCTACCTCTTGAGCACTACATTAGTTTTCCCCGAATAGGAAGGGATGATGCAGCAAAGTAGCGTAAGTATTTCCCTCAGTTTTGAGAACCAAGGTATCAATCCAGTAGGAGGCTAAGTGCCAGTCCCTCGCACCTGCACAATACAAATAAACACGATAAGGGGTTGTCAATCCCTACACGGCCACTTACGAGAGTGAGATCTGATAGATATGATAAGATAATATTTTTTGGTATTTTTGTGGTAAAGATGCAAAGTAAAGTAAAAGCAAAGGAAATGACTAAGTAGTAGGAGATTAATATGATGAAGATAGACCCCGGGGCCATAGGTTTCACTAGTGGCTTCTCTCGAGAGCATAAGTATTCTACGGTGGGTGAACAAATTACTGTTGAGCAATTGACAGAATTGAGCATAGTTATGAGAATATCTAGGCATGATCATGTATATAGGCATCACGTCCGAGACAAGTAGACCGACTCCTGCCTGCATCTACTACTATTACTCCACTCATCGACCGCTATCCAGCATGCATCTAGAGTATTAAGTTAAAAATAGAGTAACGCCTTAAGCAAGATGACATGATGTAGAGGGATAAACTCATGCAATATGATGAAAACCCCATCTTGTTATCCTCGATGGCAACAATACAATACGTGCCTTGCTGCCCCTACTGTCACTGGGAAAGGACACCGCAAGATTGAACCCAAAGCTAACAACTTCTCCCATTGCAAGAAAGATCAATCTAGTAGGCCAAACCAAATTGATAATTCGAAGAGACTTGCAAAGATAACCAATCATACATAAAAGAATTCAGAGAAGATTCAAATATTGTTCATAGATAGACTTGATCATAAACCCACAATTCACCGGTCTCAACAAACACACCACAAAAAGAAGATTACATCGAATAGTTCTCCACAAGAGAGGGGGAGAACATTGTATTCATATCCAAAAAGAGAGAAGAAGCCATCTAGCTAATAACTATGCACTCGTAGGTCTGAGGTGAACTACTCACACTTCATCAGAGGGGCTATGGTGTTGATGTAGAAGCCCTCCATGATCGATGCCCCCTCCGGCAGAGCTCCGGAACAGGCCCCAAGATGGGATCTCGTGGATACAGAAAGTTGCGGTGGTGGAATTAGGGTTTTGGCTCCATATCTGATCGTTTGGGGGTATGTAGGTATATATAGGAGGAAGGAGTACGTTGGTGGAGCAACAGGGGGCCCACGAGGGTGGAGGGCGCGCCTGGGGGGGGGGGGGGGGGTAGGCGCGCCCCCTACCTCGTGGCCTCCTCTTTTGTGTCTTGACGTAGGGTCCAAGTCTCCTGGGTCTTGTTCATTGACAAAATCACGTTCCCGAAGGTTTCATTACGTTTGGACTCTGTTTGATATTCCTTTTCTTCGAAACCCTAAAACAGGCAAAAAACAACAATTCTGGGCTGGGCCTCCGGTTAATAGGTTAGTCCCAAAAATAATATAAAAGTGGATAATAAAGCCCAATAATGTCCAAAACAGTAGATAATATAGCATGGAGCAATAAAAAATTATAGATACGTTGGAGACGTATCAAGCATCCCCAAGTTTAATTCCTGCTCGTCCTCGAGTAGGTAAATGATAAAAATAGAATTTTTGATGCGGAGTTCTACTTGGCATAATTTTAATGTAATTCTTCTTAATTGTGGTATGAATATTCAGATCCGAAAGATTCAAGATAAAAGTTCATATTGACATAAAAATAATAATACTTCAAGCATACTAACAAAGCAATTATGTCTTCTCAAAATAACATGGCCAAAGAAAGTTACCCCTACAAAATCATATAGTCTGGCTATGCTCTATCTTCACCACACAAAGTATTTAAATCATGCACAACCCCGATGACAAGCCAAGCAATTGTTTCATACTTTTGATGTTCTCAAACGTTTTCAATCTTCATGCAATACATGAGCGTGAGCCATGGACATAGCACTATAGGTGGAATAGAATGGTGGTTGTGGAGAAGACAAAAAGGAGAAGATAGTCTCACATCAACTAGGCGTATCAACGGGCTATGGAGATGCCCATCAATAGATATCAATGTGAGTGAGTAGGGATTGCCATGCAACGGATGCACTAGAGCTATAAGTGTATGAAAGCTCAACAAAAGAAACTAGTGGGTGTGCATCCAACTTGCTTGCTCATGAAGACCTAGGGCATTTTGAGGAAGCCCATCATTGGAATATACAAGCCAAATTCTATAATGAAAAATTCCCACTAGTGTATGAAAGTGACGAAATGAGAGACTCTCTACTATGAATATCATGGTGCTACTTTGAAGCATAAGTGTGGTAAAAGGATAGTAGCATTGCCCCTTCTCTCTTTTTCTCTCATTTTTTTATTTGGGCTTTTTCTCCCTTTTTATGGCCTCTCTTCTTTCTCCTTTTTTTATTTTTTGTCCGGTGTCTCATCCCGACTTGTGGGGGAATCATAGTCTCCATCATCCTTTCCTTACTGGGACAATGCTCTAATAATGATGATCATCACACTTTTATTTTCTTACAACTCAACAATTACAACTCGATATTTTGAACAAAATATGACTCTATATGAATGCCTCCGGCGGTATACCGGGATATTCAATGACTCATGAGTGACATGTATGAAAGAATTATGAACGGTGGCTTTGCCACAAATACTATGTCAACTACATCATGCTAAGCAATATGACAATGATGGAGCATGACATAATAAATGAAACAGTGGAAATTTGCATGGCAATATATCTCGGAATGGCTATGGAAATGCCATAATAGGTAGGCATGGTGGTTGTTTTGAGGAAGGTATATGGTGGGTGTATGATACCGGCGAAAGGTGCGCGGTATTAGAGAGGCTAGCAATGGTGGAAGGGTGAGACTGCGTATAATCCATGGACTCAACATTAGTCATAAAGAACTCATATACTTATTGAAAAAATCTACAAGTTATCAAAGCAAAGTATTACGCACATGCTCCTAGAGGGATAGATTTGTAGGAAAAGACCATCGCTCGTCCCCGACCGCCACTCATAAGGAAGACAATCAATAAATAAATCATGCTCCGACTTCATCACATAACGGTTCACCATACGTGCATGCTACGGGAATCACAAACTCTAACACAAGTATTCTTCAAATTCACAACTACTCAACTAGCACAACTTTAATATCACCATCTTCATATCTCAAAACAATTATCAAGCATCAAACTTCTCATAGTATTCAACACACTCATAAGAAAGTTTTATTATTAATATTTTATACCAAGCATATTAGGATTTTAAGAAAATTACCATGCTATTTAAGACTCTCAAAATAATCTAAGTGAAGAATGAGAGATCAATAGTTTCTATAAAACAAATCCACCACCGTGCTCTAAAAGATATAAGTGAAGTACTAGAGCAAAACTATATAACTCAAAAGATATAAGCGAAGCACATAGAGTATTCTAACAATTTCCAAATCATGTATGGCTCTCTCAAAAGGTGTGTACAGCAAGGCTGACTGTGGTAAACTAAAAAGTAAAGACTCAAATTATACAAGACGCTCCAAGCAAAACACATATCATGTGGCGAATAAAAATATAGCTCCAAGTAAAGTTACCGATAGAAGTAGACGAAAGAGGGGATGCCTTCCGGGGCATCCCCAAGCTTTGGCTTTTAGGTGTCCTTATATTATCTTTTGGGTTCCATGGGAATCCCCAAGCTTAGGCTCTTGCCACTCCTTGTTCCATAATCCATCAAATCTTTACCCAAAACTTGAAAACTTCACAACACAAAACTCAAAGTAGAAAATCTCGTGAGTTCCGTTAGCGAAAGAAAACAAGAGACCACTTCAAGGTACTGTAATGAACTCATTATTTATTTATATTGGTGTTAAACCTAATGTATTCCAACTTCTCCATGGTTTATAAACAATTTTACTAGCCATAGATTCATCAAAATAAGCAAACAACACACGAAAAACAGAATCTGTCAAAAATAGAACAGTCTGTAGTAATTTGTAGCTAGCGCAAGATCTGGAACCCCAAAAATTCTAAAATAAATTGCTGGACGTGAGGAATTTATCTATTAATCATCTTCAAAGATAATTAACTAAATATCACTTTCCAAATAAAAATGGAAGCAGTTCTTGTGAGCGCTAAAGTTTCTGTTTTTTACAGCAAGTGTAACAAGACTTTCCCCAAGTCTTCCCAACGGTTCTACTTGGCACAAACACTAATTAAACACAAAAAACACAACCAAAACAGAGGCTAGATAAATTATTTATTACTAAATAGGATCAAAAAGAAAGGAATAAAAATAAAATTGGGTTGCCTCCCAACAAGCGCTATCGTTTAACGCCCCTAGCTAGGCATAACAAGCAAGGATAGATCTAGGTATTGCCATATTTGGCAGGCAATTCTTCAATGAGACATATACCATCTTTAGGAATTTATTTCTTTTTATTGATTATCAAACTTTTAGGCACAAGATAAAAAAAATCATTTGTAACAAATGGTTCCTTAATGATAGCAAAAAGATTGGGATGAATACTTATAGATTTGAGATCCACAGTTTCCTTACTAGAGGATTAACCCTTATTTTTAGGAACATACATAAGCTTGGCAACTTTAGCGGGAGGACTTGGAGTATTCTTTATGGAAGAAAATGCGGTTCCCAAGTTGGTAATAATATCCTCAAGTTTACCAATTCTAGTGGAATCGTGATTTATTTTCTCATTAACTATGGGTTCCTTCTCTTTAATATTTTTCAAAGTGGCTCCTACTTTAGATCCATATTGAGAGATTCGGTTGTGGATATTTTTATCCAAATTTTCAATTAACTCTACAGTAGCAACCTTATTTTCAATAATTTCAAGGCTTTGCATTACATGCTCCAAAGTTAATACAGTTCCATTAACCAAAAGAGGGGGTGAGCCAAACAAATCTATCATAACATTATAAGAATCAAAAGTATGGCTACCCAAGAAGTTCCCTCCAGTAATAGTATCAATGACATATCTGTGCCAAGGAGTAATGCCTATATAAAAATTGCGAAGAAGAACGGAAGTAGATTGCTTCCTGGTGGATCTATTTTGAGCATTGCAAATTCTATACCAAGCGTCTTTTAGATTTTCCCCTCCCTTTGCTTAAAATTCATAATTTCATTCTCGGGAGATAACGGAGAAGATAAGGGACTAGCCATAACGACAAGCCAGCAAACTAACACACAAGCAAACAAAAAGCAAGCGGGCAAAAAGAGGAAAATAGAGAAAGAGAGGGAGGATAGAGAGAGAGGGTGAATAAAACGGCAAGGGTGAAGTGGGGGAGAGGAAAACAAGATGCAAATGGCAAATAATGTAATCCGAGACATAAGGGTATGTGATGGGTACTTGGTATGTTGACTTTTGCGTAGACCTCCCCGGCAACGGCGCTAGAAATCCTTCTTGCTACCTCTTGAGCACTATGTTGGTTTTCCCCAAAGAGGAAGGGATGATGCAGCAAAGTAGCGTAAGTATTTCCCTCAGTTTTGAGAACCAAGGTATCAATCCAGTAGGAGGCTCCGCGCCAGTCCCTCGCACCTGCACAATACAAATAAATCCTCGCAACCAACGCGATAAGGGGTTGTCAATCCCTACACGGCCACTTACGAGAGTGAGATATGATAGATATGATAAGATAATATTTTTTGGTATTTTTGTGATAAAGATGCAAAGTAAAGTAAAAGCAAAGTAAAAAAGCAAGGGAAATAACTAAGTAGTAGGAGATTAATATGATGAAGATAGACCCGAGGGCCATATGTTTCACTAGTGGCTTCTCTCGAGAGCATAAGTATTCTACGGTGGGTGAACAAATTACTGTTGAGCAATTGACAGAATTGAGCATAGTTATGAGAATATCTAGGCATGATCATGTATATAGGCATCACATTTGAGACAAGTAGACCGACTCCTGCCTGCATCTACTACTATTACTCCACTCCTCGACCGCTATCCAGCATGCATCTAGAGGATTAAGTTAAAAATAGAGTAACATCTTAAGTAAGATGACATGATTTAGAGGGATAAACTCATGCAATATGATGAAAAACCCATCTTGTTATCCTCGATGGCAACAATACTATACGTGCCTTTCTGCCCCTACTGTCACTGGGAAAGGACACCGCAAGATTGAACCCAAAGCTAACAACTTCTCCCATTGCAAGAAAGATCAATCTAGTAGGCCAAACCAAATTGATAATTCAAAGAGACTTGCAAAGATAACCAACCATACATAAAAGAATTCAGAGAAGATTCAAATATTGTTCATAGATAGACATGATCATAAACCCACAATTCATCAGTCTCAACAAACACACCGTAAAAAGAAGATTACATCGAATAGTTCTCCACAAGAGAGGGGGAGAACATTGTATTGAGATCCAAAAAGAGAGAAGAAGCCATCTAGCTAATAACTATGGACCCGTAGGTCTGAGGTGAACTACTCACACTTCATCGGAGGGGCTATGGTGTTGATGTGGAAGACCTCCATGATGGATGCCCCCTCCGGCGGAGCTCCGGAAGATGCCCCAAGATGGGATCTCGTGGATACAGAAAGTTGCGGCGGTGGAATTAGGGTTTTGGCACCGTATCTGATCGTTTGGGGGTACGTAGGTATATATAGGAGGAAGGAGTACGTCGGTGGAGCAACAGGGGGCCCTCGAGGGTGGAGGGCGTGCCTGGGGGGGGGGGGTAGGCGCGCCCCTACCTCGTGGCCTCCTCTTTTGTGTCTTGACGTAGGGTCTAAGTCTCCTAGTTCTTGTTCGTTGAGAAAATCACGTTCCCGAAGGTTTCATTCCATTTGGACTCCGTTTGATATTCCTTTTCTTCGAAACCCCAAAACAGGCAAAAAACAGCAATTCTGGGCTGGGCCTCCGGTTATTAGGTTAGTCCCAAAAATAATATAAAAGTGGATAATAAAGCCCAATAATGTCCAAAACAGTAGATAATATAGCATGGAGCAATCAAAAATTATAGATACGTTGGAGACGTATCAGTGGTCCTGGTGTCCACAAGAGGCAACAAACTCAGTTATGTTCTCCAGATTCACTTTGATTCCTCCAACAACGAAGAAGAGTACGAAGCACTTCTATATGGGTTACGTATGGCCATCTCACTCGGTATCCGCCGCCTGATGGTTTACGGTGACTCGAGTTTGGTGGTAAGTCAGGTGATGAAGGAGTGGGACATCAGGTGCCCCGCCATGACTGGATACTACAATGCAGCGAGGAAATTGGAAAAGAAGTTTGAAGGATTAGAGCTCCACCACATACCTCGACTCAAGAATCAAGTAGCTAATGATCTGGCGAAAATAGGTTCCACTCGGAAGCCTATTCCCAGTAATGTGTTCTTGGAGCATCTCTACACCCCATCAGTACAAGAAGATCCCTTCACAAAGGAGCCCCCACAACCAATAAGTGCTACCAATCCGATTGAGGTGGAAGTACCAATAGTAGTTGACTTAATCATGGAAGTTCTAGAAATCACCCCCGGCTTGACAGTGCCATATATTGCATATCTGCTTAGGCACGAGCTTCCAGAGGATGAAGATGAGGCACGTCAGATCATCTGCAGATCCAAAGCCTTCACAGTTATAAGCGGACAGCTTTCCAGAGAAAGTGTTACTGGCGTAGCTCAGTGATGTATCTCTCTAGAAGAGGGTTGACTGATCTTAAATGAGATTCACTTGGGGACCTGCGGTCACCACGTGTCCTCTCGGACCATCGTGGCCAAAGCATACCGAGCGGGATTCTACTGGCCACAAGCCAATGAAATGGCAAAAGAGATAGTCGAGAAGTGTGAAGGTTGCCAGTTTTACTTGAACATGTCCCACAAACCCGCATCTTCCTTGAAGACTATTCCACTCGTCTAGCCTTTTGCTGTGTGGGGATTGGATATGATTGGACCTCTAAGGACTGGCAGAAGTGGCTTTACTCATCTACTCGTAGCAGTCGACAAGTTCACTAAGTGGATTGAAGCCAAACCTATCAAGAATCTTGACTCAAGCATAACCATCAGTTTCATCAAAGAGTTGGTGTTCCGATATGGAGTTCCACACAGCACCATCATGGACAACGACTCAAACTTCAATTCAGATGAGTTCAGAGCATTTTGCGCTTCCCAAGGCACTCGGGTCGACTACGCATCCGTTGCTCACCCACAGTCGAATGGACAAGCCGAAAGAGCAAATGGTTTGGTCCTCCAAGGTCTGAAACCCCGATTGATGCGCAACCTCAACCACGCAGCTGGAGCTTGGGTGACTGAGTTGTCTTTTGTTCTGTGGGAATTGAGGATGACTCCCAACCGGTCAACTGATCGAACACCTTTTTTCATGGTGTACGGGGTTGAAGCTGTGCTTCCAAGTGATCTGCTGCACAATGCTCCCCGAGTGGAACTCTTCTCACAAGCTGAGGCGGAGCAATCACGTTAGGACGCTGTTGATCTGCTAGAGGAAGAGCGATAGATGGCCTTGATCCGGCCGACCATCTACCAGGAAGACCTTCGTCGATTTCATGCCCGAAACGTCAGAGGTCAAGCATTCCAGGAAGGAGATCTTGTGCTCTGAGTGCATCAGAAACGGCCTCACAAGCTCTCCCCAGCTTGCGAAGGCCCCTTCATCATCACCAAGGTGCTCCACAACGGGGCGTATCACCTTTAAAATGTAGCCAAGAAGGAAGATGAACCGCACTCTTGGAACGCGGATCTGCTCTGACGCTTCTATACCTAAAAACACTCAAATTGTCGAGATGTAATAAGAGTACTTTTCAGATTGCTTACCAAGGACACGATTTCCGCAATCTCATAATGTTTTTTTTATAAACGTGTTTCCAAATCCCCCACTGGGTAGCTTAGCCGCAAACCTGATTCACCTAAGTTACAAAACATACTCTGAGTGAAGAGCAATCCTCTCACTCGGGGGCTTAGCTGCGATCCCATACTCGCCTAAGTTACAAAAACTGCTCCGAGTGAAGAGCAATCCTCTCACTCGTGGGCTTAGCTACGATCCCGTACTCGCCTAAGTTGCAAAAACTACCCCGAATGGAGAGCAATCCTCTCAGTCGGGGGCTTAGCTGCGATCTTGTACTCGCCTAAGTTACAAAAACTACTCTGTGTGGAGAGCAATCCTCTCACTCGGGGGCTTAGCTGCGATCCCGTACTCACCTAAGTTTCATAAATTACTCTGAGTTAAGAACAATCCTCTCACTCGGGGGCTTAGATGCTATCCCATACTCGCCTAAGTTACAAAAACTACTCCGAGTGGAGAGCAAACCTCTCACTCGGTGGCTTAGGTGCGATCCCGTATTCGCCTAAGTTACAAAATCTACTCCGAGTGGAGAGCAATCCTCTCACTCGAGGGCTTAGCTGCGAACCAGATTCGTCTAAGTTTCAAAACTACTCTGAGTGAAGATCAACCCTCTGACTCAGAGGCTTAGCTGCGACCCCATACTCGCCTAAGTTACAAAAACACTTCGAGTGGAGAGCAATCTTTCCATTCGGGGAGAACAATCCGAAAGTACGACGAGGTGCACTCTGAGCTGCGCCACAAGTATAACGACTGTGCTCTCCTCTGAGCTGCACCACAAGTACAGCGGCTGCTCTCTCCTCTGAGCTATGTCACAAGTACAGCGCCAGCTCTCTCGTAAGCTTCAGAAAACAACTCTGAGTGGAGAGAGATCCTCCAACTCGGGGACTTAGGCGCGATCACATACTCGCCTAAGTAAAGAAATCCAAGCACATTGGAGAAAAGGCAACGACATTCAGATAAAGCAACCAAGTTCAGATAAATCCAGCAAGGTTTAGAACCACAAGCCAAAATACTCGGACGCCAGACCCAAAGGATTTTAATGATTACAAAATCACTCGGCATTCCGAGGCAAATAAAGTCAAGTTATCAAGTTTTTCACTCGGTGGGAGGAGGACTTGCTGGCTCGACGAAAGTGTCCAAGTCAATGCCGTCTGCGATAAGACTGGCTGCATCGATGAAGGTCTCCATAAAAGACTAAAACTGAAGCTTCTTGGTGTTTGCCACCTGAAGAGCTTTCAGTTTCTCTTCCTTGGCATCCTTGCAATGAACACAGACGAGTGATAGAGCCACGTCAGCACCGCAGCGAGCAGATGACTTCTTCCATGCCTGCACTCGGTCAGGGATGTCATTGAGTCGAGTCATCAGTGACTCGAGGTCATTCTGAAACACATCTTCTGGCCACAGCTCCTTGTTTATCCGCAACAGTGCCACTTTCAGCCGGGCGAGATAGTCCAAGAAACTGGCGAGGCAAGATTCCAGTCGCAACATGTTCATGGCAGCTCCGTCCTTGATGGGAGAGTTGATGAGGTCCAGTCCTTTCTTGATCCTCCTGGTTTCCTCCTCGAAATTCTGACAAAACTCTGCACGGTGAGTAAAATAGTGAGTCGGCGGCAACATTGTGAATAAGTTCTAGATCCAGTCGGATAATATAAAATACCTTCGAGCATGAGGAACATCTTCTTGGCAAGACCTCCCTGATAAGTTTCTAGTTCATCCCTCTGCCGAGTGAGAACATCCACTTTGTCAGCCAGGGCCACCTTCTCCTCCCTCAGCTGCGCAGCTTCTTTCTTTGCCTCGTCGACATCAGTCTTCAGCTTGGCATTCTCCTCCTCCAACTTTTCGACTCAAGCTAGCTTCCTATCGGCCAGTTCAGTCTTCTCGCGCGCCATTTTCTGCGCCCATGCAAGATGAATGTCCTTCTGCTCCAAGGCCTGCTTCATTTTGTCTAAAGAAACAACATTCCTCAGTCGGGCTTGGAGTTGACGGTTTTCACTACGCACATCTGTTCGAGTGGGATCGCTCACTCATCTCAAAAGAGGATGGGAAAGGAAAAAATAACAATGCATACAGTTGACAAGTTTGTTACCTCCCATGATTGCCACTTCATCTTGAGCCTTCTTCAGGTTCTCCTTGGCCAGATCAAGATCAAGCTTGAGTTGGATTTTCTCCTGTTCCAAGGCAGCATACTGGGTTCCAAGCTCGCAAGATTTCCGCAATCAACAACGAGACCAGTCAATCGACATAAACAAAGATCAGTTACTTCCGAGTGCAAAAGTGCAAGATCAGATTACTATGGCAAAAGATTTCTAAGAGTCCGCCGAATCAAACATTCAACAGCAGTCTCGGGGACTACACCCACTGGGTGCACTTAGCATGTGCCCACTAGTTTGATTTCCCACTTGGCATGGTCTGCCCAGTCCGAGTGGAAAGAAGAGTAAAAAAAGAGGAATTATTTGTTCCCAGACCACCTTCGACCACACATAGTCAACAGCGGTCTCAGGGACTACACGGAGTGGGTGCACTCAGCATGCCCCCACTGGACCAAGAACTCACTCAATGCAACCTGTCTAATTTGATTGAAAGAGCTACACAGCTATAAGTGAAAGAGCTACACAGCTACAAAAAAACAACCAGTGGGTGTATAGATGCAAGGTACAAACCGACATCTTACGAATAATAAAGCAGCAGTTTTCAGGTAGCATATCTTAACGGAGGAAGAATCAAGCTAGAAAGCCAATCAGAAATCAACTTACAATCCCGCTTACTCGGAAATTAGCTTGGAGAGAAGAGCTAGTGTCGTAGGCGGCCTTGCTGGTATCATACACCACCTTCATTCGGCCCATCGTCAGACCCGCCTGGATCATAGCTTCCTTGGCAGCTCCTACTTGGTCCTCCGGGGTCTGATGTAGAACAAACAGAGTGGTTGATGTAGCATATGACATGGCTGGTGGGGTTGGATCTTGAGGTTGTGCAATCGGACCAAAAGTCTGAGCAGTCGATGCCGAGGGTTGGTCAGTTGACAAAGGATCAGCAAAAGAGACAGTGGCCCATACTTCATCATCAACTTGTTGAATTACAGGCTCAGATGCCGGGCGAGGCACTTTGCCAGCGGGTACCCTCCTGCTCGAAGCCCTGCCCCTTCTCCCTGTGTTCCTTTGAGGTACTTCCTCCTCCTCCTCATCATCATCATCATCATCATCTGGAAGCTGGATAACATTTGTTGGCAATACAAAACACTTGACATCAAGATTTCAGTCGACCGCCCAAACTGTCGACAGAGTGATAGCATGACTACAGAATCATACATGCCTGAGAGCTGGCCACATCCGCGGTCTCCGGATCACCCCGCTCCTCGTTGATATCCATAGATGTTGCAGAAGTAGCAGCACTGAAAGTTCCAAATGTCACTCGGTCAAGCAAGTAAGATGTTCACAGTGGCAACAAGACGTAAGGAAAAGAAACACTTACACTGAGGCAACGGGCATGGCCACCTTGATCCTGGACAGGGCCTTCCGAGGCTTCGGTGGAACAACTTTGGCCTGCTTCACGGCCTTCTCAGCTGGGTCCGGGGTTGACGTCCGAGTGCGCTTCAGAATCTTCGCACTCGACAGAACCGCTTTGCCACGTCCTCCTATAGTGTCCTGTGACTATCTAGAGCATCGTTCGGAGCGGGGTGACGAGTCGACCTCCTCGATGCTGCCAGAGTCCTCGCTGCCATCTGCATATTGCCAATCAGTATTGTCTCCACCTCTCTCTGCTCCTTCCTAGTGCTGCTCCCCGCTTGGCATTGAATACATCTTGGTGAAAATCTACAAGACACAAGTTACAGATATCAGTCGGATTCAAGAACAATCGCGTATTGAAAAAACACTCGGTAAAATTGAGCCTGACCTCCTCCAGCTCGTTGTTGGCGTCGAATGGCAAAATCCTCCTAGCTCCACGAGGGTTGTCCTTGTTCCCAGTGATGCTTCACAACCACTGGGCCATCGTCTCCTCGGCAACCTCCTTCGGGTGGACCCGAGTGGTGTCATCAACGCCTGAGTACATCCACATTGGGTGGTCACGATCTTGGAGAAGTTGAATGCGTCGACTGAGAAACACCTCCAGCAAATCCATGCAGGTCACGCCCCCCTGAACTAATGCAACGACCGCGTCGACTAACATGGACACCTCACCCTTTTCTGTTGCTGTTACTTCTAGTGAAGAAGGTCAGCGGAGTCTGTCCAGAGTGAAAGGAGGGAGGCCAGTCGACTGACCGGGGGTCGGGATGTCTTTGCAGTAAAACGAAGTCGACTGCCATCCTCTAACTGACTCGGAAAGGTCATGGGGGGAAAGTTCTCCTACCTCTCGTTTGTATCCCTAACCCCCCGCACATTTGGATCACATGCGTCTTTTCGTCGTCTGGGTTGGACTTCTTCACTGACTGAGATCGGTAAGTGAAAATGTGTTTGAACAGGCCCCAGTGCGGCTGGCACCCAAGGAAGTTCTCACACATTGAACAAATGCGGCAAGGTACGATATTGTGTTGGGAGGAAAGTGGTGGATCTGAGCGCCGAAGAAATTCAAAAAACCCCGAAAGAATGGATGCGGGGGCAAAGAGAAACCTCAGTCTACGTGGGTGGTGAGAAGGACGCGCTCACCCTCGCATGGCTGGGGCTTAGATTCCCCCTCTGGCAACCTCTAGGACCCGTGAGCAATCAGGCCATCGACAACGAGATTCTCTAGGTCTTCCTTCATGTCGGTGGAGCGAATCTAGTCCCCCTGGATCCAACCAGGCGGCAGACCGGACCACGACAAAGACCCTCTCACCGTATTCTTGCCCTTCACTGTCGTCGTTGCCTTCTTCACGCACTCCAAGGTTGCGGTCTTGTCCTTCACCATGGTGGTGGAGCTCGAGCGGGTCGGGCGGAGGCATGGAGAGCAGGAAGAAGTGAGGCGGAGAAGAAGAGAGAAAGGGGTACAAATGGAATGCACAGTGCCTCGCATCGGCAATGGCGCGTTTTATGGACCCGCTTCCGAGTGGCTGACCTGTGGGCCCGAGCGATCCTATCACATCCCGTAATAGGCGCTGGCTCGATACATGGCAAAAAAGGTGGTGCAAAGATCGAGGAGCCCCTATCTACTTTCTCTACTTACTGCGCCACGCCCCGCCCCGCGCACTTCTCCAAAATTTTGAATCCCGTGAGATCCGGGAACCGCAGAGTAGTCAATCACACCATAGATATCACATTCCAATTCACTCGAAGATTTGCAGCATAATTCACTCGGTGATCTCAGAAGCCAGAATCAGTCAAGGCGACTGATCCAGGGTTAAAGTACCAGTATGCTTTCCAGACCTTGGTGAAATGCCTCCGAAGCATTTAATAAAGTCGGAACCAACTTCAACTGTCGTGGAATTGTCACGGCAGATGTCCTAGTGTGAGGACTTAGTCGTGAGGCCAACGCATCTATGTGGTAGCTTGAGAGGGGTTGATCTGGACGAGAGACGCAACACATAAGACAAGGATTTAGACAGCTTCGGGCCCCAGGAAACATCAGCCGGTAATAGCGCTACATGCTATTTGTGGGTAGGTCTTATTATGCTCATGAGGGAGACATCGTAAATCCGGCTCTCCTCTCTTTGTGTCTAGCCTTAATGATTCTTTTCTTGCCCTCCCCTCTTGGGGTGCCCCGACCCTCCTTATATAAGATGAAGGGGTGGTTTATATGTAGAGTCAAACTCGGATTAGGACTTAACCTATTTTGACGTCTTACCATGGGCTTCTTAACATCTTGGGCTTCTTAACGTCTTGGGCTTCTTAATGTAAGCCGGTTTACAATCGGGCTTACAATCTGGCTTACAATCTGGCTTAACTATCCGGCTTACATGACTGTGTGTGCCGGCTTACAATCTGGCTTAACTGTCCGGCCTACATCACTGTATCTGCCGAATTACATGACTGTGTCTGCCGGCTTAACCTGCTTAACTGTTCCCACCGGCTTAACCTGCTTAACTGTTCCCGCCGGCTTATAGTTTGCTGGGTCACTGAGGGTGTCCTAGATTAGAGGGTCCTCGGACAGCCGGAGTATATACTTTGGCCGGACTGCTGGACTATGAAGATACAAGATTGAAGACTTTGTCCCATGTCCGGGTGGGACTCTCCTTTGCGTGGAAGGCAAGCTTGGCAATTCGGATATGTAGATCTCCTCCCTTGTAACCGACTCTGTGTAACCCTAGCCCCCTCCGGTGTCTATATAAACCAGAGGGTTTAGTCCGTAGGACAATAACAATCATAATCATAGGCTAGCTTCTAGGGTTTAGCCTCTACGATCTCGTGGTAGATCAACTCTTGTAATACTCATATCATCAAGATCAATCAAGCAGGACGTAGGGTATTAACTCCATCGAGAGGGCCCGAACCTGGGTAAACATTGTGTCCCATGCCTCCTGTTACAATCTGCCTTAGACGCACAGTTCGGGAGCCCCTACCCGAGATCCGCCGGTTTTGACACCGACATTGGTGCTTTCATTGAGAGTTCCAATGTGTCATCGCCATAATGCTTGATGGCTCCTCCGGTCATCGGTAATGATGCGATCCAGTGTGAGGTTTTTCTCCCCGGACAGATTTTCGTATTCGGCGACTTTGTACTGCGGGCCAACTCGCTTGGCCATCTAGAGCAGATCGAGAGCTATGCCCCTGGCCATCAGGTCAGGTTTGGAAGCTTAAACTACAGTACCGACATCCATGGAGACTTGATCTTCGAGGGATTCGAGCCCACGTCAGGCGCGCCGCACAGTCTCGACAAGCATGACTTAGCTCTACCGTCGGACGGTGTTCGGGAGATCACACCTGTGGCTACTCCGGCCTTCGATCCGGAACAGATTGTGTCGTACGAGGACGTGTGGATAGACCCCGCCACGGAGGCCGAACATTCAGCGGCGATAGAGCCGAATACTGACTTCACTCCCTATGAGACCTGTGTTGCCGGACCCTTGGATTCATTCTCGGCCACAGGCTCCGAACCGCCCGCGTCTGTGCCTATCAAATCTGACTGGGCACCAGTCATGGAGTTCACCTCCGCGGATATCTTTCAGCACTCGCCCTTGGGCGACTTGCTAAACTCATTGAAATCTCTCTCCTTGTTAGGAGACCCTTTGCCGAACTATGTCCGGCTTGAGTGGGAAGCGGACGATGAAGAAACTCATTCCCCACCCACCACCCACTTAATAGCCACGGTCGACGACTTAACTGACATGCTGGATTTCGGCTCCGAAGACATCGACGGTATGGACGACGATGAAGAAGAGAAGGAACCACTGCCCATAGGGCGCTGGACCGCCACCTCATCATATGATATATACATGGTGGACACCCCCAAAGAAAGCGATGGCAATAAGTCAACAGAGGATAATCCCTCCGAGAAGCAATCTAAGCACCGGCGTCAACGGCGCCGCTCTAAACCCCGCCATAGCAAAAATGGCGATACCGGCACAAGAGACAATAACGTGGCGGACAACGCCGAAGACGAATACAATCCCCTCCAGCCAGGCCTCGAGCGGGAGGATGGGCAAGCCAGCCCTAAGCAACAGGCAGCAGACGGAGAATCAGAGGATGACAATTACATGCCTCTCTCCGAAGGTGAGGTGATCCTCGGCGACGACGAATTTATCGTGCCCGAGGATCCCGCCGAACAGGAGCGCTTCAAGCGCCGGCTTATAGCCACAGCAAAAAGCCCGAAGAAAAAGCAACAACAACTTCAAGCTGACCAAGATCTGCTAGCGGATAGATGGACCGAGGTCCTGGCGGCCGAGGAATATGAACTCGAACGGCCAACCAAAAGTTACCCAGAGTGCAGGTTGCTACCCCAACTCGAGGAGGAAGCATTAAAGCCTACGCTCCCAGCGTATGATGCGGCTGACCGACCACCTCATGGCCGAGACAAAGCGGCATATCAGGCCGAAGTCCAGCTCGCACCCCGTCGCCAGTCAATTAAAAACACAAAGGCCCGGGGCAACACGTAGGACCCGCGAGACGTATTGGAAAACAAAGCAGGACTTACAAGATCGATCTACGGATCACGGGGGCGCGCCCCAATGCGTGACGACGACCGTCATGCCAGATACACTAAAAGCAAATCCGGCTAGGCCGAACATAGTAGACAAGACTCATATGAACTGCGTCGTGATATAGCCCGGCACAGAGGCGCCGCACACCCCCTATGCTTCACTGATGAAGTAATGGATCACGAGTTCCCAGAAGGTTTTAAACCCGTGAATATCGAATCATATGATGGCACAACAGACCCCGCGGTATGGATCAAAGTTTTCCTCCTCCATATCCATATGGCCCGCGGTGACGATCTACATGCCATCAAGTACCTTCCATTAAAACTCAAAGGGCCTGCTCGACATTGGCTCAATAGCCTGCCGGCAAACTCCATTGGCAGTTGGGCGAATTTGGAATATGCATTCCTGGACAACTTCCAGGGCACTTATGTGCGACCACCAGATGCCGATGACTTGAGTCAGATAACCCAACAGCCAGGAGAATCAGCCAGGAAATTCTGGACTCGGTTCCTAACTAAAAAGAACCAAATTGTTGACTGTCCGGATGCCGAGGCCTTACCGGCATTTAAGCATAATATCCACGACGAATGGCTTGCTCGACACCTCGGCCAAGAAAAGCCGAAATCCATGGAAGCCCTCACAACACTCATGACCTGATTTTGTGCGGGCGAGGATAGTTGGCTGGCTCGCAGCAACAACACATCAAGAAACCCTGGCAATTCAGACGCTAAAGATAGCAATGGCAGGCCATGTCGTAACAGGCACAAGTGCCGTAACAACGGCGACAACGCCGAAGACACGGCAGTTAATGCCGGATTCAGTGGCTCTAAATCCGGTCAGCAGAAAAAGCCATTCAAAATAAGCAATCCGGGACCGTCCAGCTTGGACCGCATACTCGATTGTTCGTGTCAAATCCACGACACCCCCGATAAACCAGCCAACCACACCAACAGAGAATGTTGGGTGTTCAAGCAGGCTGGCAAGTTGAATGCCGAGAATAAGGAAAAGGGTTGCATATATAGGAGGGCAGAAGAAATTTCCTCCACAAGTGAAAACGGTAAACATGATATACGCAACCCATATTCCCAAGAGGGAACGGAAGCATCGGTGTCAAAACCGGCAGATCTCGGGTAGGGGGTCCCGAACTGTGCGTCTAGGCGGATGGTAACAGGAGACAAGGGACACGATGTTTTTACCCAGGTTCGGGCCCTCTCGATGGAGGTAAAACCCTACTCCTTCTTGATTAATATTGATGATATATGTAGTACAAGAGTAGATCTACCACGAGATCAAGGAGGCTAAACCCTAGAAGCTAGCCTATGGTATGATTGTTGTATGATGAAGTTGTCCTACGGACTAGAACCCTCCGGTTTATATAGACACCGGATAGGGTTAGGGTTACACAGAGTCAGTTATAATGGTAGGAGATCTTGAATATCCGCATCGCCAAGCTTGCCTTCCACGCCAAGGAAAGTCCCATCCGGACACGGGACGAAGTCTTCAATCTTGTATCTTCATAGTCCTGGAGTCCGGATGAACGTATAGTCCGGCTATCCGAACACCCCCTAATCCAGGACTCCCTCAGTAGCCCCCGAACCAGGCTTCAATGACGACGAATCCGGCGCGCAGATTGTCTTCAGCATTGCAAGGCGGGTTCTTCTCCAAATTCCGTGTTCCTATAGGAGTAATGTCCGATTTTTGTAATGTAGCGCTCCTTGGCTTCCATGCCCAATAATGGCCGTCTTCCACGTGTCAAATGAATGCGAAAAGCCGGGGCGTTTTTACATCCACACCCCTAGCCGCATAAACGAGCCGCCTATTTAACGGGATGGGGATTCAGATCCAAACCACACCTTCTCCTCTCCGCGAGTAATCATCAGAGCGCCTCCAGCAAAGGTCCATTCCAACATGGCCAGCCGTCGCAGCTCCTCCCCTCGCCCTTCCAGTCCTAAACCCGGAGACTGGGAGAGTTGCTCCGTCCCGCACAGCGAGTTAGTGTCGCTTCAGGCCAAGGGATTTCTCCCTCAGGCTTATATGGTCCCGGTCCGAGCCGGACTCGCCACCTATAATGGCGGAAAACAAGTGGAGAGCACCCCAATCCCTCTAAGGGAGAGCGGGTGTGCTTCGTCCCTTATCTAGTAAGGGACTGGGATTTCTAGTTCATCTATTTCTCCATGGGCTTCTGGAGTTCTACGACCTCCAGCTGCACAATCTCACGCCCACCTCTATATTGCATATCGCGGGCTTCGTCGCCCTTTGCGAGGTATTTTTGGGTGTTGAGGCTCATTTCGCGCTGTGGAAGAGGATATTCTGCCTGGTGCCCCGTTCTCAAGAGGGGTCTATATATCAAGTGGGCGGAGCCGAAGTGTGGCGCATCGCCGGGACCGGATACCTATCCGGGACCCCAAAGAAGGCGTCCGAGGACTGGCCTTCGGAATGGTTTTATATATATGATGTCCTGCTACCGGACCCTATCCGGGTCGGTCTCCCTGAGTTCAGCAATGCTCCATTAAAGAAACGCTTGAGCTGGCATCCGCGAAGCTCTCAGAGAGAAAGCGACAGAGACATCCTTTACCTGATGGGCCGGATAAGACTATTGGCTCATTCCGAACTAACCATGATTTGAGTCATGGCCGCATGCATCATGCGGGGGGTGCAACCGCTTCAATATAGAGGCCACCCCATGTGGGATTTTAACGGGGAGGATGACGCCACCCGTTACGGTCGTAAGGGGCCAGCCTCAGCTGCCGCTCTAGTAAAGATCTTATCCTCTTTGTACAAGGGAGAAGAGGAGGAATTCCGCCACGTCAACCTGCAGGGCGGATTTACTATGTACAACCCTCCAAGTTGGGTAAGTGGACAATTGTGCTTGCCCGTTCGTTTTATATTCCCATGATTAAGTATATAGTCTAACGACTTCAACGCAGGAACTGTGTCAGGAGGTAAAGGATATAAACAGCCGTCCTCCACAGCCCGAGGATCCAGAACGGTCCCTTGATCCGGACTCCGAAGAGGATCCGGACATATCGGTGGAGCTTATTGATGGGGTGTTCCATCAGCTAAGCAAGGACAATACCTTGGTGGCCATTATGGCTGATTACCCAAGGTTAATCCCGGCCTCCCAGGTGACAGAGACCGGAGCCTCATACCCTTGAGAAGGATTCCATTCTCACGTATTTCAGTTTTTATGATGACAACCGCGTTTTGCAGGGGAGATTTCCGAGGCGGGAGGCCGAACCTGCAGCGGCTAGCCAACGAGGGGCCGCAGGGCCCCATGGGGTAAAAAGGAATGTGGTCCGAACTGAGATGCCGGTGCAAAGGTATAGCGCACCCTCTATTTCCCTGGTGTTATTTCTTCAGGGCATATTAATGTTCGTGCTATATTTAGGACGAATAAACCTCGCCGAACTATATCCGGAGAGGTTGCCAATCGCGCCTCCACCAGCCAGGCTCCAACGTCTGGCCCGGAAGCGGAGGCGAGCACAAGGCGCGCACTGGACGCTCCTCCGACAGAGGATGCGGACAGGCTTTCTGCCATGAATTCTGAGGTGGAGAGTGCCATGAACCACAGGCGTCGCCGGACAGTTCTTCGCGACGCTTGTTTCTCCCAAGAGGCGTTAGATTCCTTCAATTCAGGAGATGCGTACCCCCGTGCCGCTCAAAATGGTCTAGCCAGAGCCACGGAGCAGTATGTAAAATACATACGGGTAAGAAAATTTTGGTCAAATATATATATACCAGTAGCCCCCGAGACTTGAAACAGTTAGAGTAACTGATTTAAGGATCATTTGTTATGCAGGTTCTTACAGAGAAGAATACCGTACTGTCCCAGGAGCTGGAAGAGTGCAAAGCCCAACTGGAGGCCGCACTAGCCGCGGCAGGGGAGCCCAAAGAGACCCCCTCTGGTAAGATACACTTCGAAAGATTAGTATTTTGCGGCGTGGGTGCAAATCTGACAAATCATATTGTAGATGGCGCCGGACTCGATCCGGAGAGACAACAACTCTTACGCCGGCTAAAGGCCGGTGAGAGTACGCTGACAAAGGTGAGGCGAGAGAAGAATGATCTTCAGGATGCCAACACCAAGCTGGACGTTGAACTTAGAGATGTTCGTGGCCAGCTGTCGGACTCCACTAAGGAGAATCAGCGGCTTCGACGCGGCATATTTAGTAAGTGCTTAAGCGAATCTTTTGAAAAAAGAGTTCGGCGAGGAAGTCGACTAACAGCGTAATGTCTGTAGGTATGCTAACAGGTCGTCCTGCAGAGGAGATGCCCGGTTCTACGGGTAACCTTCTTCCCGAGCTATTGCAACTGCACGGGCGAGTTCGGCAGGCAATGCGAGGCATTGCCCAAGCCTTATGGTCGTCCCACTCCATGCCCGAGGGCCTTGGAGAGCTTGCGGAGAAGCTTAAGGGAGCTCGGCGGCGCTTCCGGTTGTCGAAGATATCGGCCTGCCGGCAAGGTGCTAGGGAGGCCTGGGCCATGGTGAAGACCCAGTTTACGAGGTCTGACCCAAACCACATGGCCGAAGTCGGACCTGTGGGGCCTGATGGGAAGGAGATCCCTGTAAGCTTAGTATACGGCCAAGTAGAATTGGCCGCAAAGTATTCCCAACAGGACTTTAATTAGACAGCCTGTTAGATGGTATAGAAGAGGAATACAATCAGTCAGAGTGACTATGTAATTGTTAATTGACATGTGTAATGCCTTCTAGCCGGATTGTAGATCATTTGTCATTGCCGACCTTTTCGCTTCTACCTCGGGACCTGACGGTCCGGAGTGTGTCCGAATACCCTACCGGTTATGTACGAACCGGGGTATGCATGGAGACCAGGCGTAGTGCTTTATCAGACAAGTGCCCAACTAGTTATGTTATATTACATGGTTAGTAAGAAACATCTTCCAGAGAGAATAGTTCCGTTAGGGGTTCCTTTCTCTGGGAGGCATGCCCTAAAGTGCATGTCCGGACTGCAAATGCAGGAAAATCATCTGGGGCATGTATATAAATAAGTAAAAAAGGTCGTCTTTTAGTTCACCGACCGAATATTCCCTTAAGAACGCTAGCTTTCGGCTTCACCCAGTCTGAGATACACATCCGGATGATCCGGCAGTAACAATCGCAGAGGTGCTCCCTTTACCGCCTAGCCGAACAATCGGGAACGTAGGGGTAAGCACAGGAGCCAGGCAACCCAGCTTGGCCAAAACTTAAGTCATATCGATGCATATAATGGTGAAGAAAAGGTACATGCGGAAGTTTGACGCATGTGTTGGGCGTGAAGCCCATATAAACAAGCTTCTGTTAAAGAAGCCCCCAGGTTTAATGAGCGCGGGTAGCACGTCACTTAATGAGCCTTTAAGGGCTATAAGAGAGAAGAGGGGAAGGAGAGAAATGTAAGACGGAAAACGTAAAAAATGGACAGAGGAAGGAGACAAACACAGAGTCCGGCGCTAGGCATAGAATCTTCGAAGACGGGCGGCGTTCCATGGGTTTGGCTCGAGTCGGTTATCCGACGCATCTCGCAGGCGGTACGCTCCACCAATCAGGACTTGGTCGATTATGAATGGACCTTCCCACTTGGGCTTGAGTTTGTCCTTTTTCTTATCCGGCAGGCGTAGAACTAGTTCGCCAACATTGTAATTTTTGGCCCGTACTTCTCTGCTTTGATATCTTCGAGCCTGCTGTTGATAAAATGCGGAACGGGCTTTTGCCACGTCACGCTCCTCCTCCAAGGCGTCCAAGTTGTCCTGCCGATCGAGCTCGGCTTCTCTTTCTTCGTACATGCACACTCGAGGTGAGTCATGAATTATGTCGCAGGGCAGAACTGCCTCTGTGCCATACACCATAAAGAATGGTGTGTATCCGGTGGTGCGATTCGGCGTGGTCCGCAGTCCCTAGAGTACGGAGTCGAGCTCCTCTACCCAGTGCGTGTTAGATTCCTTGAGGGACCGCACTAGTCTGGGTTTAATGCCACTCATGATAAGACCATTTGCATGTTCGACCTGGCCGTTAGTTTGTGGGTGATAGACGGAAGCATAGTCGAGCTTGATGCCCATGTTTTTGCACCAAAGTTTTACCTCGTCGGAGGTGAAGTTTGTGCCGTTATCAGTGATGATGCTGTGGGGGATGCCGTAACGGTGTACAACCCCGGATATGAAGTCTATCACAGGTCCGGATTCGGCCGTCTTAATAGGCTTAGCTTCTATCCATTTGGTGAACTTATCCACCAGGACCAGTAAGTATTTTTTCTTGTGGGTTCCGCCTTTAAGGGGTCCAACCATGTCAAGCCCCCAGACCGCGAAGGGCCAAGTGATGGGGATAGTTCAGAGGGTGGTGGGTGGCATATGGCTTTGGTTTGCAAAAAGCTGGCAGCCGACGCATCGTTGGACCAAGTCCTGAGCGTCTGCTCGGGCCGTCGGCCAGTAAAAGCCCGTACGGAAAGCCTTGCTTACAAGGGACCAAGCTGCAGCGTGGTGGCCACCGAGTCCGGCATGAATTTCAGCCAGCAAGTTCCGCCCTTCCTCTTTGGAGATGCACCTTTGAAGGACTCCGGTAGTGCTTGTCTTATAAAGCTCTCCCTCGTGGACTTTATAGGCTTTAGATCGCCGCACTATGCAGCGTGCCTCATTTTGGTCCTCTGGGAGTTCCTGCCTAGTAAGGTAGGCTAGGAACGGTTCTGTCCACGGGGCGATGACCGCCATTATTACGTGGGCTGAAGGTGTAATTTCAGTGGCAGGGCCTCCAATTATGTCAGATTGTTCGGCGTCGAGTGGTGCGGTTAGGTCCGGGCTGTTATCTGCGGGTTCCCCCTCCCATGCTACGGATGGCTTGAACAGTCTTTCTAAAAAGATGTTGGGGGGACTGCATCGCGTTTTGCTCCAATGCGTGCTAGGACGTCCGCTGCCTGATTGTTTTCTCGGGCTATATGATGAAACTCCAACCCTTCGAATCGAGCTGACATTTTTAGGACGGCATTGCGGTAAGCAGCCATTTTTGGATCCTTGGCGTCGAAGTCTCCATTTATTTGGGATATCGCGAGGTTTGAGTCCCCGCGTACCTCTAGGCGTTGAATGCCCATGGATACTGCCATCCGGAGACCATGTAGGAGGGCCTCTTATTTGGCTGCATTGTTGGAGTCCGTGTACATGATCTGGAGCACATATTGAACTGTGTCTCCTGTGGGGGACGTCAAGACGACGCCAGCCCCTAGACTGGCCAACATTTTGGAGCCGTCGAAATGCATGATCCAGTTTGAATATGTGTCGTAGTCTTTAGGGAGCTCGGCCTCCGTCCATTCTGCGACGAAGTCGGCCAAAACTTGCGATTTAATAGCTCGCTGTGGCTTATAGGTTATATCGAACGGGAGGAGCTCGATGGCCCATTTTGCGATCCAGCCCGTTGCGTCGCGGTTGTTGATAATATCGTTGAGTGGTACTTCCGAGGCTACTATTATGGAACACTCTTGAAAGTAATGTCGTAGCTTCCGGGATGCCATGAATACCGCGTATGCAATCTTTTGATAATGCGGGTACCGTGATTTGCATGGAGTGAGGACAGTGGACACGTAGTAGACCGGCCTTTGAAGGGGTAGTTTGTGTCCATCCATTTCCCGCTCGACGACGAGTACTGCGCTGACAACTTGATGGGTTGCTGCAATGTACAATAGCATTGGTTCGCCGGTGTTTGGCGTGGCCAGGACCGGGTTTGTTGCCAATATGGCTTTTATTTCATCAAGTCTGGCCGTGGCAACATCCGTCCACTCGAAGTGTTCGGTGCACCGAAGGAGGCGATAAAGGGGCAGTGCCTTTTCTCCCAAGCGAGAGATAAAGCGGCTTAGAGCCGCCACACATCTGGTTAATTTTTGTATTTGTTTGAGGTCCTTTGGGATATCCAGTTGCGACAAAGCTTGGATCTTGGCCGGATTTGCTTCAATTCCTCTACCGGATATAATTAAGCCCAAAAGCTTTCCGGCTGGAACGCCGAAGACGCATTTTTCCGGGTTGAGCTTGATGTCGTATTTTCGGAGGTTGTCGAATTTTAGCCTCAAGTCGTCTACTAGAGATTCGACATGTCTTGTTTTGACGACCACATCATCCACGTACGCCTCCATTGTCTTGCCGATTTGGTTTGCCAGGCATGTCTGAATCATGCGCTGATATGTTGCGCCGGCATTTTTCAGCCCGAAGGGCATTGTGTTGAAGCAGAATGGGCCGTATGGTGTGATGAATGCTGTTGCGGCTTGGTCTGATTCTGCCATCTTAATTTGATGGTAACCAGAGTATGCGTCGAGGAAACACAACGAATCGTGTCCTGTGGTGGCATTGATAATTTGATCGATACAGGGGAGGGGGAAGGGATCCTTTGGGCAAGCCTTGTTAAGGTCTTTAAAATCGACACACAGGCGCCAGGATTTGTCCTTATTTGGTACCATCACCAAGTTTGCTAGCCAGTCCGAGTGTTTTATGTCTCTAATGAATTCGGCCTCCAATAGCTTGGCTAGCTCCTCTCCCATAACCTGTCTCTTGGGTTCGGAAAAACGCCAAAGGGCTTGTTTGACAGGTTTGAATCCTTTTAGGATATTTAAGCTGTGTTCGGCCAGCTTGCGTGGGATTCCTGGCATGTCTGAAGGGTGCCAGGTGAAGATGTCCCAATTTTCACATAGAAATTCTTGCAGTGCCGCATCCATATCAGGGTTTAATCGTGCCCCGATGGATGTTGTTTTATTGGGGTCCGTTGGATGGACCTGGAACTTGACTATTTCGTCTGCTGGCTTAAAGGATGTGGACTTGGATCTCTTGTCGAGTACCACATCATCCCTGTTAATTGTGGAGCGCAGCGCAGTCAGTTCCTCAGCTGCTAAGGCTTCGGATAGTGCCTCCAGGGCTAATGCGGCTGTCTTGTTTTCGGCATGGAGTGCTATGTCCGGATCACTAGCAAGAGTGATAATACCATTCGGCCCGGGCATCTTGAGCTTCATGTACCCGTAATGGGGTATTGCTTGGAAAATTGTAAATGCTCTCCGTCCTAGTAGGGCGTGATATCCGCTGCTGAACGGGGCCACCTGAAATGTGACCTCTTCGGATCTGTAATTATCCGGCGTGCCGAACACCACATCTAGTGTGATTTTTCCTGTGCAGCGCGCTTCTCGACTAGGGATTATTCCTCTAAAGGTTGTGCTGCTTCGCTCAACACGGCTCCAGTCTAGTCCCATTTTTTGAAGAGTTTCCTCATAAATGAGGTTCAATCCGCTGCCTCCATCCATGAGTACCTTGGTGAGGCGAAAGCCGTCCACTATCGTACTGAGGACCAATGCGGCTGGTGCTCGGACTGTTCGGAATTTAGGTTCATCACTTGCGTTGAAGGTAATAGCCGTGTCGCTCCATGGGTTTATTGTTGCTACTTGATAGACTTCGGCAAGGCTGCGGAGTGTTCTTTTTCGCGTATTATTTGATGCGAAGGTCTCGAAGACTGTGAGAACGGTACTGGTGTCTCCAGGGTGGTTTTCTGTGGCCTCCGAAATTAAGAGGTCCTCCCAAATTTTGGCCACCTGCCGGAGTATCCAACATGCTCTAAGGCTATGAGTTGGTGTGGCGTCCTCTGTACTGTGAATTTTACAGGGTCCATCAAGCCATCTTTCCAGTACGGTTCCATGCTCTGTAGAGGGTTTTGGTTTTTTGGTGTTTAACCCGGGTGTCTTATGATGATGCACCCTCTTAGTTCGGTCGGGATTGCTATTCAAGGCCGGATTATCCCAAAATTTTATTTCGGTTTTCCAGGCACTTTCCATCGCACAGTACTTTTGTACTATGGACGCCAAGTCAGCGAAGCGTGTAATATCACGACGACTTATGGCGTTAAGGATTCCCTCGTCCGTGCAATTACTGCAGAAGATTGATATTGCGTCTCCCTCACGGCAATCCTTTATCCTGTTAATAACCAGGAGGAATCTAGCCCAGTAATGATGTACTGTTTCCTCGGGCTTTTGCCTGATTTGGGGAAGATCGCTTATGTTCGGGTGGGCGGGTGGCGTTTATTCTGAAACCTCGCCCAATCTAAGATTCAGAGGCCGAAGAGCTTCCGAACTCTGAGGTCCGGATTCTTGGATGTTGTCCAATGAGTCTAGCCCGTTGCCTGATTTTAAGCTCAGGTCTCGAGTTACATCCTCCCCTCCGCGGGTATCCGGCTTGGAGGGGTCAGGAATCGGACGTAACTAGTCCTTAGAATAGATGAAGGGTCGCCGCACTGCACCTCTACCATGGCGACGTGGTGGGTGGCCTGGGGAGAGTTAATTTCTCTTAGATCGGGTTTAAGCCCAACCTGGTCGTAATCCGTAGTGACCCCCAGGACGGCGATGCGATCCAAGAGCTCGTTTATGGAAGAGAGCTCCATTGGATCTAACTGCTCGGCCCGTTCCGAGCTGACGTGAAGATTGCTTTTGATGACCCGAGAGGTCATCGTCGGTGCAACAACCGAACAGGCGGTCATAAGAAAACCGCCGAGCCGGAGAGTTTGGCCGACAGCCAAAGCTCCCTTAGCAACGGTGCCGTCTTTAAAGACGGGAAGAGGCATCCTTCCTGATTGCGACGACACAGAGGAACTCCCAATGAAAGCACCAATATTGGTGTAAAAACCGGCGGATCTTGGGTAGGGGTTCCCGAACTGTGCGTCTAGGCAGATGGTAACAGGAGACAAGGGACACGATGTTTTTACCCAGGTTCGGTCCCTCTCGATGGAGGTAAAACCCTACTCCTGCTTGATTAATATTGATGATATATGTAGTACAAGAGTAGATCTACCACGAGATCAAGGAGGCTAAACCCTATAAGCTAGCCTATGGTATGATTGTTGTATGATGAAGTTGTCCTATGGACTAGAACCCTCCGGTTTATATAGACACCGGATAGGGTTAGGGTTACATAGAGTCGGTTACAATGGTAGGAGATCTTGAATATCTGCATCGCCAAGCTTGCCTTCCACGCCAAGGAAAGTCCCATCCGGACACGGGACGAAGTCTTCAATCTTGTATCTTCATAGTCCTGGAGTCCGGCTGAAGGTATAGTCCGGCTATCCGAACACCCCCTAATCCAGGACTCCCTCAGACGTCTATGCGTTGGAGCCAGTCGCCCCAAAGTTCAACCCATGGTCTTCTTGTCCGATCACCTTCGATCGCAGGGACCACCCCACCAGCATCCGTCATGGCGGTTTTGCCGCATTGGTCCTTGACCCCATCATTGACGGATTTCACCTCACTCGGGTCCTTATGGACGGTGGCAGCAGCCTGAACCTGCTCTATCAGAATACAATGCGCAAAATGGGTATAGACCCCTCGAGGATCAAACCCACCAAAACCACCTTTAAAGGTGTCATCCCAGGTGTAGAGGCCTGCTGCACGGGCTCAATCACGCTGGAAGTGGTCTTTGGATCTCCGGATAACTTCCGAAGCGAGGAATTAATCTTCGATATCGTCCCCATCCGCAGCGGCTATCACACACTGCTCGGACGAACCGCATTTGCCAGATTAAATGCGGTACCACATTATGCATACCTCAAGCTCAAAATGCCAGGACCTCGCGGGGTTATAACAATTAATGGAAACACAGAGCGCTCACTCCGCACGGAGGAACACACTGCGGCCCTCGCAGCAAAAGCGCAAAGCAGCCTTATGAGGCAAACCGCCAATTCAGCGAAAAAGACCCCGGACACCTTCAGGCGAGTCCGGAGTACCCTGCAAGAGGATCGCTAGGCACGTTTAGAGATCGCCTAGTAGTTCGGCCTCCGTCCTAGTCCCATCAAAGCGGCGAAATTAGTGCCGCGCGTACATAATTACACACTCACTATACCATGGGCATAGGCGGAGGCACGGCCACGGCACAACCCACAATGTGGCTCAACCACTTCAGGGCCCGTATACCTTTAACACTTTCTTCCTTTCAGGCCCCTACTCTCCAAAGGCCCTCTCCGGTAGTCTGATTATCGGACCCGTCACGGGAAGAAAACACCAAGGAAGCAAGAATCTTTGATGTACAAGGGAATCCCCAAGTGGTCTCTGATAACGATCACTATACCTGTTTTACATACCCACACGCAGCTTGCCCTTAGATAGGACATGTTAAATAGTCCTATTTTTGCTTATTGCACTACTTGTATACATGTGCTTTGACGTATCATTTCAATAACAATGTACAATGTTAGCTTATTATTACATTTCTTCATCCTTTTTCCTATCTGCCTATTTACGACAAATTGCACCCGTACGTTCTGGTATGTCCAGTGCGCCAGGGGCTTCAGTGTGCCCCGTAACACGGCAAGAAAAGTCCGAACACTTTCGACAGTGCGACACCTCAAACTTATAGCATTATATGCATCAGCTCCGAATCATGTCTTGGGTCAATAGTTGGGTTTGCCCGGCTCCCACGTTTTGGTACCTTACGTTCCGCTATATCGGCTAAGGTAGCACTGGGAGAACTACTGCGATTGTGTCCCAGTTCTTCCGGACGAGCACCTTAGTAGAGAAAGCCGAAAACTGACTGTCATGATGCGGCGAGAGCTGGTCGCTGTTCGAGAGGTCTCAAATCCCTAAAGATTTTTTCCGCTTAGGGCGAGGAGTCGGTCTTGTCCGACTTCGGCGTACATAGCACCCCAAGTTCGGCCTTCCGAATACCAGGGGCTTTGCCAAAATTTAAAATTGTAGACTTCTATGGCTAAGTGAGAGTGATAAAGCTTTATAGTCCGATTGCCTGGTTCCTTGTGCTAAACACCTCCTTCGAAGGACCCAAAACTGGGATAAAGAGTGATCAGGTTTATCCCGAACACCTCAGTACTAGTTACATGGGGGCAGAAGCCGACGACTGGCCAACTCTCCAATTTTATAAATGGCCGCACAGAAGGTAATATTTTAAATCAAACAAGCGCTACATAGCGCATATGAACTTGGTTCACATTACAGGATCAGAAAGTACATTCATTCAAATATTACATCCTTAGTACATTCTTCTGCCACAAGGGGAGCACCCTTCAGGACGCTGTCATAATACTTTTCGGGGTGGCAATGCTCCTTGCCCTCCGGCGGCCCTTCCTGCACCTGCTTTTCGGCGTCCATCTTCGCCCAGTGCACTTTCACCCGGGCAAAAGCCCTGCGCGCGCCCTCGATGCAGATGGACCGCTTTATGACTTCAAACCGGGGGCTGGCGTTCATGAGTCGCCTTACCAAGCCAAAATAGCTGCCAGGAAGGGGCTCACCAGGCCACATCTAAACTATAAGGCCTTTCATGGCCAGTTCGGCCGCCTTGTGAAGCTCGACCAGTTGCTTCAACTGGTCGCTCAAGGGCATCGGATGTTCGGTCCCAGTATACTGAGACCAGAGCAACTTCTCTGTCGAGCTCCCTTCCTCGGCCCGGTAGAACTCCGTGGCATCCGACACACTGCGGGGTAGATCTGCGAACGCTCCTGGAGAACTCCGAATTCAGGTAAGTAAAAGGAAAGTTTCCTTCACATGCTTGCTTTGCATAATGAATGCCTTACCCGCCGCTATCTTCTTAACCGCCTCAATTTCCTGGAGGGCCTTTTGGGCTTCGGCCTTGGCATTTTACGCGCTCTCGAGGGCCTTCGCAAGCTCGGACCCTAGTGTCTTAGAGTCACGCTCCAAGGACTCGTACTTCTTGATGAACCCCTGGAGCTCTTGCTGAACCTCGCCAACTCGGGCCTCTTGCTTCTCGCGCTCGGCGTGCTCCTTCGCCGCTTTGCTTTCGGCCTCGGACAGCGCCTTCTTTAGGGCTGCCACATCGGTCGTGGCCCCTAGAAAAATTCATGACGATCCTGTGATCCAATGACAAGTTTCCTTTTTCTTTATCAATAAACAGATGAGGTATCACTTACCTTTGTTCTCTTCGAGCCGCCTCTTGGTAAGGCCGATCTCTTCCTCAGACCGCTCAAGGTCCCGCTTCAGTGCGGAGGCCTCCGCCGTGTGAGCGGCAGCGGCTAGCAGTGAAGCCTGCTTATTCACATAGACATATTATGATTAGACTCCTGTGGTTATTATTTGATCCTCTGTTCGACTTTTCTTCCGAACACCAAACAGAGCATCAGGGGCTACTGTCTATGCTATAACATTTTCTCATGATTTGATTACTTACCTCAAAGCCTGTTCGGAGGCTGGCACAGGCTTTAGTCAGTCCGCTTTTGGCAGTCTGAACCTTCTTGACCACCGCACTCATGATAGTGCGGTGCTCTTCCTGAATGGAAGCGCCATGAAGCGCTTCCAGCAAATTGTCCGATGACCCTGGATGGACAGAGGCCATCGGCACAGACTTGCTGCCCCCGGTGTTAAACCCCATGGGAGTCTTGCCCCTCGTACGCCCAGCGTCCGGAACGTCACCTTGGGGCGCTTCCGGAACTGTCTCCCCTTGGTTCGGTACCCTTTGAGACAACACCTCGACGTCGTCCGTCGGGCGCGGGGGAGGAGGTGGTCAGGAGTGAATCGCTATTCATCTCCGACAGGCCCAAAGACCCATCCGAAAGGGGATACATCAATATGGGCTTTGGATGGGCTGCATGATCATGTTCGGCATGATAAGAAGCAATAAAATAAAACATACCAAGAACTATTATGGTATCCGGATACTTACGACTTCGCCAGGGGCTTGTCCCTGGGTAACCACTCCTCGTCACTAACAGCGGCGGCCGTGGAGCGGTCTCGAAGGAGATTCCTTCCCTTCTTGGACCCTTTGGCTTCCCCTGATGGGGCGGCCTTCCTTTTCTTGTCCCCCCCCCGGCTAGGGGGGGAGAACTTTCCTCTTCCTCCTCCTTGTTTTCGTGGGAGTAGGGCACCTCGGTGTTATCGGACGATGAGTCCAATATGACCTTTCGTCAGAGACCTTTCCTGGTCCCCGTGGCCTTCTTCTTGGCCTTCTTCTCCGGCGCCTCGTAGGGCGCCGAAGCCAGCATCCCAGTTAATAGAGCGCTTGCTGGATCCTCGGGCAGTGGGGCCGGACAATCGATCTGCTCCGCTGTCGCGACCCATTCCTGTCAAATGGCACGAAGGCTTAGATCCCCCACATGATTATACCGGGGAAAGAAACATCTTATGAGTTATAAAGAGCTTACTGGATTGGCAGGGTGCTTTGCGCTGAGTTCGCGATCCTCGGTAAGGGGAGGAGGTACCTCGGCGGCCTTGAATAGCACCCTCCAGATGTCTTGGTGCATCGTGTCAAAAAGCTCTCGCAGCGTCTGGTGCTTGGCCGGGTCAAACTCCCACATATTGAATGCTCGTCCTTGACACGGAAGGATCCGGCGGAAGAGCATGACCTGGACCACGTTGACGACCTTGATTTTCTTGCTTATCATATTTCTTACGCAGTTACGGAGTTCGGTCAGCTCCACCGATGAAATTGGGGGCCAGATCATGGAAGTCCAGCCCGTAGTAGAACAGGAGCCCGCGGACGAATGGGTGGAGGGGAAATCCAAACCCACGGACGAAGTGGGGTCTTGGAGTAGGGACGATCTGACCCTCGTCTGGGAGCCGGTGCCCGATGTCTGCGGCCAAGTATCCAGCTTCCCGGAGCTTCGTAATGTTCTCCTCCGTAACGGAGGAGACCATCCACTTGCCTCCTACTCCGGACATGTTTTGAGTGGTTTTATGGAGAGAATGCGAACTTGGGCGCTGGAGCTCGAGTGCGCAAGAATGGATGGGCGGGGAAGAAGAAGGCATGGGTGAAAAGGAGGAGTCCTTGTCCCTTTATTAGGGTGGAAGAAGCTACGAGCCTCCCCACCTACCTGGTAAACTCGCTTATTCCCCAAGCGCCGCCATTGATGGCACGGTTGGGTTACCCACACCTGTATTGATGAGAATCCCGTGATAATGGGACATGTTCTCTACTTCGACAAGACCTGCCAAGAAAACCGCCTCACAATACGCGTAGTAGCTGGTTGAGAAAAACGGTTCGCATAATGACCAGGCCATGGCGTGATGTCACATTATGAAAAGTCGTCAGCAGATTAGATTTGTGGAAATATTATACTCTCTACGATAGTATGTGGAATTTGTTTTGCAGAGTAGGACACGATCATCGTGTTCAAGATCTTCTATGGAGTATTCGGAAGAAGAACCCGCCTTGCAATGCCGAAGAAAATCTGCGCGTCGGACTCATCGTCATTGAAGCCTGGTTCAGGGGCTACTGAGGGAGTCCTGGATTAGAGGGTCCTCGGACAGCCGGACTATATACTTTGGCCGGACTATTGGACTATCAAGATACAAGATTGAAGACTTTGTCCCGTGTCCGGGTGGGACTCTCCTTTGCGTGGAAGGCAAGCTTGGCAATTCGGATATGTAGATCTCCTCCCTTGTAACCGACTCTGTGTAACCCTAACCCCCTCTGGTGTCTATATAAACCGGAGGGTTTAGTCCGTAGGACAATAACAATCATAATCATAGGCTAGCTTCTAGGGTTTAGCCTCTACGATCTCGTGGTAGATCAACTCTTGTAATACTCATATCATCAAGATCAATCAAGCAGGACATAGGGTATTACCTCCATCGAGAGGGCCCGAACCTGGGTAAACATTATGTCCCCTGCCTCCTATTACCATCCGCCTTAGACGCACAGTTCGGGACCCCCTACCCGAGATCCGCCGGTTTTGACACCGACAGTCACTAATGAAACATCAAGTCCCAGCCGTGTCATATCTCCGGCCGGGTCACACCGTGGGGTATATCCCTGACATTAGCCCCCAGTTTAATTTGGATTGATCCATGTTAAGTTGATCTTGTAAAAAAACACAAGAACAATTTTCACAAATTATGCTCTAGGTTAAGAACTCTTGTAAGCCGGCACCTGATCATGCTTAAGTCCTTGTCGTTTCCTTCTTGTGGGAAGTCCGCTTCAATATACCAGCTTCATAATCAATTTGCTGACATTGGTTTCTCACAGAAAAATATTGTGAAGAATATTGGCCTTGAAATACTCATCTGATTTTCAGCCGGCTTAAAGATGTAGATCTCCATTATATTCATATCACTTGTAGCCCCCAAGGGTCGGGCCATTATGCAATAATGAGCAGGGACTTTTTAAATATGATCATGTAGACTTGAGAAGCAACGTGTAGCCCCTAAGGGCCGGGTCATTAAGATAATACTGAGCTGGGACTTTGTATATAATTCATTGATAATAATATCATATGATATAATCTGCACCATGGGGTTAAGAGCTTTGTACTCTACCAACTGAGTAGTGGATCTTTCAATATAATGGACTGAGACTTGTGTACCTTGAATTTTTGACAGGAGCAATTGGTAGCCCCCAAGGGCTGGCACATTACAATGGGATGAGTCGGGTCTTCAATAAGTTGATAAAAAATGACTTTACCCCCAAGTGCCATGGTGCATGGTGGCAGTGACACGGGACTTGCATATTTGATGTAATCTCAATTTGAATAATGTAGCCCCAAGTGTCGGGTCGTAAGCCTACAGCGACTCGGGACTATTCCCTCCATTGTAAAAATAAATCATGTCCATTAATAAAATAATAACCATTGCGCTGAAGCGACTTTGAAGACCTCCATCATAATATTGGCTATTGATAACCATAATAAAAATCCAGCCATGTTGGCTATTAAAGATTTGAATAATATAATCTGGTTTGGAAAATCGGTTCCTGTGATATTGAATCATACTGCCGGTTTAGGATACCTGTGTAGTAAGGGTGATAACCCAATCTTTAGAAGCCAAAACTTCCAAATGTTTCTGATTGTCATATATGGCGACTTATCATCCAAAGTCAAGCCGGGTTAATTGAAACCACATATATGTTTCAGATATGAACAAAAAGGTCTCAAGATAAAACCAAAGATTGTTTTCAAAAAACTTAAGCCAAACAGAGAAAAAATGAGGCTTATGATTCGAATACGATCAGTATACAGGACCAAAAGGGGTTAAGCTAGGATTCGAATACGATCATGAAGCCCCGTAGTGGTTTTGGCGTTGTACTGATCAAGAGGGTACCGACAGCTATGTTCTCTTTGGTTCGAATACGACTTATGTTTGAACAGGAAGCCCCCAAATGACCTTGAGAGCTTTTTAACGACTCTGATTTGAATACGATCAAAGTCGGACCCAAAAGGGGTTAAGCTATGATTCAAATACGATCAAGAAGCCCCCTAGTGGGTTTGGCATTGTGCCGATCAAGAGGGTACCGACAGCTATGTTCTCTTTGGTTCAAATACGACCTATGTTTGAACAGGAAGCCCCCAAATGAACTTGAGACTTTTTTAATGACTCTGATTTGAATATGATCAAAGTCGGACCCAAAAGGGGTTAAGCTAGATTCAAATACAATCAGCCCCCAATGGTCTTTTGAAGCAGGGTACGTATGTTTAAGTTGTGCCTTGCAACAAACTCTCTTTGGTCCCTTTAATTTTTCCTGAGAACTCGAGCTTTGCGAGAGATAAATTCTTTTTGAATCGGAATTTTTTCCGGACGGCCTTTGAACTGGCAACATTTATTGAGCTATGTCCATGTAACCCTCGAGTGTTTAAGACGACTCAATGAGTTGACTTGAGATTCTCCACAGTTGACCGTGATATAGACCGGTTTGAGTCCTGCATGGGAGAACTTGCAAGCCAGAGTACTTGCTCTTTTAAATAAAGAAATATGTAATATAAAAATATACTGGATGGATTTCACATGATTTGTTAAGCTAGAAGTTATCCGCCGCAGAGTTGGATGATTACCACGGTGAAGCTGAAATCCATCACGGCCGGGTCGGCCGCGGGAGCAGATAGATAAGTCACCCGCGGCGTTGTAAGCCGACGCGGATGGGCGAGTCAGTCACAGGCGCGGTAAGCCGTGCGGTCGGGCGAGTCAATTGCAAGTGTGGACAGATGAATTGGCCGAGGATGGGCGAGTCAGCCGCGGTGCGGATGGGCGTGTTAACCCCATCGTGTCGATGTAGATTGGGCCGCAGAGACTGCGGCTTGCGCACACCCATTCAATAGCAAGCGGGCGGAGACGCTAGTGCATGATGATGCTAACGCACACTCCATAGGTGCGGCATGGCACCACCCCTATAGTGAATAATTGTCCTGCACATAAAAATATACAAACCAAATGAATTGTTCTTTAATTAAACAATATGTACTAAAAGTAGATAGAGCAAATAGCACCTGGTAATATTGCAGCAGTTCTCAGCCCAACTAATACTATTGCTTCTATAGCAACAGTAGTAGCACTAGGAACCAAAGTGTACAGTATCCTTGATCTCATGTGGAGTAAGTAGCACCAGTGGTTGATGTGATTTCTCTTGACCAATGTGGAAGCAGCAGCCGCCACAACAAAAGCCAGAGAAAAGAACAAACGAAACAACGCCTCTCCTTCCCTTGCCTCATGCAAGCAGTTTTCCTCATGCACACAATTAATCTGGGACTCGCTGGACACTTTCAAGTTCTTCCTTCAGAGATTTAGCTTCACCCATCACAGAGCTAAGTTTTACTTCCTGCCTCATCCAACTGTATTGGTTTTTATCCAGTGTATTTTGCAACTCTGACACAAAGAGCTCGTTATTCCTAAATTCCAAAATATGATGTTCATTGCTTTTGGAGTTTAAAATACCAAGAGGACTTTCGACAGGAATATCTGAAGTATCCATCGTGGTGACTTGACTTAACATCCTCATTTCCTCGTCAATGTTGACAACCTGATGCTCATTATCACGTGGAAATTTATGCCAAGGGAGTACCCAGATTACCGCGACCTACCGGGTTAAGTCATTGCAAGTTCAGTTTATCTGAAACATCAGTGATATTCTCATCTCCAGACGGTGAGGCCGCGGAGGCGGGCTGAGGCGGCCAGCGGCTCAACATGGCTCACGGCGTGGCAGCCAACTCGAGACATAGTGGTGGCAGCAACAGACTGGGAGCGACGAGGCGGGCTGCTGCAAAGGCAAGCCACATTGGCGATGAGTCCATAGCAACAGAGGCTGGCTCAATTGAAGCAAAGACGGGTTGAGTCTGTGGGGCGGCATGGCGCGTCAGCCGGCTCACGCCGCTGCTGGAGGCGAGGACCGGGAGCGCACGGAGGAATGATAGACCTGGAGCAAAGGCAGTTTAAAGCATGTAATGGAAATTGCGACGGCGGCTCGCAGGCGTTGAGACAGAGATGGCCGGCGATTGATTTGGCCATGGCGACAGCTTATTGAGGCGACGACAGCTCAAGGGCAGTGCAAGGGCGGCTCTCCGACAGCGTGGCAAAGGCGGCTCCGCACTGCATCGACGGGGACGGGCCGCAGCGATGGACCAATGGAGGCAACACAAGGCGGGGCCGCAGTGGAGCCCAGCGACTCAGCGTCGAGGTCGCGCGGGGTCTCGGGTGACTCGAGGCGAACACAACGACTTGGCATATGTCCCAACGACCGCGGAGGCTCGGTGACTGTGCCATGGAGGAGCCTCGACGACCTTGGTGGGTCAAAAGGCACGGTCGGAGGAGGTAAATGCAACAGAGAGGCGCCGGTGTCCGCGAGAGAAGTAGAAGAAGCTACATTGCGGGAGATTAGCAGGGGTAGCTCGGCGCCGCAGGAGCAAGGTCCGCGCGAGGCGGATCAGTGGTTTAATCAAACGGCGGCTCAGGAAACGGAGCCATGGCGAGACCCGAGGCGGAGGAGCAGTTGGCGGAGTGAGACGTGTCGGCCATGGCGGGGCCGGCTTATAACAGCGTGATGCAAGACGGCGCTGCGAAAGTTGCACGAGATTGGGCTGATGAGGCGGCGACTCAACACTTGTCCGCGACAGCAGACTATGGGGATGATTCAGAGTGAAGGCAAGGGAGCGTCGGCGGCTTGGCGCAATAGCGACTCGAGGCCGTGCCCACGGTGGCAGCTTGACGCGCGGGCATGGCGACCCGGCAAGTGGTTCACGGGCGGCTTGGAAGAAACGGAGACGACGCAGCGGGGTGAGGCCGGCGGCTCGGAATCGCGGCAGATGTGGAAAACCAGAACAAGCCATGGTGGGTCTCGGTGGTGGCGGCAACTCAGACGCGGCCGGCTTGACGAGGCGATGGCGGCCCACGAGGCCACAGTGACCCACGAGGCGACAACGGTGGCAGCTCTCCGCAGTGGAAACCCGACTTTTGAAGTGGCGACTTGGAGGCAGAGGATCCCCAGCGCGTGGACAGCTCAGCGGAGGAGACCCGGCGCAGAGAACCAGAGCATACCCAACAATTACCGGCGCACGCGGACCCGATAGTGGTAGTGAGCTAGCGGCGCGGTACGACAGCTGTAGAAACGGATGACCATGGTCACAGTAGCGGAGGTGACTGCTCATGGCGGCTCAAGCGCCATAGAGGAGGCGGCAGCTCATAGACGGGCGACACGGCAGAGGCGCACCGGCCGCTCCGGGCCGAAGCAGCGATCAGCCCGGATTCCGGGCAGAGGTGACAGGTGAGGTACAGTCCGCGGAGGAATCCGGGTCGCTGCCCTCTTCGTTTCCGGGTTGTAGGTGTCTTTGAAAAACTCACATCTGAATCTCTGTCGTAGTCTTGATGTAAGAGAAAATTTGACTAACAGCTTGAGGATGTGACCTTTAACAATCGCTGATGTTGACGTAACAACAATCAGACCTGCCGCTGATTTCGTGGCGACTTACAGTAGTGAACAGATGGCAACCCTGATTTTACATGAACCTTTTGAATCTCATAAATTATAAATCTGGCCTGAAGAACTTGAAGTTAATGTAGATTCTTTCAAACCGGCTAGTCTTCGTCCAAAAAATAATAAACTTCTCGATCCCTGAAAGATCCCTCCAAGAAATCAACACCACCGTGCGCGAGCCCCACAGTGGGCGCCAACTGTCGTGGAATTTTCACGGCAGATGTCCTAGTGTGAGGACTTAGTCGTGAGGCCAACACATCTATGTGGTAGCTTGAAACGGGCTGATCGGGACGAGAGACACAACACATAAGACAAGGATTTAGACAGCGTTGGGCCCCAGGAAACATCATCCGGTAATAGCCCTACATGCTGTTTGTGGCTAGGTCTCATTATGCTCATGAGGGAGACGCCGTAAATCTGGCTCTCCTCTCTTTGTGTCTAGCCTTAATGATTCTTTTCTTGCCCTCCCCTCTTGGGGTGCCCTCCCCTTCTTATATAAGATGAAGGGGCGGGTGACATGTAGTGTCAAACTCAGATTAGGACTTAACCTATTTTGACGTCTTACCATGGGGTTCTTAATGTCTTGGGCTTCTTAACGTAAGCAGGTTAACAATCTGGCTTACAATCTTTCTTAACTATCCGGCTTACATGACTGTGTCTGCCGGCTTACAATATGGCTTAACTGTCCGACTTACATGACTGTATCTGCCGGCTTACATGACTGTGTCTGCCGGCTTAACCTGCTTAACTGTTCCCGCCGGCTTAACCTGCTTAACTGTTCCTGCCGGCTTATAGTCTGCCGGGTCACCAATGAAACATCAAGTCCCAGCCGGGTCATATCTCCGGCCGGGTCACACCGCTGGGTATATCCCCGACATCAACCCTTCTTCACTCGGATCTCAATCCATTCAGGGGCTAATGACGATGACATGTACCTAGGGTAGGGTCTTAGGCCTGACTTAGACACCCTACCCAAGGACACTGCCCTAAAGTCAGAGACATACAAAGTGCAGCAGAAGATACCGACTAAAATCTCCCTGAAGTATAAACCACTCGATGGAATATTCCACTCGGATATCCCAATTCCACTCGACCTGACAACAACACTCAACCATACACAAGAATCACTCAGAGAATAGAAGGCCTAGAGTCACCCCATGGTGGTAACGATCAGGCATTCACTCTGTTGTCATAAAGATCATTAATAGCAAGCATTACCAGTAACGCCCCAGTCTTAACTCACATTGAACCCTGTGTAGATGAGAGCTAGGAGGGTCTTGGTGCACTGTATATAAGCCACCCCTGCTACCTCGTGAGCACTGCGTTGGTTTTACCTTGAAGAGGAAAGGGTGATGCAGCAAAGTAGCGTAAGTATTTCCCTCAGTTTTTGAGAACCAAGGTATCAATCCAGTACGAGACTACACACAAGTCCCTCGTACCTACACAAACAAATAAGAACCTCGCAACCAACGCGAAAAAGGGGTTGTCAATCCCTTCACGGTCACTTACGAGAGTGAGATCTGATAGACATAATAATAATAAGATAAATATTTTTGGTATTTTTATGATATAGATTGAAAACAAAGATTGCAAAATAAAATAGATTTGAAACTTATATGATAAAATATAGACCCGGGGGCCATAGGTTTCACTAGCGGCTTCTCTCAAGATAGCATAAGTATTACGGTGGGTGAACAAATTACTATCGAACAATTGATAGAAAAGTGCATAATTATGAGAATATCTAGGCATGATCATGTATATAGGCATCACGTCCGCGACAAGTATACCGAAACGATTCTGCATCTACTACTATTACTCCACACATCGACCGATATCTAGTATGCATCTAGAGTATTAAGTTCATAAGAACAAAGTAACGCATTAGGCAAGATGACATGATGTAGAGGGATAAACTCAAGAAATATGATATAAACCCCATCTTTGTATCCTCGATGGCAACAATACAATATGTGCCTTGCTGCCCCTGCTGTCACTGGAAAAGGACACCGCAAGATTGAACCCAAAGCTAAGCACTTCTCCCATTGCAAGAAAGATCAATCTAGTAGGCCAAACCAAACTGATAATTCGAAGAGACTTGCAAAGATAACCAATCATACATAAAATATTTCAGAGAAGAATCAAATATTGTTCATAGATAAACTTGATCATAAACCTACAATTCATCGGATCTCGACAAACACACCACAAAAGGAGTTACATCGAATAGATCTCCAAGAAGATCGAGGAGAACATTGTATTGAGATCCAAAGAGAGAGAAGAAGCCATCTAGCTAATAACTATGGACCCGAAGGTCTGAGGTAAACTACTCACACATCATCAGAGGGGCCATGGAGTTGATGTAGAGGCCCTCCGTGATCGATCCCCCCCTCTGGCGGAGATCTGAAAAAGGCCCCAAGATGGGATCTCTTGGGTACAGAAGGTTGTGGCGGCGGAAATAGGGTTTCGTGGTGCTCCTGGATGTTTTCGGGGTATATGAATATATATAGGAGGAAGAAGTAGGTCGGTGGAGCCACGAGGGCCCCACAAGGGGAGGCCGCGCCCAGGGGGGTATTAGCGCCCCCTGCCTCGTGGCCACCTCGTTGGTTGCTTGACGTCCACTCCAAGTTCCTTGGATCATGTTTGTTCCAAAAATAACTCTCCCGAAGGTTTTATTCCATTTGGATTCCGTTTGATATTCCTTTTCTGTGAAACACTGAAATAGGCAAAAAAATAGCAATTTGCACTGGGCCTTGGGTTAGTAGGTTAGTCCCAAAAATAATATAAAAGTGTGTAAATAATCCCATTAACATCCAAAACATATAATATAATAGCATGGAACAATAAAAAATTAGAGATACGTTGGAGACGTATCAAGCATCCCCTAGCTTAATTCCTGCTCGTCCTCGCGTAGGTAAATGATAAAAATAGAATTTTTGATGTGGAATGCTACCTAGCATAATTCTCAATGTAATTTTCTTTATTGTGGCATGAATATTCAGATCTGAAAGATTCAAGACAAAAGTTTATTATTGACATAAAAATAATAATACTTCAAGCATACTAACTAAGCAATCATGTCTTCTCAAAATAACTTGGAAAAAGAACGTTCATCCCTACAAAATCATATAGTTTGGTCATGCTCCATTTTTGTAACATAAGAATGCTCTCATCTTGCACAACCCCGATGACAAGCCAAGCAATTGTTTCATACTTTAGTAATCTCAAACTTTTTTCAACTTTCACGCAATACATGAGCATGAGCCATGGATATAGCACTATGGGTGGAATAGAATAATGATAGGGGGTTATGTGGAGAAGACAAAAAAGGAGAAAGTCTCACATCGATGATGCTAATCTACAGGCTAGGGAGATGCCCATCAATTGATGTCAATGCAAGGAGTAGGGATTGCCATGCAACAGATGCACTAGAGCTATAAATGTATGAAAGCTCAACAAAAGAAACTAAGTGGGTGTGCATCCAACTTGCTTGCTCACGAAGACCTAGGGCATTTGAGGAAGCCCATTGTTGGAATATACAAGCCAAGTTCTATAATGAAAAATTCCCACCAGTATATGAAAGTGACAAAACAAGAGACTCTCTATCATAAAGATCATGGTGCTACTTTGAAGCACAAGTGTGGAAAAAAGGATAGTAGCATTGTCCCTTTTTATTTCTCTTTGTTTTGGCCTTTCCTTTTTTTATTTGGGACAATGCTCTATTAATGATGATCATCACACTTCTATTTATTTACAACTCAATGATTACAACTCGATACTAGAACAAAATATGACTCGATATGAATGCCTCCGGCGGTGTACCGGGAAGGGAAATGAATCAAGAGTAACATGTATGAAAAATTATGCATGGTGGCTTTTCCACAAATACGATGTCAACTACATGATCATGCAAAGCAATATGACAATGATGAAGCGTGTTAAATGAAATGGTGGAAAGTTGCATGGCAATATATCTCGGAATGCCTATGGAAATGCCATAATAGGTAGGTATGGTGGCTGTTTTGAGGAAGATATAAGGAGGTTTATGTGTGATAGAGCGTATCATATCACATGATTTGGATGCACCGGTGAAGTTTGCACCAACTCTCAAGGTGAGAAAGGGCAATGCACGGTACCGAAGAGGCTAGCAATGATGGAAGGGTGAGAGTGCGTATAATCCATGGACTCAACATTAGTCATAAAGAACTCACATACTTATTGCAAAAATCTACAAGTCATCAAAAACCAAGCACTACGCGCATGATCCTAGGGGGATAGATTGGTAGGACAAGACCATCGCTCGTCCCCGACCGCCACTCATAAGGAAGACAATCTAAGAACACCTCACGTTTCAAATTTGTTACACAACGGTTACCATACGTGCATGCTACGGGACTTGCAAACTTCAACACAAGTATTTCTCAAATTCACAATTACTCAACTAGTACACTCTAATATCACCACCTTTATATCTCAAAACAATTATCAAGTATCAAAATTCTCATAGTATTCAATGCACTTTCTATGATAGTTTTTATTATACCCATCTTGGATGCCTATCATATTAGGACTAGTTTCATAACCAAAGAAAATAACCATGCTGTGCTAAAGGATTCTCTAAATAATATAAGTGAAGCATGAGAGATCAATAATTTCTATAAAATAAAACCACCACCGTGCTCTAAAAGATATAAGTGAAGCACTAGAGCAAAATTATCTAGCTCAAAAGATATAAGTGAAGCACATAAAGTATTCTAATAAATTTCAATTCATGTGTGTCTCTCCCAAAAGGTGTGTACAGAAAGGATGATTGTGGTAAATTAAAAAGCAAGGACTCAAATCATACAAGACTCTCCAAGCAAAACACATATCAAGTGGTGAATAAAAATATAGCCTCAAGTAAAGTTACCGATAGAAGAAGACGAAAGAGGGGATGCCTTCCGGGGCATCCCCAAGCTTAGGCTTTTGGTTGTCCTTGGATTTTACCTTGGGGTGCCATGGGAATCCCCAAGCTTAGTCTTTTTCCACTCCTTGTTCCATAATCCATCAAATCTTTACCCAAAACTTGAAAACTTCACAACACAAAACTTAAACAGGAAATCTCATGAGCTCCGTTAGTAAAAGAAAACAAACCACCACTTAAGGTAATGTAATGAAATAATTCTTTATTTATATTTGTGTTAAACCTACTGTATTCCAACTTATCTATGGTTCATAACCTCCGATACTAGCCATAGATTCTTCAAAATAAGCAAACAACACACGAAAAATAGAATATGTCAAAAACAGAACAGTCTGTAGTAATCTGTTGGTTTCGAATACTTATGTAACCCCAAAAATTCTAAAATACATTTATGGATGTGAGGAATTTATCTATTAATCATCTTCAAAAAGAATCAACTTAATAGCACTCTCCAGTAAAAAATGGCAGCAAATCTCGTGAGCGCTAAAGTTTCTGTTTTTTTACAGCAAGATCGCAAAGACTTTCCCCAAGTCTTCCCAAAGGTTCTACTTGGCACAAACACTAATTAAAAGCATAAAACCACATATAAACATAGGCTAGATGAATTATTTATTACTAAACAGAACCAAGAAACAAGGAACAAAAATAAAATTGGGTTGCCTACCAACAAGCGCTAAAGTATAACGCCCCTAGCTAGGCATAAAAGCAAGAATAGATCTAGGTATTATCATCTTTGGTATGCAATCCATAAGTGGCTCTCATAATAGATTCATAAGGTAATTTAATTTTCTTTATAGGAAAGTGTTCCATTCCTTCCCTTTACGGAAATTGGAATCTAATATTCCCTTCCTTCATATCAATAATTGCACCAATCGTTCTAAGGAAAGTCCTACCAAGAATAATAGGACATGTAGGATTGCAATCAATATCAAGAAGAATGGAATCTACGGGCACATAATTCCTATTTTAAAAAATAAGAACATTATTAATCCTTCCAATAGGTTTCTTAATAGTGGAATCCGCAAGATGCAAATTTAAAGAACAATCATCAAATTCACGGAAACCTAACACATCACACAAAGTTTTTGGAATCATGGAAATGCTAGCACCCAAATCACATAAAGCATAGAATTCATGATCTTTAATATTAATTTTAATAGTAGGTTCCCACTCATCATGAAGTTTTCTAGGGATAGAAACTTCCAATTCAAGCTTTTCTTCATAAGATTACATTAAAGCATCTACGATATGCTTAGTAAAAGCTTTATTTTGACTATAAGCTTGCGGAGAATTTAGCACGGATTTCAACAAGGAAATGCAATATATTAAAGAACAATTATCATAATTAAATTCCTTGAAATATAAAATAGTGGTTTCATTGCTATGTAAAGTTTTGACCTCATCAATCCCACTTTTACCAATTTTTGCATCAAGATATAAAAACTCCGAATCATTGGGACGCCTTTTAACTAAAGTTGACTCATCTTCATTCCCATCATTATCAAGATTCATATTGCAAAACAAAGATTTAATAGGAGACACATCAATCACTTTTAGATCTTCATCCTTATTATCATCAAAACTAGAAGAACACACTTTCACAAAGCAATCTTTTTTAGCGCGCATCCAAGCGGTTCTTTCCTTGCACTCATCAATGGAAATTCTCATAGCTTTGAGAGACTCATTGATATCGTCCTTAGGTGGAATAGATCTAAGTTTCAAAGAGTCAACATCAAGATAAATTCTATCCATGTTCCTAGCCAACTCATCAATCTTAGACAATTTTTCTTCAATCAAAGCATTGAAACTCTTTTGCGAACTAATAAATTCTTTAATATTAGATTCAAAATAAGAGGGCATCTTATTATAATTTCCATAAGAATTGTTGTAGGAATTACCATAATTATTAAAGGAATTACTAGGAAATGACCTAGGATTAAAATTACCTTTATACACGTTATTAGCAAAATTGTTCCTACCAACAAAATTCACATCCATAGATTCATTATTATTCTCAATCAAAGTAGACAAAGGCATATCATTAGGATCAGAAAAAACACTCTTATTAGCAAACAATTTCATAAGTTCATCCATCTTTCCATTCAAAACATTAATGTCTTCTATTGCATGCACCTTTTTACTAGTAGATCTTTCAATGTGTCATTGAGAATGATTAACCATAATATTACCTAGGAGTTTCGTAGCCTCTCCTAAAGTTATTTCCATAAAAGTGCCTCCCGCGGCCGAATCTAAAATATTTCTAGAAGCAAAATTCAATCCGGCATAATTTTTTTGTATAATCATCCAAAGATTGAAACCATGTGTGGGGCAATTACATATCATTAATTTCATCCTCTCCCATGCTTGTGCAACATGTTCATGATCAAGTTGCTTAAAATTCACAATATCGTTTCTAAGAGAGATGATCTTAGCGGGAGGAAAATACTTAGAGATAAAAGCATCTTTGCACTTATTCCATGAATGGATACTATTTTTAGGCAAAGACGAAAACCAAGTTTTAGCGCGATCTCTAAGTGAAAACGGAAATAGCTTCAATTTAACGATGTCATTATCCACATCTTTCTTCTTTTGCATATCACACAAATCAACAAAGTTGTTTAGATGGGTAGCTGCATCTTCACTGGGAAGGCCGGAAAATGGATCTTTCATGACAAGATTCAGCAAAGCAGCGTTAATTTCACAAGATTCAGCATCGGTAAGAGGAGCAATAGGAGTGCTAATAAAATCATTATTGTTGGTATTAGAAAAATTACACAAATTATTATTGTCTTGAGCCATCGTGATAAACAATCCAACACACAAGCACACAAGAAACAAGCGAAAAGAGACGAACGGAAAAAGAGGGTGAATAAAACGGCAAGGGTGAAGTGGGTGAGAAGAAAACGAGAGGCAAATGGCAAATAATGTAATTCAAGGGATAAGAGTTTGTGATGGGTACTTGGTATGCTTGACTTGTGGTAGATCTCCCCGGCAACGGCGCCAGAAATCCTTCTTGCTACCTCCTGAGCACTGCGTTGGTTTTCCTTTGAAGAGGAAAGGGTGATGCAGCAAAGTAGCGTAAGTATTTACCTCAATTTTTGAGAACCAAGGTATCAATCCAGTACGAGACTACACGCAAGTCCCTCGTACCTACACAAACAAATAAGAACCTCGCAACCAACGCGATAAAGGGGTTGTCAATCCCTTCACGGCCACTTACGAGAGTGAGATCTGATAGAGATAATAATAATAAGATAAATATTTTTGGTATTTTTATGATATATATTGAAAGTAAAGATTGCAAAATAAAATATATTGGAAACTTATATGATAAAAGATAGACCCAGGGGCCATAGGTTTCAATAGTGGCTTCTCTCAAGATAGCATAAGTATTACGGTGGGCGAACAAATTACTATCGAGCAATTGATAGAAAAGTGCATAATTATGAGAATATCTAGGCATGATCATGTATATAGGCATCACGTCCGCGACAAGTAGACCGAAACGATTCTGCATCTACTACTATTACTCCACACATCGACCGCTATCCAGCATGCATCTAGAATATTAAGTTCATAAGAACAGAGTAATGCATTAGGCAAGATGACATGATGTAGAGGGATAAACTCAAGCAATATGATATAAACCCCATATTTTTATCCTCGATGGCAACAATACAATACGTGCCTTGATGCCCCTGCTGTCACTGGGAAAGGACACCGCAAGATTGAACCCAAAGCTAAGCACTTCTCCCATTGCAAGAAAGATCAATCTAGTAGGCCAAACCAAACGAATAATTTGAAGAGACTTGCAAAGATAACCAATAATACATAAAAGATTTCAGAGAAGAATAAAATATTGTTCATAGATAAACTTGATCATAAACCCACAATTCATTGGATCTCAACAAACACACCCCAAAAAGAGTTACATCAAATAGATCTCCAAGAAGATCGAGGAGAACATTGTATTGAGATCCAAAGAGAGAGAAGAAGCCATCTAGCTAATAACTATGGACCCGAAGGTCTGAGGTAAACTACTCACACATCATCGGAGGGGCCATGGAGTTGATGTAGAGGCCCTCCGTGATCGATTCCCCCTCCGGCGGAGCTCCGAAAAAGGCCCCAAGATGGGATCTCTTGGGCACAGAAGGTTACAACGGTGGAAATAGGGTTTCATGGTTCTCCTGGATGTTTTCGGGGTATATGGATATATATAGGAGGAAGAAGCAGGTCGGTGGAGCCACAAGGGGCCCATGAGGGGGGAGTGCGCGCCCAGGGGGTAGGCGCCCCCTGCCTCGTGTCCACCTTGTTGGTTGCTTGACGTCCACTCCAAGTTCCGTGGATCATGTTTGTTCCAAAAATAACTCTCTCGAAGGTTTTATTCCGTTTGATATTCCTTTTCTGCGAAACACTGAAATAGGCCAAAAAATAGGAATTTGCACTGGGCCTTGGGGTAGTAGGTGTGTCCCAAAAATAATATAAAAGTGTATAAATAAGCCCATTAACATCCAAAACAAATAATATAATAGCATGGAATAATCAAAAATTATAGATACATTGGAGACGTATCAACCCCCTCCTCTGGCACAAGGGTTCGCACCCCCTGTAACTTCAACACACATCTAGTCAACAAGCCTCAGTCGCACCGAGACGTAGGGCTTTTACCTCCTCCGAGAGGGGCCTGAACTCGTAAATTTGTGTGTACAATCTCGCCATAGCTAGGATCCTGCCTCCTCCTACGTACCCCCTACTCTTACTGTCATACTTGTTCCCACGACACTACATTCCTAAGTACGAGTATTTTTTAGAGATTTCAATATGAACTACACACGCATGTATATAGAATTATAGATATAGTTTAGATTAGAATCTAGATTCACTCATTTTGCTCCTTATGTAGTATATACTGGAATTTCTAAAAATACTTATATTTAGGAATAATGGTGTATAAGACAGGGATACAGCTAACCTCGACGGCAAACAACAACATCGCCCATTGTAGCCATGTGTAACTACAGGTGGAAAGCCAATGTTAACTACAACAGGGTTAACATCCACCAAAAATAGCAAATGGTAATAAAACGGTAGCATCTGTAGTGATATCTTCATTGCGAAAGAGTAGCACGGTAGCAAAGGGACGGATTAAAAAAATGGATACAACTATTAATTGCAATAGGCTTACAACATCCTAATTCATGTTTTGTAAGTTTGTAGCCATTGAAATACAACTGTTTAAAAATGGATACAAATGTTAATTGCAACATGCTTAATGGCCATTGAAACCGGTACTGATAAAAATGCAATTGGCAGAGTTAAACATCACAAGGCAGGTGCTGCTAGAGCAGATAATGTCCCAGTTGTCTATAAAAAGGTAGGGAAAATAGCTAAAACGTGTTAGGCATGTTTACTACAACATGCTTAAAACATCGACCATACAAAACATAGCCATTAATTGCAAGTTGTATTTGTAAGATTGAACTGGTGAGTACATACTTGGTATGTCCTGAGAGGTAGTTGCTGGGGCACTTCATCTTGGCCAGAGCCCGCCCAAATTCAACGCTGGCGGAGGCGAGCTGTTCCTCCGGGTCGAAGCATCGATCAGTGTCACTGACATGTGTACCTACATGCAACCAGTAAATGGTAGAAGTTAAAATGCAATTGCACAAATGATGTGAAATACTGTAAGACATGGGATGCAGCTAACCTTAATGACAAACAACAACATCGGCCGTTATGACCCTGCATAAGTACATGGATAGGCATGTTAAGTACAACAGGGTTAGCATCCACCAAAAATAGCAAATGGGCAGCATCTCTAGTATATCTTCATTGTGGAGAGTAGCATGGTAGCAAAGGGATAGATTAGGAAATGGATACAACTGTTAATTCACTACAGGAATCAGGCACTTTGCCGTCTGCCATGGCAGACGGCAAAGGCATGCCTGGCGGACGGCAAAGGCCTTTACCCTCAGCCAGCATACGACAACACATCCGGCTGAACAAGCTACGACAAAGGCCTCTTTGCCGTCTGCTGGTGGACGACAAAGATGCAAAGGCCTTTGTCGTCCGCCAGCAAACGACAAAGAGCATGGACGGCACACATGGCATCTTAGGTCCGTTAAGGGGTTAACGGCGTGCTTTGTCGTCTGCCCGCAGACGGCAAAGGGCCCATATAGGCCAGCCCAAGTAGCTGCCATGTGGCATGCTATGCCGTCTACTGGCAGGCGGCAAAGATGCGAAGGTCTTTGTCGTCTGCCAGCAGACGGCAAAGCTGCACAAAGATCCTGTACAACCCCTGTTTTTTTCTGTTTTTTCTTAAATTCATTCAATTTGACAGAATTTCACCAAGCATACCAACAATAAGTTTCCAACAATTTTGAGCTAAGCTAGGTAAATAGGTCATTTTGGAGCTAACCTAGGTAGTTATGCCATTTTTGAGCCAACTAAGCATATTTATTCATTTTGGAGGACAGAATGGTAAGTGTAGGTCATTTTAGAGCTATCCTAGTTAAAATCGGTCATTTTGGAGCTAGGTAAGGTTATTTTGTCATTTTGGAAGAAAATAAACTAATTATATGATAGTTTGGAGGTAAACCAAGGTTATTATGCCATTTTTTACCCAAGTAAGCTAATTATGTCATAAATGAACTAGGTAAGCTAATTATAGATCATTATTGAGTCATCCTAGGTAGTTATGCCATTTTTAGCTAACTAAGCATATTAAGTCATTTAGGAAGAAAAAATGCTAAGTATAGGTCATTTTATAGCTATCTTAGGTAAATTATGTCAGTTTTGAGCTAAGTAAGGTTATTATGTCATTTTCGAGGAAATAAGCTAAGTATAGGTCATTTTGGAGCTAAACCAAGGTTATTATGCCATTTTTACCTAAGTGAGCTAATTATGTCATAAATGAACTAGCTAAGCTAATTATAGATCATTATTAAGCTATCCTAGGTAGTTATGCCATTTTTACCTAAGTGACCTAATTATGTCATAAATGAACTAGCTAAGCTAATTATAGATCATTATTGAGCTATCCTAGGTAGTTATGCCATTTTCTAGCTAACTAAGCACATCAAGTCATTTTGGAGGAAAAAAAGGTAAGTATAGGTCATTTTATAGCTATCTGTGACGCCCGGCTAATTAGGCTACAGTGATCCCCCGCTAATGCTGCCACGTCACCACGATTACTGTTGATAATCTCGCGATGATTCAAAACTCGTTCAAATTCAAATTTGAAATAAAGTCAAACTAGAAGAGTTTTCAAAAGTCAAAACTAAAATGTTCTAAATGTAGCAAGTAATTCATAATAAATATTGGTGGAGAAACCAAACCTTTAAAACATGTTTAAATGCTCAAAAGTAATTAATCCAGTGGCTAAAACAACTAAATAAATGACTTTTGTATTTTTTTTAAATCCTAAACTAATTTATTTGGAAGTCAAGCTTTTATGGCAGAGGCTTAATTTACAACACTAATTTAGGCACTAATTATTTATCTTAATAGAGTTAAAATAAATTGGAATTAAAAGAAAAACAGAAAAGAAAATAAAAAAGGAAAACAGACAAAACAAATAAACCCCCCCTCTCCCGTGGGCCTCGGCCCAACTGGTCTCAGGCCCAACAAGGCCGGCCCACCCCGCACCTCCCTGGCCTATATGGCCCTATCCCCCGAAACCCTAAACCGCTACCCACTCCCCCCCCACTCGCCCCCCCGCTGGATCTGGATCGAGCCACGATCCCCCCCACTCTCTCCCCCACGAAACCTCCCCACTCCCCTCGCTCCCCTCCCCCCCGTCTGGATCGGGGCGACCGTGCCCCCCACCCCGCCGACGCCGATGCCGCCCCCCCTCCGCACCTCGCCGGCGTCCCGGTGCCCGCTGCCAACGCCGGACCTTCCGCGCCTCTCCCTCGAGGGATCGACCCGCTCGTTGCACCGATCGCGTCGCCCATCCCCCCTAGACATCGACGCTGCCGCCTGGACCTCGCCGAAGCCGCCTTGCCGGAGCGCTCCCTCGCTGGATCTCCTCCACACCGCACGTCTTCCCCGTCCTCCCCCACGAACCGCTACCCCGAGCCTCGCCGCCCATGTGCCCCTGCAAACGCTGGTGAGGCCGCCGGCCCCCGCCTTCCCCTATCCCGCTTCTGTCGCCGACGACCCGCGCCACGTGCAGGCAGCGCCGCTCGCCCGCGCACACCACTGTCGCCCGCATCGCTCGACCCCGCCGGCAGCGCTAGGTCGCCGACCTCGCCCTGCCACTACTCCCTCCTCCGCCTGCGCCGCTTGTCGCTGCTCACGGCATCCTCGCCCCGCTCCCTCGACCATCCCACGCCCCGTGCCCCTGCTCCACGGCTGCTGCTGCCTCCTCTGCCCACCGCACCCGCCGTACCGATACCTCCCCAGGTCACCGTGGCCTCGCCTGTGCTGCTTCGTCGCCGCCTCGGCCGCCTGGCCGGCGCCGTGGCCACCAGCCTGCCCCTGCACCGCCCCCCCTGCCGGGTCCGCCCGCACTGGCGTGCGCTCGAACGAACGGGTGCTGGACACCTATTGCGCCCATCTCCACCCCAGCACCCGTTAGCCCGAACCGCTGTGGGCCCTTTGGCCCAATGACACAGGGGCCCACGCCCCAGAACTTTATTAAAAAAAAGAAGAAGAATTAAAAATAAATAAATAATAATTACATTAATTAATTAATCAATAAGTGAATTAATTAAGTTAATTAATCATGTTTAATTAATCTAATTAACTAGTTAGTTTAATTAAATAGTAATTAGTTTAACTAAGACCTAATTAACCTAAACAGTGTATGACAGGTGGGTCCCACTGGACCCACGTGTCAGTTTGACCCAGTCAACTCTGTTGACTGCTGACGTCAGCATGACATCATGCTGATGCCATTAATTTATTTTCGAATTAATTAATCAATTGATTAAATTCCAGAAATTAATAAAAATCTTTAGAAAATCATATCTTTTAATCCGTAACTCGGATTAAAGTATTTTCAACATGAAAGTTGCTCAGAACGACGAGACAAACCCGGATACGCGGCTCGTTCGTCCGCCACGCATCCCTAACCTATCGAACTCGCAACTTTCCCCTCCGGTTCACCGGTCCGAAAACGCGAAACACCGGGGATACTTTCCCGGATGTCATCCCCCTTCACCGGTATCACCTCATACCGCGATAGGGCACCCCTAGCACCGCTACTTGTCATGTCATGCATTGCTATGCATCTGTTTGCTTAAATGTTTATTGTTTCTCCCCCCTCTTCTCTCGCTAGACACCGAGACCGACGCCGCTGCTACCCAGTACGACTACGGAGTTGACGATCCCTCTCTCTTGCCAGAGCAACCAGGCAAGCCCCCCCCTTTGATCACCAGATATCGCCTACTCTTCTCTATACTGCTTGCATTAGAGTAGTGTAGCATGTTACTGCTTCCCGTTAATCCTATACTGATGCATAGCCTGTCCTTTCTACTACTGTTGTTACCTTACCTGCAATCCTAATGCTTAGTATAGGATGCTAGTTTTTCATCAGTGGCCCTACATCCTTGTCCGTCTGCCATGCTATACTATCGGGCCGTGATCACTCGGGAGTTGATCACGGGTATATACTATATACTTTATACATGATACATGTGGTGACTAAAGACGGGTCGGCTTGAGGAGCACCCGCGAGTGGATCTTTGAGGCGGAGCGACAGGGCAGGTTCCGACCACCTAGGAGAGAGGTGGGCCTGGCCCTGGTCGACGTTCGCGGATACTTAACACGCTTAACGAGATCTGGGTATTTGATCTGAGTTTGGCCATTTGGTCTATACGCACTAACCATCTACGCGGGAGTAGTTATGGGTATCCCGGCGTCATGGTATCAGCCGAAGCCTTCGTGACGTCAGCGACTGAGTGGCGCGCGCCGGATTGGAACGTAAGCCTGCTCTTGTATTAAGGGGGCTAGTTCTGCTTCCGGCCGCGTACGCAACGTGCAGGTGTGCTAAGGGCGATGGGCCCAGACCCCTGTGCGCTTAGGTTTAGACCGGCGTGCTGACCTCTCTGTTGGTCTAGGTGGGGCTGCGACGTGTTGATCTTCCGAGGCCGGGCATGACCCAGGAAAGTGTGTCCGGCCAAATGGGATCGAGCGTGTTGGGGTATGTGGTGCACCCCTGCAGGGAAGTTAATCTATTCGAATAGCCGTGATCTTCGGTAACAGGACGACTTGGAGTTGTACCTTGACCTTGTGACAACTAGAACCGGATACTTAATAAAACACACCCTTCCAAGTGCCAGATACAACCCGGTGGTCGCTCTCTAACAGGGCATTGAGGAGAGGATCGCCGGTTAGGATTATGCTATGCGATGCTACTTGGAGGACTTCAGTCTACTCTCTTCTACATGCCGCAAGACGGAGGCTGCCAGAAGCGTAGTCTTCGAAAGGATTAGCTATCCCCCCTCTTATTCTGGCTTTCTGCAGTTCAGTCCACCGATATGGCCCTTTACACATTTACCCATGCATATGTAGTGTAGCTCCTTGCTTGCGAGTACTTTGGATGAGTACTCACGGTTGCTTTCTCCTTCTTTCCCTCTATCCATTCTACCTGGTTGTCGCAACCAGATGTTGGAGCCCAGGATCCAGACGCCACCGTCGACGACGACTCCTACTACACCGGAGGTTCCTACTACTACGTGATGCCCGCTGACGACCACCAGGAGTAGTTAGGAGGATCCCAAGCAGGAGGCCTGCGCCTCTTTCGATCTGTATCCCAGTTTGTGCTAGCCATCTTATGGCAACTTGTTTAACTTATGTCTGTACTCAGATATTGTTGCTTCCGCTGACTCGTCTATGATCGAGCTCTTGTATTCGAGCCCTCGAGGCCCCTGGCTTGTAATATGATGCTTGTATGACTTATTTTATTTGTAGAGTTGTGTTGTGAAATCTTCCCGTGAGTCCTTGATCTTGATCGTACACATTTGCGTGCATGATTAGTGTACGGTCAAATCGGGGGCGTCACAAGTTGGTATCAGAGCCGACTGCCTGTAGGAATCCCTCTTCCACACTCCTTGGCCGAAGTCGAGTCTAGACATTACAAAACCTTTTACTAACATGGCTGTGTGCCTTACGGGCCCACGTCGCCATCTGGGTGGTATTAGGATCTTTTACTCCTCGATCCTTACTCTGGGACTCTGAACCCTCTTCTACTCGGGTTAAATGATTTTACTAAATCTGACTCTAGGTTCTCATAACTACTTCCTCCCGGAGAGCCCCTTGTTACATTGATCGCCCGCTGCACCAGAAGGTTTCGAAGAGGCTATTCGTTGTTTTCCCGAGACGCTTGTGCCGACCGCTTTTGCAAATTCCCTACCACTATTATCTGTATGGATAACTTAACACACTTGCTTACATTCAATCCCATTGATTGTGTTATTACAAGATGCCCCGAACTGCTTTCCGTTGTTCCGAGAATCCTTTTGAGCTCACTGCCCGGCAGTTCTTGCCTAATGAATACCCCCTACGGATAATTCCTCGCACTTATCGAGTATCCACTCATTCCCAGTTGGTTCATGTATTTCACAACAGTCTTTGAAACATCATTCGATCTTCCGAAAATCCTGAGCAATCTATTGCTCTTGAGATCCTTGCTCGCTTGCATTATGGTTAATCCCATAAGTCTCGTAATCATATTGGCATCCATTGTCATTATCATTTTGAGTCCATTGATTCAAAATGTTGTGAATGCTCTCAATCCTCAGTCATATCCTAGAATTCATCCTTCCGCCTCAGACGTCATTTCAAACGTGAGTTGGTTCTCGCCAATCAAATTGTCGGCGATTGTGCCCTTAAGAATATTGAACTTATCCATCCTTGATCAGAGCGTCTGCTTCTGATCCTTCGCTTGGTAAATCATAATTCCTTTGCAATTGAGCTCTAAGTTACTCAGTTGTTTCTATAATCCAATGTCTTTGCATTGATTCTCCCTCTGATTGAGTACCGATACTCACATCAGCCCCGTTGTGGACTGCCATACCCATTGCTGGGTTATTATCCGACAATGTCCTTCACAACCAAAATTCTTGTGAGTTCCTTACCTGGTACATAATGCCTTGGTAAATTGTATCATCTGCTTGGCCAACCATGCTCTATTTCGAGCTGGTGGTATTTACTATTGAAGCTTGTGGTATATGTTTCCACGATACCCTGACGGGTTGAACCTATGCCTTCCCTTATATGTGTGAACTCGGAAGTTTTCACGAGTCATACTCATCTGGTATTTCACCAGGTAAAACTTTCAACACTAATGCCCTTATCAAAGCGAAAAGTGAATGGAAGGTTATACATTGAAGAAGTGGGAGTCGACCTTGAACCTTGCGTTCATGCCCAGGGACACGATGTATATCTTATCATGGAAGCTGCTCGTAAAAATAATTACCCCCTTGTTATAAGTTCATCTTGTATCCGTGGTTCGATCCTTTATGATCATGGATTCCGACCATGTTCTCCTTTAAATACCATTTCTCGTGCAAGTTTAAGCACTTGTCTTTTGCAGATCAATACCCCAGTCCAAACTCTCCATTGATTCGTCGTTGAGTATTACCCCTGGTATCTCGAGATTATCTTGGAACTGCATAACTTCTTATGATTTCTTCATCAAGTACTACATTCTCACTTATTACAGTTTTTCACGGGCTTTGAGTTATTAAACACTCAAGGACATCGATAACTGAATCGAGTCCGCTTCGTGATTAAACAACTCTTAGTAATCTTCTTACTCGCGAGTTTGTACTCGATCACGTCATTCCTAGCCGGATTGACTATATCATTATCGTGCTAAATTTTAACTGTGCTACCGGGTCCTTCTTCCCGGAGCACAACTTTCAACAATGAGCTAAGCTTGTGTCGAATTTCGTCGTCATATCATTTCTCCTCGAACAACAAACTTGATTTCGAGTTTGTGTCGTACCCTTGGTTCCATTAACCTTTCGCTTCATCATTCCTTTGACTTGATGTCATCGCCGATTTATTACATCTTCGTGGAGCCTCTCGACAAAATTTGTCGTAATCATCATCAAAAATTGACTCCTTCCAAGATATCAATTGAATTCATGATGAGAAATACCATCCTTGCCCTCGATGATTTGTTTTATCATCTACCACTTTATTGCCTTCCGTTCAACACAATCTTATTCATGTTTTGTGTTATACCTTGCTATCCAACATTTGTTCTCCTTTGCCTTGGAGTATTACCATCCTTTATGTCAAGAATGTCGTGAGAATTTCACCACCTCTGGGAATTCTTGATACAAGTGATACTTGTCACCATCACCATTCTTTCTTGCTCCCCGTGTTGATTCCAACAAGTGAATGGTGCTGTTTGGGTTCTACACTTCTAGCAACCCTATTGCTTTGAAGTTAATGGTCTACAGTTTCATTCTTAGTCTATTGCTTATTGAATCATCATTCGAACATTGATCGTGCTACCTAGTCCAGGTTCCTGGGTGCACCCTTCTATCATTGTTCAGTTGTGTATGTTTCCCTCGAGCATACATCATTATATCATTTGATCCGACGAATGATATTTCCTTGTTCACATAATTGTGGAAATCCAACCTTTGGAAATCTCGATGATTTGTTGCTGAGCCTATCAGCCACCTCCTCATCCTCTCCTTGATTTAATGGTGAACCCTTGTTCAGAACTTGCTTCCATAGTTCATTTCCCGAGAATCTTACAACGCCATCTCATCAATTGTGTTGCACCTGTTCTTCTCAGGCATCCCGAGTCTGAGGTATCCTAACACCAATCAGATCTGAATCTTGGTCAGATATGATGGTTGGGACATATTTCCAAGAGTTATAACATTGGTCTTTATGTGACCCGGTAAGGTGATGTCGTGCCTAGCACACCTGGCCGGAGGCCCTATTGTTATAGATTCCTTTTTCAGCAAGGTTATCCATTCTTCCGTGAGGAAATTGTAAGACTTATTTCACAAGTTATTCCTGATGGATCCTTTGTGTTTCCAAAGTCTGACCTTTGCTCGAAGACCATGTCGATGCTATCTCGAAGCATGTATGTGGTACTCCGAATTTCAATAAGAACATTTGAAGCACAATGCTTAATTTTCTTTAACAAATTATCCAAACACCGTTGTATGGGTAATACCATGAGATTTCTTCCCCCTTTCCTAATGAGTTTTCCACATTATATCCTGTCATGGATATCATGCTCTGTTTCTCCTTGGGAAGGATATACCCCTGAATAATGTGTTTAAACACATTCTCCTTTCCATTGTACTATTTAATCTGATGATCAACTTTTCCTCTCCATTGTTTTGTTTAACCTTTCTGGTGATCTATATGACCTAAGCAGTAATATTCCCCTGCTTATGTAAACACCTCGGTGTACCATTCTGACAGCAAGACCCTAGTACTACAATTGATGACATTTCGGTAGCCACCGATGGACGAGAACTTTGCCTAATGGTCCGCCTCGTTCAACGAGCAGGAAAATGGTTCTCTTCGTCCCTCGCCCTTGGTATCGACATTGTTGCCAACATAACTGATAGGCTACCCTCTGACATGTCTTGCTATCATGACCGTGCAAGATATCAACGCTTTTCCTATTTTTAACCACATGGTGGGCCCATAACCCACAGTTCCATATGATCGAAACCTGACTCTCCTGTACACCTATGTGGCCAAAATTATTCCTCATGCGTGGCTTCGTAAGTACTTCACGAGCCACCTTTCAAAAGGTCATCAATTCTGGTATTAGACACAATACTTATTCCCATTGCTCTGAACCCCTTTCACACCATGTTTCAGACAATGAACGATTGCCTATCCGCTCGAAACTTCTTATTGCACTGTCCTACTTTGCTCTCGATGTGTATCATTTGTTCAACTCGAGAGATACTCATATGTTCATTCTTGGGATACCCCAGATGATTTTCCCTTATAACATCCTATCGTGGTAGAGCTGCCCCTTACCTATTCGTAAGTACGATGGAGTTCCCCAAAGGAAGGACGACAACTTCATCATGATGCATTGGAATAAAGAATTGAAGACATCAATGAAAGGGATTAACTTCTTCGAGAAGATTTGTTAGAATATCGTAACCAGAACTTTCCCCCTTACTCCCGTCTTAAATCTCGGGACGAGATTTCTTGTAGTGAAGGAGAATTGTGACGCCCGGCTAATTAGGCTACAGTGATCCCCCGCTAATGCTGCCACGTCACCACGATTACTGTTGATAATCTCGCGATGATTCAAAACTCGTTCAAATTCAAATTTGAAATAAAGTCAAACTAGAAGAGTTTTCAAAAGTCAAAACTAAAATGTTCTAAATGTAGCAAGTAATTCATAATAAATATTGGTGGAGAAACCAAACCTTTAAAACATGTTTAAATGCTCAAAAGTAATTAATCCAGTGGCTAAAACAACTAAATAAATGACTTTTGTATTTTTTTAAAATCCTAAACTAATTTATTTGGAAGTCAAGCTTTTATGGCAGAGGCTTAATTTACAACACTAATTTAGGCACTAATTATTTATCTTAATAGAGTTAAAATAAATTGGAATTAAAAGAAAAACAGAAAAGAAAATAAAAAAAGGAAAACAAGCAAAACAAATAAACCCCCCGTCTCCCGTGGGCCTCGGCCCAGCTGGTCTCAGGCCCAACAAGGCCGGCCCACCCCGCACCTCCCTGGCCTATATGGCCCTATCCCCCGAAACCCTAAACCGCTACCCACTCCCCCCACTCGCCCCCCCGCTGGATCTGGATCGAGCCACGATCCCCCCCACTCTCTCCCCCACGAAACCTCCCCACTCCCCTCGCTCCCCTCCCCCCCGTCTGGATCGGGGCGACCGTGCCCCCCCACCCCGCCGACGCCGATGGCGCCCCCCCTCCGCACCTCGCCGGCGTCCCGGTGCCCGCTGCCAACGCCGGACCTTCCGCGCCTCTCCCTCGAGGGATCGACCCACTCGTTGCACCGATCGCGTCGCCCATCCCCCCTAGACATCGACGCTGCCGCCTGGACCTCGCCGGAGCCGCCTCGCCGGAGCGCTCCCTCGCCGGATCTCCTCCACACCGCACGTCTTCCCCGTCCTCCCCCACGAGCCGCTACCCCGAGCCTCGCCGCCCATGTGCCCCTGCAAACGCTGGTGAGGCCGCCGGCCCCCGCCTTCCCCTATCCCGCTTCTGTCGCCGACGACCCGCGCCACGCGCAGGCAGCGCCGCTCGCCCGCGCACACCACTGTCGCCCGCATCGCTCGACCCCGCCGGCAGCGCTAGGTCGCTGACCTCGCCCTGCCACTACTCCCTCCTCCGCCTACGCCGCTTGTCGCTGCTCACGGCATCCTCGCCCCGCTCCCTCGACCATCCCACACCCCGTGCCCCTGCTCCACGGCTGCGCTGCCTCCTCTACCCACCGCACCCGCCGTTCCGCTACCTCCCCAGGTCACCGTGGCCTCGCCTGTGCTGCTTCGTCGCCGCCTCGGCCGCCTGGCCGGCGCCGTGGCCACCGGCCTTGCCCTGCACCGCCCCCCCTGCCGGGTCCGCCCGCACTGGCGTGCGCTCGAACGAACGGGTGCTGGACACCCATTGCGCCCATCTCCACCCCAGCACCCGTTAGCCCGAACCGCTGTGGGCCCTTTGGCCCAATGACACAGGGGCCCACGCCCCAGAACTTTATTAAAAAAAAAGAAGAAGAATTAAAAATAAATAAATAATAATTACATTAATTAATTAATCAATAAGTGAATTAATTAAGTTAATTAATCATGTTTAATTAATCTAATTAACTAGTTAGTTTAATTAAATAGTAATTAGTTTAACTAAGACCTAATTAACCTAAACAGTGTATGACAGGTGGGTCCCACTGGACCCACGTGTCAGTTTGACCCAGTCAACTCTGTTGACTGCTGACGTCAGCATGACATCATGCTGATGCCATTAATTTATTTTCGAATTAATTAATCAATTGATTAAATTCTAGAAATTAATAAAAATCTTTAGAAAATCATATCTTTTAATCCGTAACTCGGATTAAAATATTTTCAACATGAAAGTTGCTCAGAACGACGAGACGAACCCGGATACGCAGCTCGTTCGTCCGCCACACATCCCTAACCTATCGAACTCGCAACTTTCCCCTCCGGTTCACCGGTCCAAAAACGCGAAACATCGGGGATACTTTCCCGGATGTCATCCCCCTTCACCGGTATCACCTCATACCGTGATAGGGCACCCCTAGCACGGCTACTTGTCATGTCATGCATCGCTATGCATCTGTTTGCTTAAATATTTATTGTTTCTCCCCCCTCTTCTCTCGCTAGACACCGAGACCGACGCCGCTGCTACCCAGTACGACTACGGAGTTGACGATCCCTCTCTCTTGCCAGAGCAACCAGGCAAGCCTCCCCCTTTGATCACCAGATATCGCCTACTCTTCTCTATACTGCTTGCATTAGAGTAGTGTAGCATGTTACTGCTTCTCGTTAATCCTATACTGATGCATAGCCTGTCCTTGCTACTACTGTTGTTACCTTACCTGCAATCCTAATGCTTAGTATAGGATGCTAGTTTTTCATCAGTGGCCCTACATCCTTGTCCGTCTGCCATGCTATACTATCGGGCTGTGATCACTCGGGAGTTGATCACGGGTATATACTATATACTTTATACATGATACATGTGGTGACTAAAGATGGGTCGGCTTGAGGAGCACCCGCGAGTGGATCTTTGAGGCAGAGCGACAGGGCAGGTTCCGACCACCTAGGAGAGAGGTGGGCCTGGCCCTGGTCTATGTTCGCGGATACTTAACACGCTTAACGAGATCTGGGTATTTGATTTGAGTTTGGCCATTTGGTCTATACGCACTAACCATCTACGCGGGAGTAGTTATGGGTATCCCGGCGTCGTGGTATCAGCCGAAGCCTTCGTGACGTCAGCGACTGAGTGGCGCGCGCCGGATTGGAACGTAAGCCTGCTCTTGTATTAAGGGGGCTAGTTCTGCTTCCGGCCGCGTACGCAACGTGCAGGTGTGCTAAGGGCGATGGGCCCAGACCCCTGTGCGCTTAGGTTTAGACCGGCGTGCTGACCTCTCTGTTGGTCTAGGTGGGGCTGCGACGTGTTGATCTTCCGAGGCCGGGCATGACCCAGGAAAGTGTGTCCGGCCAAATGGGATCGAGCGTGTTGGGGTATGTGGTGCACCCCTGCAGGGAAGTTAATCTATTCGAATAGCCGTGATCTTCGGTAACAGGACGACTTGGAGTTGTACCTTGACCTTGTGACAACTAGAACCAGATACTTAATAAAACACACCCTTCCAAGTGCCAGATACAACCCGGTGGTCACTCTCTAACAGGGCATTGAGGAGAGGATCGCCGGTTAGGATTATGCTATGCGATGCTACTTGGAGGACTTCAGTCTACTCTCTTCTACATGCCGCAAGACGGAGGCTGCCAGAAGCATAGTCTTCGAAAGGATTAGCTATCCCCCCTCTTATTCTGGCTTTCTGCAGTTCAGTCCACCGATATGGCCCTTTACACATTTACCCATGCATATGTAGTGTAGCTCCTTGCTTGCGAGTACTTTGGATGAGTACTCACGGTTGCTTTCTCCTTCTTTCCCTCTATCCCTTCTACCTGGTTGTCGCAACCAGATGTTGGAGCCCAGGATCCAGACGCCACCGTCGACGACGACTCCTACTACACCGGAGGTGCCTACTACTACGTGATGCCCGCTGACGACGACCAGGAGTAGTTAGGAGGATCCCAGGTAGGAGGCCTGCGCCTCTTTCGATCTGTATCCCAGTTTGTGCTAGCCATCTTATGGCAACTTGTTTAACTTATGTCTGTACTCAGATATTGTTGCTTCTGCTGACTCGTCTATGATCGAGCTCTTGTATTCGAGCCCTCGAGGCCCCTGGCTTGTAATATGATGCTTGTATGACTTATTTTATTTGTAGAGTTGTGTTGTGATATCTTCTCGTGAGTCCTTGATCTTGATCGTACACATTTGCGTGCATGATTAGTGTACGGTCAAATCGGGGGCGTCACACTATCCTAGGTAAAATATATCATTTTGGAGCTAAGTAAGGTTATTATGTCATTTTCAAGGAAAATAAGCTAAGTATAGGTCATTTTGGAGCTAAGTAGGTCATTTCTGAAGCTAACTATGCATTTGTTAAGCAAAACACTTGGGAAAACTTACCGTCATCACGGAGGTGAAGGACCGGCCGGGTTTGCGCCAGTGCCAGACGGAGGAGGACCGGTCGGGGTCGGGGTTGTGCCAGTGCGAGACGGAGAAGGATCAGTCGATGCTTGTCGGGAGGCATGCTGCACCAAAGATCATTTGCAATGTCTCGTTAGCATGATGCAACTAAAATGTGAATACTAGTAACTAATGACCATTCAAATGAAAGTCACCGTGTCCACTATACCAATCTGGGGCATCGGCGGAGGGGTCTGACCGTTTTTCTCGCACACAAACTGCACATTTTGTTTTCATGAGTCAGTCATATTAGTTAGTAATGAAACGAACATTACGTGCATGATTTGGCTAATATGCAGGAGAAACATACCACGAGGAGCTCATATAGGGCCCAGTGAGACGCGTCGTTCTTGTTCCTCTCCGCCTCCAATAGACTAGCCATCCTCTCCTCCAACTCCTTCTCCCTCTGCGCCACCTGCCTGTTTGCCTCCGCCAGAAGCTCCTGGGACCTAGCCTCGATGGTGAGCTCCATTCTCTATGGATGAGGCGGTATCTCAGGATCGGAGCTCGTCTGGCGCTTCTTGATCTCCCGGAGAGTTCGAGGACAATGTATGAGTCCATCCCCAATGGCTACCGAGCCATGGTACCTCCCATCACCAGATAGCATCACAATCTCTGGATCAAAAGGACTCTAGCTCGGGTTGAAGTCCTCTCCTTTCCTCGTCTTCCCAACGTCTCTGTACCTCACGAGCTTGTTGTGGGAGGAGATGTTGGTGAAGCTCTTTGTATGATCGAGGTCATGGCTTGGCCTTCTTGTACGGGGCAGTATGGGCCATGGCATAGAGGTCGTACAGCGGTGGCACGTCCTTATTGTTGTGTTTTTCCTAAAAGAGAGGAACAAAATATTAGTTAAGGGCTCAAGCTAGCATGAAGAATGAAATTGCATGAATCGTGAAGCAAACCTCATACCCAGTGATCCCTGTACTCAAACAGGTTGGAGCTCCCTTGATGGTGTGGCACACCTTGCATCTGGGCACACTTATTCCTGATCTTGTTGTGGACGGCTAGCCATTGTGGAGAGCACCACTCATCCACCAATGCCTCCCAACAGTCCATCCTATCTGACCACCATCTCGGGGGCACCTAAGTTAGACAAAGATAAATTTCAGCGCTACACCTACAAATCTAATCAAGGAAACTAAGTACAAGGCCTTAAGAATAGGTAATTACCTTCATGTACTTCTCCTTACTCAGACACTTGTCGCGGCACTTCTTTCTGGCCCTCTTAATTAATGTTAGTCGAGGCATAGTAGTGTCGAATAGACTGCACCCTAGCCTCGTGTCATAAGTTCTGAAGATTCGCTTGCACTCGGCTTCGAGAACCATAGCCGTGTCTGCGTCGTGTTCCTCAAGACACCTGTAGAAGGTCTATGATCGAACAAGACAACACTGATTAGTACAATCACTAGGTACCATTGATTTTTAATTCTGTAAAGGAGAAATAACCCAAAACCGCCGCCTCACAATGCCGGCCACCATCTCGCACAAGACACCGTCGACCCTCTCCTCCAGCGGGGCTGGGGCAGCCACGTACAACTTCCAGCTCAGTGCTAGCTGTGGAACCTGACCCTCACCGGGCATCATGACCCACCCCAGGAAGTGGTGCCGACAAAACACACCAAGGACCTAGTTGGGCCTGCATACATGATTGCTGTATTTCCAACCCCTGTAGTATGATAAGGCCAACACATTAGATATTAATTTGAAGAAACATGAAGGCCAAAGGTTAAAAAAGAGCAAATGCACTTACTTCTCCCCATTAGGGTCAATCAACCACCTATGATCGCGGGTCACCGACACGGCCGTGAGCTTCATACCACCATGCTAGTATACCTTCTTGCCCCCTCAACCGGCTCACCCTCGCTATAGCTATCGTCAGAAAAGGTGTCCTCACCACCAGCATGGCCACTAGTCTCCGGAGTCACGTGGGACGAAGACTCTGGGACTGGAGTCTCGTGGGACAAAGACTTTGGGGCCCGAGTCTCGTGGGCCGAAGGCTCGGCGACCGAGGCTCGTGGACCGGAGTCGGAGATGGGTCCAAGTCAGACGGGTCCACCTGAGACTGAGAACTCCAGTGGTCTGGAGAATCAGCCGGGGGTGGTGGCGAGGAAGGCGCAATAGCCTTCCTACCTCTTCCGCCGCCACGTCCACATCTAGCAGCCATTTGGGCTTCCACGACCTCTCCTGGCCGAAGAAGAAGCGCCCGCCGGTGTCGTCATGCTGTCTACCAGCGCTCTCCGAAGGTGCTAGGGTGGAATAATACCACCCTGATAACCCACAAGTATAGGGGATTGCAACAGTTTTCGAGGGTAGAGTATTCAACCCAAATTTATAGATTCGACACAAGGGGATCCAAAGAATATTTGAAGGTATTAGTAGTTGAGTTGTCAATTCAACCACACCTGGAGATTAATTATCTGCAGCAACGTGGTTAGTAGCAACGTAATATGATAGTTTTGATAGTAGTAGCAATAGCAATAGCAACGGTAACAGTGGTAGCAGTAATTTTGTGGCAAGTGCAACAGTAACGATAGGAGTAGTAACTTAGCAAGAACAATGTAAGATAAATTCGTAGGCATTCGATCGGTGACTTGTTGGATGATATTCATCATGAGGCAGTTATAACCTAGGGCGATACGGCAATAGCTCCAGTTCATCAATATAATGTAGGCATGTATTCCGTAAATAGTCAGATGTGCTTATGGAAAGAACTTGCATGGCATATTTTGTCCTACCCTCCCGTGGCAGCGGGGTCCAATTCGAAACTAAGGGATATTAATGCCTCCTTTTAATAGAGAACCGGAACAAAGCATTAACACACGATGAATACATGAACTCCTCAAACTACGTCATCACCGGGAGTGGTCCCGACTATTGTCACTCTAGGGTTGCCGGATCATAACACGTAGTAGGTGACTATAACTTGCAAGATCGGATCTAGAACATGGATATAAGGATGATAACATAAACGGTTCAAATCTGAAATCATGGCACCCGGTCCCAAAGTGACAAGCATTAAGCATGGCAAAGTCATAGCAACATCAATCTTAGAACATAGTGGATACTAGGGATCAAGCCCTAACAAAACTAACTTTATGACATGATGAATCTCATCCAACTCTTCACCGACCAGCGAGCCTACGACGGAATTACTCACTCTCGGTGGGGAGCATCATGGAATTGGCGATGGAGAAGGGTTGGTGATGACAAAGAATGGATATACCCCTCTCCGGAGCCCCAAACGGACCCCAGATCTAGCCTCCCGATGAAGAACAGGAGGTGACGGCGGCTCCGTCTCGTGGATAGTGATAATTCTTTCTCCCTGGTTTTTTCTGGAAAATAGGTATTTAAGGAGTTGGAATCAGGGTCTGCGGGGCCACCAGGTGGGGAGAACCCACCTCATCGCGCCAGGAGGAGGGTGCGCCCTGGTGGGTTGTGCCCACCCAGGTGCCCCCCTCCGGTGGATCTTGGCTCTAGAAATTCTCTTTATTTATATAAATATTCCTTGCAAAGTTTCATTCCATTCTGAGAACTTTTAATTCTGCACAAAAACAATACCATGGTAGGTCTGCTGAAAACAACGTCAGTCCGGGATTAGTTTCGTTCAAATCATGCAAATTAGAGTCCAAAACAAGACGAAAAGCGTTAGGAAAAGTAGATACATTGGAGACATATCAACTCCCCCAAGCTTAAACATTTGCTTGTCCTCAAGCAATTCAGTTGAAAAACTGAAAGTGAAAAAGAAAAACTTTTACGAACTCTTTTGCTCTTGTTTGCATAAATAAGCTTAAACAACACCCAGGTTTTCAACCAACATTATAACTAACCATGTCGACAATAACTCTTAAAAATTATATTAACTCATATCTATGACATAATCATCTAGCGAGCAATAATAAGATGTCTCAAATGACAACACGTTGTCAAAACAACCATGATATAATATGACAATAGTGGTATCTTGCTAGCCCTTTCTATGACCGCAAAACATAAGTGCAAAGCACCTCCAAAGTTCAAGCAGCGAATAAACATTGTAATTCATGGTAGAAAAGATCCAGTCATGATGCACTCAACATTAGCTACACACAATGCATAAGCATGACAACAGTGCTCTCAGGTTCTGGCGCTTATTTTAGAAGGTGATGACACAACATAAAAGTAAATAGATAGTCCCTTCACAGGGGAAGCAGTGATTTGCAGAGGTGCCAGAGCTCAAGTTTTAAAACAGAGGTAAATGATATTTTGAGACATGCACCCTTCTCATTTACTTCACGACCATCAGTTATCAATATCTTCCATGCTAAGCACGCTAGTGGCGTTTCCCAAGCGATAAAAGTAAAGGTTTTGACTCCATTGGGAGTTTTTGTTTGATTATTTGTAAGCTTTTCTGTTTGCAGTTTGGGACTGGGCATCCATATTACTGCCCTTTTCTCATGCGATGGCGAGTGAATAAACACTCGACCTGAGAATAACCCGCTTAGCATGGAAGATACCGACCACCTCCTGTCGTTCCATGAACGATCCAGGCACACAAAAAGGATATTTATTAGAAGTTTTTAGAGGTGGCACATGCAAATTTACTTAGGACGGCAGGGTAATACCGCATATAGGTAGGTATGGTGGACTCATTTGGAATAACTTGGGTTCAAGGTTTTTGATGTACAAGCAGAATTCTCACTTAGTACAGGCGAAGGCTAGCAATTATATTTAGAAGCGGCCAGCTAGAGAGCAACAACGGTCATGAACATGCATTATGCATAAGTAACATTGGACACTAGCATGAGTAGGATATGAACACCATGAACATAAGTATCATAGAGGCTATGTTGGTTTTGATTCAACTACATGCATGAACATGTGCCAAGTCAAGCCACTCGAACATTCATAGGAGGATACCGTATCATCATACTACATCACAATCATTTTAACGCAATGTTGATATCCAAGATAAATCATTATCCATTCCCAGCTACTTATGCATGACATGAGAAACTGTAACATCTAATTGTCATTGCAAACATGTTTAATCATAATGGGCTGAATCATGAATACTAGGTTAAACATATTTACACAAATAGAACAAGTCGAGTTCATACCCGTTTCTCTCTGCCACGGACAGTTCATCGAATATCGTCATTATTGCCTTTCACTTGCATGACTGAACGATGTGAAAATAAAAATAGTGCAAGAGTGCCGTGGACTAAGCTAGAATATGCAAACATTTTATTCAACAGGAGAAGACGAGGTAAAATGGGCTCTTTATTAGATCAACAATTATTCAAATGAGAGCCACTCAACATTTTCATCATGGTGTTCTGCTCGATAAGACTCGAATAAAAAGAAAAAGAAACTCAGAGAAACACACTGAAATATTTATGGAGTTTTTGGTTTTCTAGAACAAGCAAATAAAAGGGAAAGCAAAAACAAGAAAACTAAATACATGGGAAAGCTCCCAACAAGCAGAAGAAGAACAAGGAAATCTTTTTGGGTTTTCTTTTTAATGCTACAGCTAAGCATGCATAGAAAGTAAATTAACTACAACTATTTATTTGGTTTTTCTAAGGTTTTTCAAACACACAAGAAGAACGCAAAAAAATAAAATTAAGCATGGATGATACAATGAAAAAGTGTAAACACCGACAACTGGAATGAGATGTGTGAACATGAATGTAATGTTGGTGAGAAACACATACTCCCCCATGCTTAGGCTTTTGGCCTAGCTTGGTAATCGATCACTAGCTTGGATAGTAGTCGGATTGGTAGCTCACGGAGGCTCTTGGTGCGGATATCTCGGCCTGCCATGCTGCCTCCATCGCCGCGTTGTGGGCACGGACCTTGCTCTCAAGGACGAAATACCTTCCCTTGCTGTGATAATCAAAAATAGCAGGCGCAGGCAAATATGTGTGCACAACAGACACTTGGTTAAACAACAAGTTATAGGTGAAATTATGAATATTTCCTTTAAGGATCTTATGATCTTTCATAGCATCAAAGTCCAAATACTGTGTAGGTAGGATAGGGTCAAAGGGCAAAGGTGAAACACCCAACCCTCGTGCCAAGCGTGTGGCATAAATTCCACATAGAAATAGCCACTATTAGCGTTATGCTGCAGTCTGCGTGCAACAATCGCTGCTATATTGTAAGTCCTATCACCAGTGAGAGCGGTGCGTATGAGGCTTAAGTCTGGAGCACAAAGTGTACTACAATCTTGCTTGCCTACGATACATTTCCCGTTAAATAAAGCAAAGTATTGAATTGCGGGAAAATGAATGCTCTTTATTCTACCTTATGTCACTCCCCTCGTCTCACCGTAGCAAAGACCAGTCAAGAATGATTGGTACTCATCCCTTGGCGGTTCGTCAAGCGAACCCCAAAATGGAAGTTTGCAGTGGTGAGTAAAACTCTCTAGTGATATGGTAAATGGATTTTCATAAAGCTTAAACGACACCCTAGAATCACGTGGATGAAATTTAAATCCTTTGACAAATAATTCAGTGAGAGTGTGGTGTTGGTCGCACTTATCTAAAATGTAGGGACCGAGACCGACATTGTGAACATGTTTCTCAAATTCCTCCTTAATGCCCATACACACCATATAATCATCGCATGGCCAAAGGCATGTTTTGGTGGTGGCATCTCGAATGGAACTTTCACTTGGTTCAACATAATACAGACAAGCGGAGCTGTCACTAGAAGATGCCCCCGAGGATCTCCTCCTCAAAGAACTCCTTCCAAATAGGTTCATCATGTTCGCGTACAATTTTCTAAAAAAATTTGGGTGACAAAAATTTATCAACAAAACTTTACAAGATTGATAGCAGCTACTCGTAGGGATACATAGAGGCCATAACAAGCATTCAAACTACTTAGAACTCTAAGAATTCAACATGCAAGCTCATCTACAGCAGCACCAAGAGTAGCTAATTAATAAAAATATAAACCACTACAACAGAAACTAATTGGACAAACGGTGGAGTCACATACCAAGCAAAAATCCCCTGAAACAGTTTCGGAAACGGAGCTTCGAGCAAAGAGATCGAAATCCACGGGTTTGAGAGCAAGAACATGAGAGAAAGAGAGAGAGAGAGCTATGGAGAATTTTTTTCTAGGGGTAGGTGATGATGTGGTGTAAAGGGATAAGTGAGGGGCCCACGTGGCGACCACAACCCACTAGGGGACGCCTGGGGGTGCTGGCGCGCCCAGGTGGGTTGGGCCCACCGGGTGCACCTCCCTGTGATGCTATTTGCACCAAAAATTCTTAAATATTCAGAAAAAATCGTATTAAATTTTCACGGCATTTTGAGAACTTTTATTTTTTGGGTCATTTTTTATTGCATGGGAAATTCGGAAAACAGACAAAACATGGCAATTTATTTTATTTAACTACTAAAAATAGAAAACAAAAGGTGGGGACAGAAGGTAGTGCTTACTAAACTCATCAACTTCATACTTCTAAAAAATGATCCATTAATAAGGTTGATCGGGTCTTCTTTATAACCACTTTTGATTAGCATGAAACCGAAGAACTTTCGCAAATCACTAAGTTACCTCAACGGGGATATAAATGTCCCCAACAATGAGCATTTCATTTTCTTTTTGGTAGTAGGTAAGGTTAGTCGGAAACTTCCAATAATGATTGTCGGAGATTTTTCAATAACATTAATACCATTCACTTGGAATTCTTTCTTCGGAAAGTGCACCGTATGCTCATTATCATTGATATGAAATGTGACCTAGCTTTTATTGCAATCAATAACAGCCCTTGCAGTATTCAAGAAGGGTCTACCAAGGATAATCGACATGTTGTCATCCTCGGGCATCTCAAGTATAACAAAGTCAGTCAAAATAGTAACATTAGCAACAACAACGGGCACATCCTCACAAATACCGATAGGTATGGCAGTAGATTTGTCAGCCTTTTGCAATGACATTTCAGTAGGTGTGAGCTTATTCAAATCAAGTCCTTTATATAAAGAGAAAGGCATAACACTAACACCAACTCCTAAATCACACAAAGCAGTTTTCACATAATTCTTTTTGATAGAGCAAGGTATAGTTGGTATTCCCGGATCTCCAAGTTTTTTAGGTACTCCATCTTTAAAAGTATAATTAGCAAGCATGGTGGATATTTCTGCTTCCGATATTTTTCTCTTATTGGTAATGATGTCTTTCATATACTTTGCATAAGGAGGCATTTTCAAGATATCAGTCAAGCGAGTACGCAAAAAAAAACTGGCCTCAGCATTTTAGCAAAGCGTTCAAATTTTTCATCATCTTTCTTTTTAGTTGACTTAGGTGGAAAGGGGATAGGTTTTCGAACCCACGGTTCTCTTTCTTTACCGTGTTTTCTAGCAATGAAGTCTCTTTTATCATATCTTGTATTCTTAAGTTGTGGGTTATCAAGATCAACCGGTGGTTCTATCTCAACATCATTATTTGGTTCTTTATTATTTGTTTGAGTGTCTTCATGAACCTAATCATTAACTTTTTCATTATCAGAAGGTGAGTGTTCACTACCAGGTTGAGTTTCAGCATCAGATAGAAACTTCATTATCATTATCAGGAGGTTTTTCTACTCCAGGTTCACTAGAAGCATGTGAAGTCCTATCATTTTTATTTTTTTCTTTTCTTTTTAGAAGGACTAGGTTTAGTGATGTTGTTCCTTTGTGAATCCTATTCAATTATTTTTGGGTGTCCCTCGGGATAAAGTGGTTCCTGAGTCATTTTACCTCCTCTAGTTGCAACTCTAACAGCAAAGTCATGTATATTATTATTCATTTCATCTAGCAACTCTCTTTGAGATTTAGCAACTTGTTCTAACTGGGTTTGTACCATGGAAGCATGCTTTCCAACACCTCTAACATATTTTGAGATTCTAAATAACAAGTCACTCAAGCGAGCAATCATATCAGAGTTGTATTTCAATTGTTTCATAACATTTGCATTGAAGTGATCTTGTTTTCTAATATAGTTTTCAAACTCATAGAGGAATTGGCTAGGATTCATATTGCGCGGATTGTCATTATCATTGAATTTCATAAGAGAATTTACCTCTACCACCTTAGGAGGTGGTGGTGTATTAAGCCCATGTATTTCTTCGATAGGAGGTAAATTTTTAACATCCTTAGCTTTAATACCTTTTTCCTTCATAGATTTCTTTGCCTCTTGCATATCTTCAGGACTGAGATATAATATACCCCTCTTCTTCGGAGTGGGTTCGGCCGGTGGTTCAGGAAGAGTCCAATCATCATAATTTTTCAATATGTTATTCAATAATTCTTCAGCTTGCCCAACAGTTCGTTCCCTGAAAACACAACCAACACAACTATCTAGGAAATCCCTAGAAGCATTGGTTAGTCCATTATAGAAGATATCAAGTATTTTATTTTTCTTAAGGGCATGATCAGGCAAAGCATTAAGTAATTGGGAAAGCCTCCCCCAAGCTTTTGGGAGACTCTCTTCTTTAATTTGCACAAAGTTAAATATTTCCTGTAAAGCAGCTTGTTTCTTATGAGCACGGAAATATTTTGCAGAGATGTAATAAATCATATCGTGGGGACTACGCACACAACCATGAGCAAGAGTATTGTACCAAGATTTAGCATTACCCTTTAATGAGAACGGGAATAATTTGAGAATAAAGTAATAACGAGTCTTCTCATCATGAGTAAAAAGGGTGGCTATGTCATTCAACTTAGTAAGATGTGCCACAACAGTTTCAGTTTCATAACCATGGAAAGGATAATATTCAACCAAAGTAATCAACTCTAGGTCAACAGAGAATTCATAATCCTTATCATCAATAAAGATTGGTGAAGTAGCAAACTTAGGATCATATTTCGTTCTAGCATTCAGATATTTTTCCTTATACTTGCATAATAATTTCTCTAGATCATCTCTATCCTTACAAGCAAGAATGTCTCTAGTTGTCTCCTCATTCATAACATAACCTTCTAGTACCTTAGGCAATTCATATATAGGAAGGGTAGTTCTAGCAAGTGTTTCAGGAGTTTCAGTTTCAAGCTCATCATCAAATTCAACAACATCATGTTGCATTACTCTAGCGATTTGTTCATCAAGAAAGTCACCAAGTGGCACACCATTATCATCAAGCAAGGTACTAGCATCATCATAAGTATCATTCATAGCAGAAGTAGCATCATCAATAACTTGTGACATATCAGGATTAATAGCATGTGGTGGTGTTGCAAGTTTACTTATAACAGAAGTTGAATCTAAAGCAGAACTGGGTGGCACTTCCTTACCTCCCCTCGTCTTAGAGGGATAAATCTTAGTCTTAGCATCCTTCAGATTCTTCATAGTGATAAATTGATAATAATCCCAAGTGACTCAGCAAATATAGCTATGCTCCCCCGGCAATGGTGCCAGAAAAAGGTCTTGATAACCCACAAGTATAGGGGATCGCAACAGTTTTCGAGGGTAGAGTATTCAACCCAAATTTATAGATTCGACACAAGGGGAGCCAAAGAATATTTGAAGGTATTAGCAGCTGAGTTGTCAATTCAACCACACCTGGAGATTAATTATCTGCAACAACGTGATCAGTAGCAAAGTAATATGATAGTTTTGATAGTAGTAGCTGAAGGAAATATGCCCTATAGGCAATAATAAAGTTGTTATTTATATTTCCTTATATCATGATAAATGTTTATTATTCATGTCAGAATTGTATTAACCGGAAACTTAGTACATGTGTGAATGCATAGACAAAACAGAGTGTCCCTAGTATGGCTCTACTTGACTAGCTCGTTAATCAAAGATGGTTAAGTTTCCTAACCATAGACATGTGTTGTCATTTGATGAACAGGATCACATCATTAGAGAATGATGTGATGGAAAAGAACCATCCGTTAGCTTAGCATTATGATCGTTTAGTGTTATTGCTATTGCATTCTTCATGACTTATACACATTCCTCTGACTATGAGAGTATGGAACTCCCAAATACTAGAGGAACACTTTGTGTGCTATCAAATGTCACAACATAACTGGGTGATTATAAAGATTCTCCATAGGTGTCTCTGATGGTGTTTGTTGAGTTGGCATAGATCAAGATTAGGATTTGTCACTCTGAGTATCGGAGAGGTATCTTTGGGCCCTCTTGGTAATGCACATCACTATAAGCCTTGCAAGCAATGTAACTAATGAGTTAGTTACAGGATGATGCATTATGGAATGAGTAAAGAGACTTGCCAGTAATGAGATTGAACTAGGTATGATGATACCGACGATCGAATCTCGGGCAAGTAACATACCGATGACAAAGCGAATAACGTATGTTGTTATGCGGTTTGACCGATAAAGATCTTCGTAGAATATGTAGGAGCCAATATGAGCATCCAGGTTCTGCTATTGGTTATTGACCGGAGATGTGTCTCGGTCATGTCTACATAGTTCTCGAACCCGTAGGGTCCGCACGCTTAACATTTGATGACGATTTGTATTACGAGTTATGTGTTTTGGTGACCGAAGTTTGTTTGGAGTCTCGGATGAGATCACGGACATGACGAGGAGTCTCTAAATGGTCGAGAGGTAAAGATTGCTATATTGGAAGGTTATATACAGACACCGGAATGGTTCCGATAAGGCTCGGCGATTTTTTGGAGTACCGGGAGGCTACCGGAACCTCCCGGGAAAGTTAATGGGCCCAATGGGCCATAGTGGAGGAGAGGAGGCAGGCCACGGGAGGAGGCGCGCGCCCCCCTTGCCCCAATCTGAATTGGACAAGGGGACGGGGCGCGACCCCCCTCTTTCCTTCTCCCTCTCTTTCCCTTCCCCTTCCCCCCTCTCCATTGGAAGGAAAAGTGGGGGCCGAATCCTACTAGGAACGGAGTCCTAGTAGGACTCCCCCATTGCGCGCCCCCTTTGGGCCGGCCTGCTCCTCCCTCCCTCCTTTATATACATGGGAAGGGGGCGCCCCAAAGCACAATAGTTGTTTCTTAGCCGTGTGCGGTGCCCCCCTCCATAGTTTACCACCTCGGTCATATTGTTGTAGTGCCTAGGCGAAGCCCTGCACGGATCACATCACTAACACCATAGCCTTGCCATCATGCTGACGGAACTTTCCCTCGACCCTCTATTGGATCAAGAGCTTGAGGGACGTCATCGTGCTGAACGTGTGCTGAACACAGAGGTGTCATACGTTTGGTATTTGGATTGGTTGGATCGTGAATACGTTCAACTACATCAGCCGTGTTACATAACGCTTCCGCTTTCGGTCTACGAGGGTACATGGACGCACTCTCCCCTTTTGTTGCTATGCATCTCCTAGTTAGATCTTGCACGATCGTAGGAATTTTGTTTGAATTAGTATGTTCCCCAACAGTAGCAATAGCAACGGTAACAATGATAGCAGTAATTTTGTGGCAAGTGCAACAATAACGATAGCAGTAGTAACTTAGCAAGAATAATATAAGATAAATTCATAGGCATTGGATTGGTGACTTGTTGGATGATATTCATCATGAGACAGTTATAACCTAGGGCGATACGGCACTAGCTCCAGTTCATCAATATAATGTAGGCATGTATTCCGTAAATAGTCATATGTGCTTATGGAAAGAACTTGCATGACATCTTTTGTCCTACCCTCCCGTGGCAGCGGGGTCCAATTGGAAACTAAGGGATATTAACGCCTCCTTTTAATAGAGAACCGTAACAAAGCACTAACACAACGTGAATACATGAACTCCTCAAACTACGGTCATCACCGGGAGTGGTCCCGACTATTGTCACTTCGGGGTTGCCAGATCATAACACATAGTAGGTGACTATAACTTGCAAGATCGGATCTAGAACATGGATATAATGATGATAATATAAACGGTTTAGATATGAAATCATGGCACCCGGGTCCAAAGTGACAAGCATTAAGCATGGCAAAGTCATAGCAACATCAATCTTAGAACATAGTGGATACTAGGGATCAAGCCCTAACAAAACTAACTCGATTACATGATGAATCTCATCCAACTCCTCACTGACTAGCAAGCCTACGAAGGTATTACTCACTCCCGGTGGGGAGCATCATGGAATTGGCGATGGAGAAGGGTTGGTGATGATGAAGAACGAAGATCCCCCTCTTTAGAGCCCTAAACGGACTCAAGATCTGGCCTCCCGATGAAGAAGAGGAGGTGACGGCGGCTCCGTCTCGTGGATCATGATAATTCTTTCTCCCTGATTTTTTCTGGAAAAATAGGTATTTATGGAGTTGGAATTAGGGCCCGCGGGGCCACAAGGTGGTGACAACCCACCTAGGCGCGCCAGGAAGGGGGCGCCCTGGTGGGTTGTGCCCACCCAGGTGCCCCCTCCGATGGATTTTAGCCCCAGAAATTCTCTTTATTTATGTAAAAATTCCTTGCAAAGTTTTGTTCCATTCCTATTTATGCACAACAGAAACACCATGGTAGTTTTGCTGAAAACAGCGTCAGTCCGGGGTTAGTTTTGTTCAAATCATGCCAATTAGAGTCCAAAACAAGAGGAAAAGCATTAGGAAAAGTAGATACGTTGGAGACGTTTCACACCCCTCCCAGCACATGCCGAGGAAGGAGGCTCAGAGCGCTCTCGACCCGCGCCCACCATCTGTCAACACCTGCAATGACAAAGAGTAAACGAAATTAGTACAACATAAACATAATAAAATATTAAGTGTGTACCATCATCATCAACATAATAAAAAATTGAATACCTAATAACATGAACTAATTAATAATATATATATGTACATAATAATAATTGAATAGCTGACCTAACTCATAATTCACAAATATATGACCCCGTCGGCCTCTGGAAGGCCGAAGAGCACCTTTTTCGGGAGGTGTCGGGGGTCGGGGTGTCGGGGGTGTCTAGTCGGGGTCGGGGTGCTGTGTCGGGGTCTGGGGGTGCCGTGTCGGTGGTTGGGGTGTCGGTGGTGTCGTGTCGGGGTGCTGTCTTGGGGTCGGGGGTGCCGTGTCGGGGTCGGAGTGCTGTGTCGGGGTCGCGGTGTCAGGGTGTCGAGCCGGGGTTGGGGTGTCGTGTCGGGGTCAGGAGGTCGGGGCGGCGACCCTCGACCCCCTTTCCCCTCGTCCCTCGACCCCTAGACCCTCGACCCCTTTTCCCCTCGATCCTCAACCCCTCGACCCCTTTTCCCCTCGACCCCTCGACACCTTGATCCTTGACCCCTAGACCCTTGACTCCTTTTCCCCTTGATCCTCGACCCCATGACACCTTGATCCTCAACCCCTAGACCCTCAACTGCTTTCCACCTCAATCCTTTCCCCCTCGACCCTCGACCCCTCGACACTTTGATCCTTGCCCGCTAGACCCTCGACTCCTTTTTCCCTCGATCCTCAATCCCTCGACCCCTCGACCCCTCGATCCTCGACCCCTAGACCCTCGACTCCTGTTCCCACCGACCCTCGAGCGCTCGACCACTCGGTGACCCTCTTTTCCCTCGACAACCCTCTTTTTCTACTTTTCCTAATTTTTTTCATCTTCTACTTCTACTTATTTTTTTCATCTCCACTTCTACTTTTCTTCTTCTTCTTCTTCTTCTTCTTCTTCTTCTTCTTCTTCTTCTTCTTCTTCCTTCTTTCCCTTCTTCCTCTTGTCTTCTTTTTCTTCATTTTCCTTATTTTCCTTCTTCCTCTTGTCTTCTTTTTCTTCTTCAACTAATAAACCTAAATCAACTAATAAACCTAAATCAACTAAAATCTACTAACCTAAAATCAACTAAAATCTATTAACCTAAAATCAACTAAAATCTACTAACCTAAAATCAACTAAAATCTATTAACCTAAAATCAACTAAATTCTACTAACCTAAAATCAACTAAATTCTATTAACCTAAAATCAACTAAAATCTATTAATCTAAAATCAACTAAAATCTAGTAACCTAAAATCAACTAAAATCTAATTAACCTAAATCTCCTTTTTGACTTTGTACAGTAGGGTAAAACACCACCTACTAATCAACTAACTAAGTAACCTAAAAAATAACTAACTAACTAATGAACCTATGTATAGTAGGGTAAAAAACTAACTAATTAACCTTAAAAACTAACTAACTAACTAATTAACCAAAATAAAAAACAGCAAAAGAGAAAGAAAAAAGGGAAGAAACCTCACCAGGGGCGGAGCGGCACCGGGCGGCAGGGCGCCGGCGTGCCGGGGCGGCGGGGGGTCGGGAGCGGTGGTGTTCGGGGTCGGTGGGGGTCGGCGGCGGGGGCGGTGGGGGTCAGCGGCGGGGGCGGTGGTGGTCGGGGCTAGCGGGGGCGGTGGGGTCGGCGGCGGGGGCGGCGGGCACGGGGAGAGCGGGCACGAGGGCACCGCGGGTGAGGTGTGGGAGAGAGAGAGAGGGGAGAGAGAGAGAGAGGAGAGAGAGAGGGTGGGGTGTGGGGCCGACCTTTTTTTGTTAGGTTTAATTTCTTTGCCGTCTGCTAGAAGACGACAAAGAGAGTAGCTAGTGGGGTGGGGCTAGGGGGAAACGACCGTTAGGTTGGCTATTATCTTAGCCGTCTGCTAGCAGATGTCAAAGAAAGTGGTCGTTAGGTGGTTCTCGTTAGTGGGCCACCCTTCCTCTTTGTCGTCTGCTAGCGGACGAGAATGCTTCTATGCCGTCCGCTAGCAGACGGCAAAGAGTTGGTTGACGACAAATATGTTCTTTGCCATTAGCTATTTCTTTGCTGTCATTTTTCTGTAAGCTAATGGCAAAGACCTTCTTTGCTGTCAGCCAGCTGACGACAAAGAGTTGGCTGACGGCAAAGATCCTATTTCCAGTAGTGATTGCAACAGGCTTAACATCATCATAAGTCATGTTTTGTAAGTTTGTAGCCATTGAAATACAACTGTTTAAAAATGGATTCAACTCTTAAAAGGTAGGGTTAAACATCACAAGGCAAGTGCTGCCAAAGTAGAGAATGGCCCAGTTGTCTATAAAAAGGTAGGGAAAGTAGCTAAAACATGTTAGGCATGTTTACTAGAACATGTTTAATACATCGACCGTACAGAACATAGCCATTAATTGCAACTGGTATTGGTAAGATTGAACTGGTGAGTACATACTTGGTAAGTCCTGAGAGGTAGTTGCTAGGGCACTTCATCTTGGCCAAAGCCCACCCAAAGTCAGCGGCGGCGGAGGCGAGCTATTCCTCTAGGTCGAAGCATGGATCAGTGCCACTGACATGTGTACCTACAGGCAACCAGTAAATGGTAGAAGTTAAACTGCAATTTCACAAATAATGTGAAATACTATAAGTCATGGGATGCAGCTAACCTCGACGGCAAACAACAATATCAGCCGTTATGACCCTGCGTAAGTACATGGACACGCATGTTAGGTACAACAGGGTTAGCATCCACTAAAAATAGCAAATGGGCACCCTCTCTAGTGATATCCCGAGTCATGTATTGTATGTCTGTTGCTGGTATTGCTGAAATTGAGCTAGACACGGTAATATTTGAACATCACACAGTGTGCAGTACTAAAATAAACAAGGCACGAACATGCTTAATACATCAACTGTACAAATCATAGCTGTTGCAAGTGGTATTGGTAAGATTTAGCTGGTCAGTCTTACATGTTAAGTCATGGGGGGTAGTCGCTGGGGCACTTCATCTGGGCTAGAGCCTGCACCATGTCGGCGGTGGCGGAGGCTAGGTGTTCCTCCGGGTCAACACACACAATGGCCATCGCGCCATGGACCACCATCAGCTCCTGGCGGTGGGGATTTGGAGGCATGAGGATGTTTCGCAGGCGTCATTTAAGCAATCAGGCTGGGGCTGTGATAGAGATCGATGGGTTACCTGACTGGATCCGAGCAGAACATAGATGTGGTTGAAGATGTGGTTGCGGCGGCGGCAATTTGAGCTGCCAATAGGGGGGGGCGGGGGGGGGGGGGGGATACTGAGGAAATTTGATGGGTGGGGATGTGGTTGGAGGAATAAATTCCGAAATCGCGCGCCTAATGAAAATTTCGCTGCGGAACTTGAAACTTGGGCGGGGGAAACACAAAACACAGACGAAGCCCGTAAAATACTCGTGTGCGAGAAAACATAAAATTGGCAGATCCCGTCTCCAAAAAAATGTACACGTGTAGTTGATTTTTTCGGTCAATGGTACGTCTGGTTTATTAGGAAACATCACATAGGTAGCTCACTTATGGATGATTAACGCAAAAAACGCAGATGGGTACGGCATAGAAACTGTGTTTTGTGATCTTCTATTGATTAACGCAAAAAATGCACACGGGCAGACATGCTAATCAACGCTCAAAGCCCTCAAAAGATGCTCTTACCGACATTGTACATTAATACTACAAACTTAACATATTACTGGCAATTTGCTCTAATACTACAAACTTAAACTACTTCTCACATGCTGCCATCGGGGCATGCTGGCCACACGCCGGCGTTCTCCTTCCCAGCCTTATAGGCAGTAGCCCACCATGCTTCGATCTCCACCAAGCTCTCCTCACCACTGTGCGCGGCCTCTTCTTTGTTGCGGCGGCGGGACTCTCTTTTCTTGACTGCTTTCTGCCTTTTCAGCTCCTTCTGTGCGGCTTTGGCCGCCTCTAGATCCACCACGCATTCGGCCATGGCAGCCTCAAAGTCCGCCCACGAAACTGTGTGGTCGGCAGCGGCGATGAAATTGGCGCGGCGAGATGCCATCACTTCCTTACCATGTATGCGGTCGCGGGCGGCGGGGAACGTGGCGTGGCGGGATGCCATCGCCTCCTTACTAGTTACTGTGCGCCGCGGTGCCATGGACGACACTTGGAGAGAGCTCTGGGACGGAGGGGCCGGGCAGCCGTACAGTGCGGTGGTATTCAAGAGCTCAACAACAAACGACAATAGAAATTTGGCTTCCCTTACAATTTCGCTCGTTCATTATCGCACACGGTTCATCTCCATCGCTTTCGGAAATAGTGTGCGCTGAGCCTATTGTGTGTTGCGTTATGATTCTCCGGAGTCCCAGCCACGCGGATCGCACGTTTGCACCGTAGGATGCACTACGATCGAACGGGAATCCATTCCCCTCACATCACAGCCGTGCTGTAGCTGGATTAGATTTATATGCGCTAAATTCCTAGAAAATGCACATAATCCCCTAAATATGGTAAATGAGCTCGGAAAAATGCCAAATTTGAACACGGTGATTTGCAGGGTGTATGTTCGTCATAGAAAAAAACTCCAGGGCAAAGAACGAAAAAAATTTGGATTCCCCTTCAATCTTGGTGATTTCCCTCTCGAACGCGTGGAATTTCCTCGGTGATGGTTCAATTTATGAAGGGCGTGCATGAGGACACAAGCCAAACCTTCTCAAATTTGTACAAGGGCATGGTGAGGTCATACCATGGCACCATGCCAGGCGTCATGTTTTTCAAGAATTTATTTCATTTTTTATATAGTTGAAAAGCCAATAAACAAACGTTTGTGGTTGACTATTGCCACACATTTCATCCAAATATCTGTCCATTCCTTGTAAAAGGCATGAGAATTTACTAAATGGCACGATCATGGTTTTCCAGGCCGTTCTTGTGCACCCTTTCATGCACGGATTGTTTGAACTTGAATTATGTGCATTAATGCCTAGGAAATGCACACAATCCCCTAAATATGGTAAATGGATCCGGAAAAGTGCCAAATTTTAACATGGTGATTTACAAGGTGTATGTTCATCATAGAAAAAAACTCGTGGACAAAGGACAAAGGGAATTTGGATCCCCCTTCAATCTTGGTGATTTCCCCCTCGAAACTGATACGTCTCCAATGTATCTATAATATTTGATTTTTCCATGCTATTATATTATCTATTTTGATGTTTTATATGCATTAATATGCTATTTTATACAATTTTTGGGACTAGCCTATTAACCTAGAGCCTAGTGTCAGTTCCTGTTTTTTCCTTGTTTTAGTGTTTCGTAGAAAAGGAATACCAAATGGAATAAAACTTTCGCGATGATTTTTCTTGGACCAGAAGACACCCAGGAGACTTGGAGTGCATGTAAGAAGAGCCACAAGGCAGCCACAAGGGTGGAGGGCACGCCCGGGTGGGAGGGCATGCCCCCGACCTTGTGGTCCCCTCGGTGACCCCTGACGTAGACCTTCCTCCTATATATATTCTCAAATACCCCGAACACTTCCAGGGGAGCCACGAAACCACTTCGCCACTGCCGGAACCTTCTTTACCTGTGAGATCCCATCAAGGGACCTTTTTCGGCATCCTGCCGGATGGGGATTCAATCACGGAGGGCTTCTACATCAACACCATTGCCTCTCCGATGAAGCGTGAGTAGTTTACCATAGAACTACGGGTACATAGCTAGTAGCTAGATGGCTTCTTCTCTCTCTTTGATTCTCAATACAAAGTTCTCCTTGATGTTCTTGGATATCTATTCGATGTAATACTCTTTTGCGGTGTGTTTGCCGAAACCGATGAATTGTGGGTTTATGGTCAGCTTATCGATAAATATTATTTGAATCTCCTCTAAATTCTTTTATGCAGGATTTGATATCTTTGCAAGTCTCTTTGAACTATTGATTTGGTTTGGCCAACTAGATTGGTTTTCTTGCAATGGGATAAGTGCTTAGCTTTGGGTTCAATCTTGCGGTGCTTGATCCTAGTGACAGAAGAGGAACTGACATGTATTGTATTGTTGCCATCGAGGATAAAAAGATGGGTTTTTTATCATATTGTTTGAGTTAATTCCTCTACATCATGTCATCTTGCTTAAGGCGTAACTCCATTCTTTATGAACTTAATACTCTAGATGCATGCTGGATAGCGGTCGATGTGTGGAGTAATAGTAGTAGATGCAGAATCGTTTCGGTCTACTTGACACAGACGTGATGCCTATATTCATGATCGTTGCCTTAGATATCATCATAACTTTGCGCTTTTCTATCAATTTCTTGGTAGTAATTTGATCACCCACCTTAATAATTTCTATCTCGATAGAAACCTCTAGTGAAACCTATGGCCCTCGGGTCTATTTTCCATCATATAAGTTCCCGATCTGTAATTCTAGTTTCTGATTTACTTTCTTTGCAATCTTTTACTTTCCGTCCCATAAACCAAAAATATTACTTTGCCATTTATCCATCTATATCAGATCTCACTTTGCAAATAACCATGAAGGGATTGACAGCCCCTTTATCGCGTTGGGTGCAAGTTGGTGTTTGTTTGTGCAGGTATTCGGTGGCTTGTCGCGTTGTATCCTACTGGTTGATACCTTGCTTCTCAAAAGCTGAGGGAAATACTTACTCTACTTTGCTTCACCACCCTTTCCTCCTCAAGGGAAAAGCCAACACAAGCTCAAGAGGTAGCAAAAACCATGAAACTTCCTCGGTGATGGTTCGATTTATGAAAGGCGTGCATCACGACAGAAGGAAAACATTCTCCAATTTTTACCAGGGCACAGTGAGGCCATACCATGGCACCACACCAGGCATCAAGTTTTCCAACCATGTACTTCATTTTTTGTATAGTTGTTAACCCAGTAAACGACGCATTTATGGTTGACTATTGCCACACATTTCCTTGACATATATGCCCATTCCTTTTAAAAGGCATGAGAGTGTACTAAATATCACGAGCATGGTTTTCGAGATCCTTCTTCTGCACCTTTTCATGCACCGATTGTTCGAATTTGAATTATGTGTATTAATGCCTAGAAAATGTACATAATCCCATAAATATGCTAAATGAGCACGAAAAAATTTCAAATTTGAACACGTTGCATTTGAGGCAGTATGTTGATCGTTGGAAAAAAACTGAATGACAAACTAGGACGGAAATTTGGATTCCCCTTCAATCTTGGTGATTTCCCCCTCGAAAGCATGGAACTTCCTTGGTGATGGTTCGATTTATGAAGGGCGTGCATGCCGACATAAGACAAACCTTCTCAAAAAATTTCTAGGGCATGGTGAGGTCATACCATGGTACCATGCTAGGCGCCATGTCTTTCAAGCATTTATTTCATTTTTTCTATAGTTGAAAACCCAATAAAAAAACGTTTGTGGTTGACTATTGCCACACATTTCATCGAAATATCTGTCCATTCTTTGTAAATGGCATTAAAATTTACTAAATGGCACGAGCATGGTTTTCCAGGCCGTTCTTGTGCACCCTTTCATGCACCGATTGTTTGAACTTGAATTATGTGCATTAATGCCTAGGAAATGCACATAATCCCCTAAATATGGTAAATGAACTCAGAAAAGTGCCAAATTTGGACACGGTGATTTCCAGGGTGTATGAAAGATCAACTTTTCGGCCTTCCCATTGAAGGTGCCGCATCCCATCTTAAAAATTTCATTGATTTATGTGATATGCAAAATAAGAAAGATGTCGATAATGATATTGTGAAATTGAAGCTATTTCCGTTCTCTCTTAGGGATCGTGCTAAAACATGGTTTTCATCTTTGCCTAAAAATAGTATTGATTCAGGGAACAAGTGTAAATAGGCTTTTATTTCCATGTAGTTTCCTCCTGCTAAGACCATCTCCCTTAGGAACGATATGATGAATTTTAAGAAACTTGATCATGAACATGTTGCACAATCTTGGGAGAGGATGAAGTTGATGATTAGAAATTGCCCTACGCATGGTTTGAATTTGTGGATGATTATACAAAATTTTTATGCTGGATTGGATTTTGTTTATAGAAATCTTTAAGATTCGGCCACGGGAGGCACTTTTATGGAAATTACTTTATGAGAACCTACTAAACTCCTAGATAATATTATGGTTAATTATTCTCAATGGCATACAGAAAGATCTTCTACTAGTACAAAGTGCATGCAATTGAAGAGATTAATGTTTTGAGTGGAAAGATGGATGAGCTTATGAAACTATTTGCTAGCAAGAGTGCTCCTATTGATCCTAATGATATGCCTTTGTCTACTTTGATTGAAAACAATAATGAATCTATGGATGTGAATTTTGTTGGTAGGAACAATTTTGGTAATAACACGTATAGAGGTAATTTCAATCCTAGGCCATTTCCTAGTAATTCCTCTAATAATTATGGTAATTCCTACAACAATTCTTATGGAAATTATAATAAAATTCCCTCTGATTTCGAGAATATTGTTAAAGAATTTATAAGTTTGCAAAAGAATTTCAATGCTTTGATTGAAGAAAAATTGCTTAAGATTGATGATTTTGCTAGGAACGTGGATATAATTTCTCTTGATGGTGATTCTTGGAAACTTAGATCTATTCCACCTAAGCATGATATCAATGAGTCTCTCAAAGCCATGATAATTTCCATTGATGAATACAAAGAGAGAACCGCTAAGATGTGTGCTAAAAAAGATTGGTTTATGAAAGCGTGTTCTTCTAGTTTCCGTGAAAATAATGATGAAGATCTTAAAGTAATTGATGTGACTCCTATTGAATCATTGTTTTCCAATGTAAATCTTGATAAAGATGGGACTGTAGATGAGTCAACATTAGTTAGAAGGCGTCCCAATGATTCAGAGTTTTTAGATCTTGATGCAACAATTGATAAAAGTGGGATTGGAGAGGTCAAAACTTTAGGTAGCAATGAACCCACTCTTTTGGATTTCAAGGAAATTAATTATGATAATTTTTCTTTAATAGATTTTATTTCCTTGTTGCAATCCATGTTGAATTCTCCTCATGTTTATAATCAGAACAAAGCTTTTACTAAACATATCGTTGATGCTATGATGCAATCTTTTGAAGAAAAGATTGAATTGAAAGTTTCTATCCTAGAAAACTTTATGATGAGTGGGAACCTACTATTAATATTAAAATTAAAGATTATGAGTGCTATGCTTTGTGTGATTTGGGTGCTAGTGTTTCCACGATTTTGAAAACTTTATGTGATGTGTTAGGTTTCCGTGAATTTGACGATTGTTCCTTAAATTTGCATCTTGCGGATTCCGCTATTAAGAAACCTATGGTAAGGATTAATGATGTTCTTATTGTTGCAAATAGGAATTATGTGCTCGTAGATTTCATTGTTCTTGATATAGATTGCAATCCTACATGTCCTATTATTCTTGGTAGACCTTTCCTTAGAACTATTGGTGCAATTATTGATATGAAAGAAGGAAACATTAGATTTCAATTTCCATTAAGGAAAGGCATGGAAAACTTCCCTAGAAAGAAAATTAAATTACCTTATGAATCCATTATGAGAGCCACTTATGAATTGCATGCCAAAGATGACAATACTTAGATCTATTCGTGTTTTATGCCTACCTAAGGGCGTTAAACAATAGCGCTTGTTGGGAGGCAACCCAATTTTATTTTTGTTCTTGCTTTTTAGGTCCTATTTTGCAATAAATATTTCATCTAGACTCTGGTTAGATGTGGTTTTGTGTTTTAATTAGTGTTTGGGCCAAGTAAGACCTTTGGGATAGCTTACAGTGATAGTTGATTTGATCTTGCTGAAAAATAGAAACTTTTGTGCTAATGAAAACAATTATCATTTTTAGCAGGGACGTGATAAAATACCGTTTCTCTTTGCAGAAGATTAATAAACAAATTGTATAGGACTTACTAATTTATCAGGATTTTTAAAGTTACAAAAGCATTCGGAATATCCAGATTGCTACATACTGTTCTGTTTTTGACAAATAATGTTTTTCGTGTGTTGTTTGCTTATTTTTGATGCATCTATGGCTAGTATCGGGGGGGGGGGTATGAACCATGGAAAAGTTAGAATACATTAGATATTACACCAATACAAATAAAGAATGAGTTCACAGCAGTATCAAAAGTGGTGATTTATTTTCTTATACTCACAGAGTTTACGAGATTTTCTGTTGAAGTTTTGTGTTGTGATGTTTTCAAGTTTTGGGTAAGGATTCGATGGAGAATGGAATAAGGAGTGCCATGAGCCTAATCTTGGGGATGCCCAAGGCACCCCAAGGTAATATTCAAGTAGGACAAAAGGCTTAAGCTTGGGGATGCCTCGGGAAGGCATCCCCTCTTTCGTCTTCATATATCGGTAACTTTACTTGAGGCTATATTTTTATTCACCACATGCTATGTGTTTTGCTTGGAGCATCTTGTATGATTTGAGTCTATGCTTTTTAGTTTGCCACAATCATCCTTGCTGTACACACCTTTTGGGAGAGACATGCATTAATCGTGATTTATTAGAATACTTTATGTGCTTCACTTCTATCTTTTGAGCTAGGCAATTTTGCTCTTGTGCTTCACTTATATCTTTTTAGAGCACGATGGTGGTTTGATTTTAAAGAAATTGATGAACTCTCGTACTTCACTTATATTAGTTTGAGAGTCTTTAGAACAACATGGTAGTTTTCTTTGGTTATAAAATTAGTCCTAATATGATAGGCATCCAAGAGGGATATAATAAAAACTTTCATATAAAGTGCATTGAATACTATGAGCAGTTTGATTCCTTATGATTGTTTTGAGATATGAAGATGGTGATATTAGAGTCATGCTAGTAAGTAGTTGTGAATTTGAGAAATACTTGTGTTAAGGCTTGTGAGTCCCGTAGAATGCACGTATGGTGAACCGTTATGTAACGAAGTTGGAGCATGAGATGCTTTTTTGATTGTCTTCCTTATGAGTGGCGGTCGGGGACCAGCGATGGTCTTTTCCTACCAATCTCTTCCCCCAGGAGCATGCACTTAGTACTTTGTTTCGATGACTAATAGATTTTTGCAATAAGTATGTGAGTTCTTTATGACTAATGTTGAGTCCATGGATTATACGCACTCTCTCCTTTCCGCCATTGCTAGCCTCTCTAGTACCGCGCAACTTTCGCCGGTACCATAAACCCACCACATATCGTTCCTCAAAACAGCCACCATACCTACCTATTATGGCATTTCCATAGCCATTCTGAAATATATTGCCATGCAACTTTCCACCGTTCCATTTATTATGACTTGTTCCATCATTGTCATATTGCTTTTCTTGATCATGTAATTGACATCATATTTGTGGCAAAGCTAGCATTCATCAATTTTTATACATGTCGCTCTTGATTCATTGCACATCCCGGTACACCGCCGGAGGCATTCACATAGAGTCATATTTTTGTTCTAGTATCGAGTTGTAATTTTTGAGTTGTAAGTAAATAGAAGTGTGATGATCTTCATTATTAGAGCATTGTCCCATGAGAGGAAAAAAAGAGAAAAGGCTAAAAAAAAGAGAAGGCCCAAAAAGAAGGGGAAAAGATAAAAAATGAGAGAAAAAAGAGAGAAGGGACAATGTTACTATCCTTTTTGCCACACTTGTGCTTCAAAGTAGCACCATGATCTTCATGATAGAGAGTCTCCTATGATATCACTTTCATATACTAGTGGGATTTTTTTTCATTATAGAACTTGGCTTGTATATTCCAACGATGGGCTTCCTCAAAACGCCCTAGGTCTTCATGAGCAAGCAAGTTGGATGCACACTCACTTAGTTTTATTTTTGAGCTTTCATAAACTTATAGCTCTAGTGCATCTGTTGCATGGAAATCCCTACTCACTCACATTAAAATCTATTAATGGGCATCTCCACAGCCCGTTGATACGGCTAGAACTACAAAAAAAGACACATCCGTGACATTTTGGGCCGAACAATTTTTTTTTGTGTCATACTTATGACACTTCTACGACGATAATTGTGACAAAACCCGGTATCATCATAGATGTGGTGGGGTCCTACTTCTATGACAAAAAATCATGACAGAAAATGGGCTTCTCGTACGTACATGTGTGTGCGCGAGGTGTTGGGCTCTAACTGAACCCGAGCGAGGCGTTGGGCTCTAACTGAACCCGAGCGATTGCACTGCAGGCTACGCGTTACTGAACCCGAGCGATCGATCAATGGCTGTTAACTGAACCCGATCGAGCGATTCCTTCGCTACTACTGCTAATTGAAGCCGATCGATGCTGCCTCTAGATGAACAGTGAGCATTGGGGGGGGGAGGGTTGGATGAACAGTTCCCAGTGAGGGTGGATGAACAGGACCCCGTGGTGTTGCCTCTGGATGAACAATACCCCGATCGATTGAGCTGGTTACGGCTGGATGAACAGGACCCCGTGGAGGGCAGGATGAACAGTAGACGCTGGAGGGCAGGATGAACAGTAGCCCATGGAGGGGTGGTTGAACAAGAGCCCGTGGAGAGGGCTGGTTGAACAGTAGCCGGTGGAGTAGCGCGTGGTGGAGGCTGGATGAACAGGAGCCCGTGGATGAACAGTCGCATATCGAGGCTGGAGGAGGTCGACGATGGATGAATAGTAGCCCGTGGAGGCTGGAGGGGGTCGACGGTGGAGATGAACAGTATCCCGTGGAGTCCCGTTTTGCGGTATGCCACACCCCTCCCAATGAATAGGACCCCCGTTTCGAAAGTAGCGCTCCAACACAAGTTCGTTTCCTCCATTTTGCGGTACATCACACCCCTCCCGATCAACAGGACCCCGTTTTGACCGTAGGAGGTCCCTTTCCTCCGTTTTGCGGTACGCCAGACCCCTCCCGATGAACAGGATCCCGATTCGAACGTGGCCGGTCGAACACAAGGTCGTTTCCTCCGTTCTGCGGTACGCCAGGCCTCGTTTCCATCGGCTATTTCATCCAAGCCCTCCCGATGAACACGACGACGCATTCCGTTCTGACCCAGCCGGTTGGCTCCCCATGAACACGACGACGATGCTGTTTCTCCGTTCCGACCCTGCCATGTACACGAGCCCTGGCAGTACGTATGCGCGAGTAGGCGTCCGAGACCCTGCCTGTATGTACGTACGTGGCCGTATTTTCTTTCTTGCACACTGGCCGCTGTACGTATGTGTACATGCTACGTGCACGCCTCTACTACAACACGTGCGCGCCTCTACATCGACCAGTATGTACGTACACGTTCGCGACCAGAATGACAACGCTACGTACGATTCGACCAGGTGGGTCCCGACTGTCAGGCACTTCCTTGTGTGCGAAGATGTAGCTGGTGGGTCCCAGCAGTCAGGGGGAAATGTTTTTTTTGCGAAATACGGTGGCCCGTCCGGTGGGTCCCCGCTATCAGGTGGAGGAATAATTATTTGGCGCGTAATAAGGAGGCACTTCCTTGCTACGGCTGTGGACCCAGCTGTCAGCCTCTCCACGTACAATCCACGTCCGATGGAAGCCATTCCTTGACCACGTTGACCACGCCGCGCCGAGAGCACCAGGGCGGTGGACGATGGCGAGGCCTAGGAAGGGGGCGACGTGGAGCCGGGGAAGAAGCGGCAGTGGATGCCCACACATAGAGGAGTATGAGGGTTCACTAGTTCGCTGCAGTGTGAGGCTGCCGTCGTCGGAGAATAACAGGGGGTGTGGGTGAGTAGAGGGATAGCCTGGCCAGCGGTGGGAGTAGTAGGGGGCAGTGAGGCCTCTGTCGCATCGCAGCCGGCCACGGGAGGCGGGAGCATGAGGCACGACCAGTGCTGGTTTGGGCGGTTGGAGCAAGAAGACCAGAGGTTGAAGAAGCACTACGGCTGTTGGATGGACATCGTATGGTCAGTGGAGCTAGAATCGTTCATATTGACTAAGTTGACAAAGCACTCCGTCCCCGTCAACTTAGTAGGCCCACAAGTCATCCTCCCACCAAGGTGGGTCCCAATAAGCAGGGGGAGTATTCATTTTTTGTGCGTAATAAGGAGGCACCTCCGGTGGGTCCGAGCTGACAGCGGGGGGAACATTTTTTTCGTGAAATACGTTGGCCCGTCCAGTGGATCCCAGCAGTCAGGGGGGATGTTTTTTTTGCCAAATATGGTGGCCCATCCGGTGGGTCCCTACTATTAGGTGGAGGAATAATTATTTTCCGCGTAATAAGGAGACACTTGCGGCTGCCGTGGACCCTGCTATCAGCCTCTCTACCGGTGTCAAAACTGGCGGATCTCGGGTAGGGGGTCCCAAACTGTGCGTCTAAGGCGGATGGTAACAGGAGGCAATGGACACAATGTTTACCCAGGTTCGGGCCCTCTTGATGGAGGTAAAACCCTACGTCCTGCTTGATTGATCTTGATGATAGGAGTATTACAAGAGTTGATCTACCACGAGGTCGTAGAGGCTAGACCCTAGAAGCTAGCCTATAGTATGATTGTATGTTGTCCTACAGACTAAACCCTCTGGTTTATATAGACACTTGAGGGGGTTAGGGTTACGCAAGGTCGGTTACAAGGGAGGAGATCTATACATCCGTATTGCCAAGCTTGCCTTCCATGCCAAGGAAAGTCCCATTCGGACACGGGACGAAGTCTTCAATCTTGTATCTTCATAGTCCAATAGTCCGGCCAAAGGATATAGTTCGGCTGTCCGGAGACCCCCTAATCCAGGACTCCCTCAGTAGCCCCTGAACCAGGCTTCAATGACGATGAGTCCGGCGTGCAGTTTTGTCTTCGGCATTGCAAGGCGGGTTCCTCCTCCGAATACTCCATAGAAGATTTTGAATACAAGGACATTGTCCGGCCCTGCAAAATAAGTTCCACATACCACCGTAGAGAGAATAATATTTCCACAAATCTAATCTGCTGACACATTTTGACAGCACGACATCATGTCATGGCCAGGTCATTATTCGAACCGTTTTTCTCAACCAGCACTGCACATATCGCGAGGCGGTTTTCTTGACACGTCTTGTCAAAGCAGAGATCGTGTCCCCCTTATTACAGGATTCTCATCAATACGGACATGGGTTACCCAACCGCGCCATCAATTAGGGCGCTTGGGGAATAAGCGATTTTACCAGGCAAGTGGGGAGGCGTATCACCTCTTCTGCCCTTATGAAGGGACAAAGATTCCTCCTTTCTACCCACGCCTTCTTCCTCCTCTCTTATCCATTCTCATGCACTCGAGCTCCAGCGCCCAAGTTTGCGTATTTCTTCTCAAACCACTCCAAGCATGTCCGGAGTAGGAGGCAAGTGGATGGTCTCTTCCATCACGGAGGAGCACATCGCAAAGTTACGGGAAGCCGGATATCTGGCCGCGGATATCGCACACCGGCTGCCAGATGCGGGGCAGATCATCCCTACGCCCGAACCCCATGAGAGGGTAGTTTTTCTTACCCAGTTTGTCCGCGGACTGGGATTTCCCCTCCACCTGTTTGTCCGCGGGCTCATGTTTTACTACGGGCTGGATTTTCATGATCTGGCCCCCAATTTCATCCTCAACATCTTGGCGTTTATCGTCGTGTGCGAGGCCTTCCTCCGCATCAGGCCCCACTTCGGCTGTGGCTGAAAACCTTCAATGTTAAACCGAAGGTGGTGGTCGGCCAGCAAGCAGAGTGCAGAGGCGCCATGGTGGGCAAAATGCCTAACGTCACCTGGCTCGAGGGCTCCTATGTGGAGACCATAAAGGGGTGGCAATCGGGGTGGTTCTACATCACCGAGCCACGCGACACCAACTGGGTGGCGGCCCCCAAATTCCGATCCGAAATCCCCACGCGGCTCAACTCCTAGAAAGAGAAGGGCCTGTCCTGGGGTTCTCCGGTAGAGCTGACCGGACTCCAGACCTGCATTAAGAACATGATGAGCAAGAAAATCAAGCTCGTCAACGAGGTCCAGGTCATGCTCTTCCACCGGATCCTCCCGTGTCAACGATGGGCATTCAATTTGTGGGAGTTCAACCCGGCCAAGCACCAGACGCTGTGAGAGCTCTTCGACACGACGCACAAGGACATCTAGAAGGTGCTGTTCAAGGGCGCTGAGGTACCTCCTCCCCTCAACGAGGACCGCGGACTTAACGCAAAGCGCTATGCCAATCCGGTAAGTTTTCATATCTCACAGGATATTTATTTGCCCCAGTTTAATCATGTGCGGGATCTAAGCTTCCACGCCATTAACAGGACTGGGTAAAGATAGCGGAGCAGCTTGATTGCCTAGCCCCCCTGCCTGAAGATCCTGCAGATGCTCTCCTAACGGAGATGCTGGCTTCGGCACCTTATGAGGTGCCGGCGAAGAAGACCAAGAAGAAGGCCCCGGGGACCCGAAAGGGTCTTCGACACAAGGTTATATCGGACTCATCGTTTGATGACTCCGACGCGCACTCCTCCCACGAAAACAAGGAGGAGGAGGAGGAAAGTTCTCCCCCCAGCCGGGGGAGACAAGAAAAGGAAAGCCGACCCAATCGGGGAGGCTGAAGGGTCCAAGAAGGGGAGGACCCTCCTTCCGAACTGCTCCATGACGGCCGCCTACAGCGGCGACGAGTGGTTACCCATGGAGAAGCCCCTGGCGAAGTCGTAAGTATCCGAACATCATAGTAATTCATGGTATGTTTTATTGGACTCTTTCTGATTACGGCGCATATGATTATGCAGTCCGTCCCAAGCTCATCTCGATGTAGATTCGTCGGACGGTTCATTGGACTCATCGGATATGAATAGTGATTCACTTCCGACCGCCTCCACCCCTCACCCTACGGACAATGTCGAGGTGTTGTCCCAAAAGGCACTGAGCCGAGGGGAGGTAGTCCTGGGGGAACCTCGAGGCGACCTTCCGGACCCTAGGCGCAAAGGGAGCAAGACTCCCACGGGCTCCAAGTTCGGCCCCCAGCCGAATACTGCCCCGGAACCTTCGGTGGTTCCGGACTCCGGTAGGCGATCCCCCATTAAGGGGGGCAAGCCGCCCGTGCCGGTGTCCTCTGTCCATCCGGAGGCACCGGACAACTTGCTGGAAGCGCTTCACGGCGCTTCCATCGATGAAGAGCATCGCACTATCATGAGTGCGGTGATCGAGAAAGTTCAGTCTACCAAAAACGGACTGACCGAAGCTTGCGCCAGCCTCCTAACAGGCTTTGAGGTAAGCAATCAAAATATAAGAAAATATTACCGCATAGACAGTAGCCCTTGATGCTCTGTTCGGCGTTCGTAAAGAAAGGCTGAATAGAGGATCAAACGATGGCTCAGGAGTCTCATCAGAATATGTCTATGTGTATGTGCAGGCTTCACTACTGGCCGCTGCCGCACACGCTGTGGAGGTCTCTGTAGTGAAGCAGGACTTGGATCGGTCCGAGGACGAGCTCGGCCTTACCAAGAGGCAGCTCGAGGAGAGCAAAGGTAAGCAATACCTTGTCTATATATTTAAAAAGAAGTTCGAGTGTAAATTAATAGGATCATCATGAATTTGCCAGGGGCCACGACTGAAGTGGCGACCCTGAAGAGGGCGCTGTCCGAGGCCGAAGACAAAGCGGCCAAGGAGCGCATTGAGTGGGAAAAGCAAGAAGCCCGGGTAGGCAAGGTGCAGCAAGAGCTCGAGGCTCTCGCCAAAAGTATGAGTCCTTGGAGCTTGACTCTAAGACGCGAGAGTCTGAGATTGCGAAGGCGCTCAAAAGAGCCCGGAGCGCCAAGGCTGAAGCCCACAAGGCCCTCCAGGAGATTGATGCGGTGAAGAAGATAGCAGCGGGTAAGGCATTCATTATGCAAAGCAAGCATGTGAAGGAAACTTTCCTTTTACTTACCCGAGTTCGGAGCTCTCCAGGAGCGTTCGCAGATCTTCCCCACAGTGTACTGGATGCCGCGGAGTTTTACCGAGCTGAGGAGGGGAGCTCGACGGAAAAGTTGTTATGGTCTCAGTATACTGGGACCGAACACCCAATGCCCTTGAGCGACCAGCTGAAGCAATTGGTCGAGCTTCACAAGGCGGCCGAACAGGCCATGAAGGGTCTGATAGTCCGGATGTGGCCTGGCGAGCCCCTGTCCGGTAGCTACTTCGGTCTGGTGAGGCGGCTTGTGGATGCCTGCCCATGGCTTGAAGTCATAAAGCGGTCCGTCTGCATCGATGGTGCACGCAGGGCTTTTGCCCGGGCGAAGGTGCACTGGGCGAAGCTGGACGCCATGAAGCTGGTGAAGGAGGGGCCGCCGGAGGGCAAGGAGCATCGCTGCCCCGAAATGTATTATGACAGTGTCCTAAAGGGTTCCCAGCTTGTGGCAGATGAATGTGCCAGAGATGTAATTTTTGAATGAACATGCTCATGTGATCCTGTAATGTGAAACGAGTTCATTTGTGCTATGCAATGCTTTTTTTAATTTAAAATATTACCTTTTGTGCGTCCGTTTATAAAATCTGAGAGTTGGCCAGTCGTCGGCTTCTGCCCTCATGTAGCTAGTACTGGGGTGTTCGGGATAAACCTGAGCACTCTTTATCCCAATTTTGGGTCCTTCGAGGGAGGTGTTCAGCACAACGAACCAGGCAATCGGACTATAAGGTTTATCACTCTCACTTAGCCATAGAAGTCTACAATTTTAAATTTTGGCGAAGCCCCTAGTATTCAGAAGGCCGAATTTGGGGCACTATACACGCCTAAGTCGGGCAAGGCTGACTCCTCGCCCGAAGCGGAAAAAGTCTTTAAGGACTTGAGACCTCTCAAACAGCGACCAGCTCTTGCCTTATGATGACAGTCAGTTTTCGGCTTTCTCTACTGAGGCGCTCGTCCGGAAGAACCGGGACACAATCGCAGTAGTTCTCCCAGCGCTACCTTAGCCGATATAGTGGAACGTAAGGTACCAAAGCATGGGAGCCGGGCAAACCCAACTATTGACCCCAGACATGATTCGGAGCTGATGCATATAATGCTATAAGTTCAGGGTGCCGCACTGTCGAAAGTGTTCGGACTTCTCACACCGTATTATGGGGTAAACGAAAGCCCGTGGCGTACTGACCGTACCAGAATGTACGGGTAAATGAACATATAAGAAAAAAAGGGATGAATAATGCGATAATAGACTAATTCTATGCATTGTTATTTAAATAATATGTCAAAGCGTACTGATACAAGTAGTGCAAAAAACAGGAAATAGGACTATTTGACATGTCCTATCCAAGGGCAAGCTACGTATGGATAGTAGAAAGCGGGTATATCGATTATTACTAGAGACCACCTGGGGGTTCCCATGTACATCTTAGCTTCTTGCCTCCTTGGTTGTTCCTTCCCGTAATGTGTCCGGCAATCCTACTGCCAGAAAGGGCTTCCAGAGAATAAGGTCCTGAAAGAGAAAAAAATATAAAGGTATGCAGCCCCTAGGGCGGTTAAGCCGCATTGCGGAACGTGCCCTGATCGTACCCCCGCCTATGCCCATGGTATTTCCAGTGTGTAATTATGTATGCACGGCACGGATTTCATCGCTTGAATGGGACTAGGACGGGGGCCGAATTGCTAGGCGAGCTCTGAACGTGCCAGGCGATACTATTGCAGGTTACTCCGGACTCGCTTGACTGTGTCCGGGGGCTGTATGGCTGAATTGGCTGTTTGCCTTAAAAGGCTACTTTGTGCTTCTGCTGTGAGGGCCGCAGTGTGCTCTTCCGTGCGGGGCGAGCGTTCTGTATTTCCATTGACTGTTATGACCCCCTAGGTCCTGGCATCTTGAGCTTGAGGTATGCGTAATGCGGTACCGCATTCAATTTTGCAAATGCGGTTCGCCCGAGCAGTGCGTGATAGCCACTGTGGAACGAGACAATATCGAAGATTAACTCCTCGCTTCGGAAGTTGTCCAGAGATCCGAAGACCACTTCTAGTATGATTGAGCCCGTGCAATGGGCCTCTACACATGGGATGATGCCCTTAAAGGTGGTTTTGCTGGGTTTGATCCTCGAGGGATCTATACCCATTTTGCGCACTATATCCTGATAGAGTAGATTCAGGCTGCTGCCACCGTCCATAAGGATTCGAGTGAGGTGAAATCCGTCGATGATGGGGCCTAGGACCAATGCGGCGGATCCGCCATGACGGATACTAGTGGGGTGGTCCCTGCGATCAAAAGTGATCAGACAAGAGGACCATGTGTTAAACTTTGGGGCGACGGGCTCTATCGCATAGACGTCCCTTAGTGCACGCTTCCGTTCCCTCTTAGGAATGTGGGTTGCGTATATCATGTTCACCGTCTTCACTTGTGGGGGGAACCTCTTCTGTCCTCCAGTGTTCGGCGGCTGGGGCTCCTCCTCGTCATCACTATGTAGCCCCTTGTCCTTGTTTTCGGCATTCAACCAGCTGGCCTGCTTGAACACCCAGAATTCTCTGTTGGTGTGATTGGCTGGCTTATCGGGGGTGCTGTGGATTTGAAACGAGCGATCGAGTATGCGGTCGACACTGGACGTGCCTCGATTACTTCTTTTGAATGGCTTTTTCCGCTGACCAGATCTAGAGCCTCTGAATCCGGCATTGACTGCCGTATCATCGGTGTTATCGCCGTTGTTGCGGCGCTTTTGTCTGTTACGACATGGTCTGCCGTTGGCATCTTTGGTATCCGAAGTGCCCTGATTCCTTGATGTGTTGTTGCTGCATGCCAGCCAGCTATCCTCGCCCGCGCAAAAGCGGGTCATGAGTATCGTGAGGGCTGCCATAGATTTCGGCTTCTCCTGGCCGAGGTGCCGGGCGAGCCACTCGTCACGGATGTTATGCTTGAATGCCGCTAAGGCCTCTGCATCCGGACAGTCGACAATTTGGTTTTTCTTAGTTAGGAACCATGTCCAGAATTTCCTGGCCGATTCCCCTGGTTGCTGAGTTATATGGCTCAAGTCATCAGCATCCGGTGGTCGCACATAAGTGCCCTGGAAGTTGTCAAGGAATGCATCTTCCAAATCCTCCCAACTGCCGACGGAGTCTGCTGGCAAGCTATTCAGCCAATGCCAAGCTGGTCCTTTGAGTTTTAGTGGGAGGTACTTGATGGCACGCAGATCATCACCGCGAGCCATGTGGATGTGAAGGAGGAAATACTCAATCCATACAGCGGGATCTGTTGTACCATCATACGGTTCGATATTTACGGGTTAAAAACCCTCCGGGAATTCATGATCCATAACTTCATCAGTGAAGCATAGGGGGTGTGCGGCGCCTTTGTGCCGGGCTATATCATGATGCAGTTCATATGAGTCTTGTCTGCTGTATTCAGCCCGACCGGATTTACTTTTAGTGTGTCCGGCGAGACGGTCATCATCCCGCGTTGGCGCGTGCCCCCGTGACCCGTATATTGACCTTGCATGTTTTGGCCTGCTGTCCAATACATCTCGCAGGTCCCGTGTGTTGCCCCGGGCCTTGGTATTTTTGATTGAGTGGTCGCGGGGTGCAGGCTAAACTTCAGGCTGAAACGCCTCTCTGGCTCGGCCACGCGGTGGCCGGCCAGCCGCATCCTACACTAGTGATGGATTTTTCAATGCTTCCTCCTCGAGGTGAGGTAGCAACCTGCGCTTTGGGTAACTTTTGAAGGGGCGCTCAAGTTCATATTCCTCGGCTGCAAGGACTTCGGTTCATCCGTCTGCTAGCAAGTCTTGATCAACTTGAAGCTGTTGTTGCTTTTTCTTCAGGCTATTTGCTATGGCCATAAGCCGGCACTTGAAGCGCTCCTGCTCGACGGGATCCTCAGGCACGATAAATTCTTCGTCGCCGAGGCTTACCTCGTCTTCGGAGAGAGGCATGTAATTGTCCTCCTCTGATTCTCCATCTGCTGTCTGCTCTGGAGGGCTGGCTTGTTCACTCTCCCGCTCTAAATCGTGCTAGGGGGATTGTTGTTGTCTTCGGCACTATCAGGAGTGTTATTGTCTCTTGTGCCGGTATCACTACTTTTTCTATGGCAGGGTTTAGAGCGGCGCCGCTGACGTCGGCGCTTGGGTTGCTTCTTGGAGGGGTCATCCTCCGCTGTCTCGTTGCCATTGCCTTCTTTGGGGGTATCCACCATGTATATATCATATGATGAGGTGGCGGTCCAGTGCCCTGAGGGCGATGGTTCCTGTTCGTCTCCTGCATCATCGTCCATACCGTCGATGTCTTCGGAGTCGAAATCGAGCATGTCGGTTAAATCCTCGACAGTGGCTACTAAGTGGGTGGTGGGTGGGCAGCGAATTTTGTCGTTCGCATCCCATTCTAGCCGGACATAGTTCGACCATGGTTCTCCTGAAAAGGAGAGAGACCTTAATGAATTTAGCACATCGCCGAAAGGCGAGTGCTGAAAGATATCCGCGGAGGTGAACTCCATGATTGGCGCCCAGTCGGATTCGATAGGCATCGATGCAGGCGGCTCGGAGTCCGTGGCCAGAGACGAATCTAGTGGTTCGGCGACACGACTCTCGTAAAGGGTGAAGTCAGTATCCGGCTCCATCGCCATTGAGAGTGCGGCCTCCATGGCGTGGTCAATCCCTCCGTCCTCGGATTGGGCAATTTGCTCCAGATTGAAGGCCGAAGTAGTTGCAGATGCGTTCTCCCGAACACTGTCCAACAGCATAGTTACGTCATGCTCGTCGTGATTGTGCGACGCACCTGACATGGGCTCGAATCCGTCAAAGATCAAGTCTCCGCGGATGTCTGTGGTGTAGTTTAAGTTTCTGAACCTGACCTGATGGCCAGGGGCGTAGCTCTCGATCTGCTCTAGATGACCAAGCGAATTGGCCCGCAGTGCGAAGCTGCCGAATATAAAGATCTGTTCGGGGAGGAAAACTTCACCCTGGACTGCATCGTTACCGATGATCGAAGGAGCCATCAAGCCTTACGGTGACGGCACAGTGGAACTCTCAATGAAAGCACCAATGTCTATGTGAAAACCGGCGGATCTCTGGTAGGGGGTCCCGAACTGTGCGTCTAAGGCGGATGGTAACAGGAGGCAGGGGACACGATGTTTACCCAGGTTCGGGCCCTCTTGATGGAGGTAAAACCCTACGTCCTGCTTGATTGATCTTGATGATACGAGTATTATAAGAGTTGATCTACCACGAGATCGTAGAGGCTAAAATCTAGAAGCTAGCCTATGGTATGATTGTATGTTGTCCTACGGACTAAACCCTCCGGTTTATATAGACACCGGAGGGGGCTAGGGTTACACAAGGTCGGTTACAAGGGAGGAGATCTATACATCCGTATTGCCAAGATTTCCTTCCACGCCAAGGAAAGTCCCATCCGGACACGAGACGAAGTCTTCAATCTTGTATCTTCATAGTCCAACAGTCCGGCCAAAGGATATAGTCTGGCTGACAGGAGACCCCCTAATCCAGGACTCCCTCCCTCTCCACGTACAGTACTCTTCCGATGGAAGTCGTTCCTTGACCATGTTAACCATGCCGCGCCGAGAGCACCAGGGCGGTGGACGACGGCGAGGCCTAGGAAGGGGACGACGCAGAGCCGGGGAAGACGCGGCAGTGGATGCCCACGCGGAGAGGAGTACGAGGGTTCACTGGTTCCCTGCAGTGTGAGGCTGTCGTCGCCGCAGAATAACATGGGGTGTGGTGAGTAGAGGGATGGCCTGGCCAGCGGTGGGAGTAGTAGGGGGCGATGAGGCCTCCGCCGCATCGCAGCTGGCGATGGGAGGCAGGAGCACGAGGCACGACCGACGCTGGTTTGGGCGGCTGGAGCAAGAAGACCAGAGGTTGAAGAAGCACTACGGCCATTGGATGGACATTGTACGGTCACTAGAGCTAGAATCGTGCATATTGACTAAGTTAACAAAGCCCTCCGTCCCCGTCAACTTAGTAGGCCCACAAGTCAGCCTGCCACTATACTGGGTCGCAGCTAGCAGGGGGAATTGCTACCTCTTGAGCACTGCGTTGGTTTTCCCCGAAGAGGAAGGGATGATGCAGCAAAGTAGCGTAAGTATTTCCCTTAGTTTTTGAGAACCAAGGTATCAATCCAGTAGGAGGCTACGCGCGAGTCCCTTGTACCTGCACAAAACAAATAAATCCTCACAACCAACGCAAATAGGGGTTGTCAATCCCTATAAGGCCACTTACGAGAGTGAGATCTGATAGATATGATAAGATAATATTTTTGGTATTTTTATGATAAAGATGCAAAGTAAAATAAAGGCAAAGTAAATAGCAAAGGAAATAACTAAGTAGTAGGAGATCAATATGATAAAGATAGACCCGGGGGCCATAGGTTTCACTAGTGGCTTCTCTCGAGAGCATAAGTATTCTACGGTGGGTGAACAAATTACTGTTGAGCAATTGACAGAATATAGCATGGTTATGAGAATATATAGGTATGATCCTGTATATAGGCATCACGTCCGAGACAAGTAGATCGACTCCTGCCTGCATCTACTACTATTACTCCACTCATCGACCTCTATCCAGCATGCATCTAGAGTATTAAGTTAAAAACAGAGTAACGCCTTAAGCAAGATGAAATGATGTAGAGGGATAGACTCATGAAATATGAACAAAACCCCATCTTGTTATCCTCGATGGCAACAATACAATACGTGCCTTGCTGCCCCTACTGTCACTGGGAAAGGACACCGCACGATTGAACCCAAAGCTAAGCACTTCTCCCATTGCAAGAAAGATCAATCTAGTAGGCCAAAACAAACTGATAATTCGAAGAGACTTGCAAAGATAACCAATCATACATAAAAGAATTCAGAGAAGATTCAAATATTATTCATAGATAGACTTGATCATAAACCCAGAATTCATCGGTCTCAACAAACACACCACAAAAAGAAGATTACATCGAATAGTTCTCCACAAGAGAGGGGGAGAACATTGTATTGAGATCCAAAAATAGAGAAGAAACCATCTAGCTACTAACTATGGACCTGTAGGTCTGAGGTAAACTACTAACACTTCATCGGAGAGGCTATGGTGTTGATGTAGAAGCCCTCCGTGATCGATGCCCCTCCGGCGGAGCTCCGGAACAGGCCCCAAGATGGGATCTCGTGGATACAAAAAGTTACGGTGGTGGAATTAGGGTTTGGGCTCCATCTTTGATCGTTTGGGAGTACGTGGATATATATAGGAGGAAGGAGTATGTCGGTGGAGCAACAGGGGGCCCACGAGGGTGGAGGGCGCGCCTGGGGTAGGCAGGCGCGCCCCCTACCTCGTGGCCTCCTATTTTCTTTCTTGACGTGGGGTCCAAGTCTCCCGGGTCTTGTTCATTGAGAAAATCACGTTCCCGAAGGTTTCATTCCGTTTGGACTCCGTTTGATATTCCTTTTCTTCGAAACCCTAAAACAGGCAAAAACAACAATTCAAGGCTAGGCCTCCGGTTAATAGGTTAGTCCCAAAAATAATATAAAAGTGGATAATAAAGCCCAATGATGTCCAAAACAGTAGATAATATAGCATGGAGCAATAAAAAATTATAGATACGTTGGAGACGTATCAAGCATCCCCAAGCTTAATTCCTGCTCGTCCTCGAGTAGGTAAATGATAAAAACAGAATTTTTGATGCGGAGTGGTACTTGGCATAATTTTAATGTAATTATTCTTAATTGTGGTATGAATATTCAGATCCGAAAGATTCAAGACAGAAGTTCATATTGACATAAAAATAATAATACTTCAAGCATACTAACTAAGCAATTATGTCTTCTCAAAATAACATGGCCAAAGAAAGTTCATCCCTACAAAATCATATAGTTTTGTCATGTTTCATTTTCGTCACACAAGAATGCTCTCATCATGCACAACCCCGATGACAAGCCAAGCAATTGTTTCATACTTTAGTAATCACAAACCTATAAACTTTCACGCAATATATGAGCGCGAGCCATGGACATAGCACTATGGGTGGAATAGAATATAATGAGGGGGTTATGTGGAGAAGACAAAAAAGGAGAAATTCTCACATCAACGAGGCTAATCAATGGGCTATGGAGATGCCCACCGATTGATGTTAATGCAAGGAGTAGGGATTGCCATGCAACGGATGCACTAGAGCTATAAATGTATGAAAGCTCAACAAAAGAAACTAGTGGGTGTGCATCCAACTTGCTTGCTCATGAAGACCTAGGGCACTTGAGGAGGACCATTGTTGGAATATACAAGCCAAGTTCTATAATGAAAAATTCCCACTAGTATATGAAAGTGACAAAACAAGAGACTCTCTATCATGAAGATTATGGTGCTACTTTGAAGCACAAGTGTGGTAAAGGATAGTAACATTGTCCATTCTCTCTTTTTCTCTCATTTTTATGGCCTTTCTCTTCTTTTGGGCTTTCTCTTTTTATGGCTTTTTTATATTCCTCACTTGGGGCAATGCTCTAGAAAATTATGATCATCACACTTCTATTTATTTACAACTCAATGATTACAACTCGATACTAGAACAAAGATGACTCTATATGAATGCCTCCGGCGGTGTACCGGGATATGCAATGGACCAAGAGTGACATGTATGAAAGAATTATGAATGGTGGCTTTGCCACAAATACTATGTCGACTACATGATCATGCTAAGCAATATGACAATAATGAATGTTTCATGATGAACGGAGTGATGGAAAGTTGCATGGCAATATATCTCGGAATGGCTATGGAAATGCCATAATAGGTAGGTATGGTGGCTATTTTGAGGAAGATATATGGAGGTTTATGTGTGAAAGATCATATCATATCACAGGGTTTGGATGCACCGGCGAAGTTTGCGCCAACTCTCAATGTGAGAAAGGGCAATGCATGGTACCGAAGAGGCTAGCAAGAATGAAAGGGTGAGAGTGCGTATAATCCATGGACTCAACATTAGTCATAAAGAACTCACATACTTATTGCCAAAATCTACAAGTCATCAAAAACCTCGGTACTACGCGCATGCTCCTAGGGGGATAGATTGGTAGGAAAAGACCATCGCTCGTCCCCGACTGCCACTCATAAGGAAGACAATCAAATAACACCTCATGTTTCAAATTTGTTGCATAATGTTTACCATATGTGCATGCTACGGGACTTGCAAACTTCAACACAAGTATTTCTCAATTTCACAACTACTCAACTAGCATGACTTTGATATTATTACCTCTATATCTCAAAACAATCATCAAGCATCAAACTTCTCTTAGTATTCAAAACACTCTTAAGAAAATTTTAATAACTTGAATACCTAGCATATTAGGATTTAAGTAAATTACCATGCTATTAAGACTCTCAAAATAATATAAGTGAAGCATGAGAGATCAATAGTTTCTATAAAACAAATCCACCACCGTGCTCTAAAAGATATAAGTGAAGTACTAGAGCAAAACTATATAACTCAAAAGATATAACCGAAGCACATAGAGTATTTTAACAAATTCCAAATCATGTATGGCTCTCTCAAAAGGTGTGTACAGCAAGGATGATTGTGGTAAACTAAAAAGCAAAGACTCAAATAATACAAGACGCTCCAAGCAAAACACATATCATGTGGCAAATAAAAATATAGCTCCAAGTAAAGTTACCGATAGAAGTAGACGAAAGAGGGGATGCCTTCCGGGGCATCCCCAAGCTTTGGCTTTTAGGTGTCCTTAGATTATCTTGGGGGTGCCATGGGCATCCCCAAGATTAGGCTCTTTCCACTCCTTGTTCCATAATCCATCAAATCTTTAGCCAAAACTTGAAAACTTCACAACACAAAACTTAAAGTAGGAAATTTGGTGAGCTCCGTTAGCGAAAGAAAATAAAAGAACACTTCAAGGTACTGAAATGAACTCATTATTTATTTATATTGGTGTTATACCTACTTTATTACAACTTCTCTATGAATTATAAACTATTTTACTAGCCATATATTCATCAAAGTAAGCAAACAACACACGAGAAACAGAATCTGTCAAAAACAGAATCTGTCAAAAACAGAATCTGTCAAAAACAGAATAGTCTGCAGTAATCTATAGGTAGCGCAAGATCTGAAACCCCAAAAATTCTAAAATAAATTTCTGGAAGTGAGGAATTTATCTATTAATCATCTTAAAAAAGAATTAACTAAATAGCACTTTCCAAATAAAAATTATAGCAGTTCTCGTGAGCGCTAAAGTTTTTTTTTCAGTCAAAAAAAAGTTTTTGTTTTTTACAGCAAGTTCAACAAGACTTTCCCCAAGTCTTCCCAACGGTTCTACTTGGCACAAACACTAATTAAACACAAAAAGCACAACCAAAACAGAGGCTAGATAAATTATTTATTACTAAACAGGAGCAAAAATCAAGGAATAAAAATAAAATTGGGTTGCCTCCCAACAAGTGCTATCGTTTAACGCCCCTAGCTAGGCATAACAAGCGAGAATTGATCTAGGTATTGCCATCTTTGGTAGGCAATCCATAAGTGGATCTCATAATAGATTCATAAGGTAATTTAATTTTCTTTCTAGGAAAGTGTTCCATGCCTTTCCTTAATGGAAATTGGAATCTAATATTTCCTTCCTTCATATCAATAATTGCACCAATCGTTCTAAGGAAAGGTCTACCAAGAATAATAGGACATGAAGGATTGCAATCTATGTCAAGAAGAATAAAATCTACGGGCACATAATTCCTATTTGCGACAATAAGAACATCATTAATTCTTCCCATAGGTTTCTTAATAGTGGAATCCGCAAGGTGCAAGTTTAGAGAGCAATCATCAAAATCACGGAAACCTAACAATTCACACAAAGTCTTTGGAATCATGGAAACACTAGCACCCAAATCACATAAAGCATAGCATTCATGATCTTTTATTTTAATTTTAATAGTTGGTTCCCACTCATCGTAAAGTTTTCTAGGGATAGAAACTTCCAATTCAAGTTTTTCTTCTTAAGATTGCATCAAGGCATCAACGATATGTTTAGTAAATGCTTTATTTTGACTATAAGCGTGAGGAGAATTTAGCACGGATTTCAACAAGGAAATACAATCAATCAAAGAGCAATTTTCATAGTTAAATTCCTTGAAATCCATAATAGTGGGTTTAGCAACATCTAGGGTTTTAATTTCTTAAATCCCACTTTTATCAAATTTAGCATCAAGATCAACAAATTACGAATTCTTGGAACGCCTTCTAGGTAAAGGTGGATCATATTCAGTCCCATCATTATCAATATTCATATTTCAAAACAAAGATTTAATAGGGGACACATCAATAACTTTTAGATCTTCATCTTTATTTTCATAGGAACTAGAAGAACACGCTCTTATAAAGGCATCTTTCTTAGCACGCATCCTAGTGTTTCTTTCTTTGCACTCATCAATGGAAATTCTCATGGCTTTGAGAGACTCGTTGATATCATGCTTAGGTGGAATAGATCTAAGTTTCAAAGAATCAGCATCAAGAGCAATTCTATCAACGTTCCTAACCAAATCATCAATCTTAAGCAATTTTTCTTCAATCATAGCATTAAAATTCTTTTGCGAAGTAATAAATTCTTTAATATTAGATTCAAAATCAGAGGGCATCTTATTATAATTTCCATAAGAATTTTTGTAGGAATTACCATAATTATTAGAGGAATTACTAGGATAAGGCCTAGGGCTGAAATTTCCTCTATACGCGTTGTTACCAAAATTGCTCCTACCAACAAAATTCACATCCATAGATTCATTATTATTATGAATCAAAGTAGACAAGGGCATATCATTAGGATCAGAAGAAACATTCTTATTAGCAAATAATTTCACAAGTTCATCCATCTTTCCACTCAAAACATTAATTTCTTCTATCGCATGCACCTTTTTACTAGTAGATCTTTCAATGTGTCATTGAGAATGATTAACCATAATATTACCTAGGAGTTTGGTAGATTCTCCTAAAGTTATTTCCATAAAAGTGCCTCCCGCGGCCGAATCTAAAAGATTTCTAGAAGCAAAATTCAACCCAGCATAAATTTTTTGTATAATCATCCACGAATTTAAACCATGAGTAGGACAATTACGTATCATTAGTTTCATTCTCTCCCAAGCTTGTGCAACATGTTCATCATCAAGTTGCTTAAAATTCATAATATCATTTCTAAGAGAGATGATCTTAGCGGGAGGAAAATACTTAGAGATAAAAGCATCTTTTCTCTTATTCCATGAATCAATACTATTTTTAGGCAAAGACGAAAACCAAGCTTTAGCACGATCTCTAAGAGAAAACGAAAATAGCTTCAATTTAACAATATCATTATCCACATCTTTCTTATTTTGCATGTCACATAAATCAACGAAGCTATTTAGATGGGTAGCGGCATCTTCACTAGGAAGGTCGGAAAACGGATCTTTCATGACAAGATTCAGCAAAGCAGTATTAATTTCACAAGATTCAGCATCGGTAAGAGGAGAAGTCGGAGTGCTAATAAAATCGTTGTTGTTGGTATTGGTGAAGTCACACAATTTAGTATTATCTTGAGCCATCGTGACAAGCAAGCAAACTAACACACAAGCAAATAGAAAACAAGCAGGCAAAGAGAGGCAAATAGAGAAAGAGAGGGAGGATAGAGTGAGAGGGCGAATAAAACGGCAAGGGTGAAGTGGGGAGAGGAAAACGAGAGGCAAATGGCAAATAATGTAATGCGAGAGATAAGGGTATGTGATGGGTACTTTGTATGTTGACTTTTGCATAGACCTCCCCGGCAACGACACCAGAAATCCTTCTTGCTACCTCTTGAGCACTACGTTGGTTTTCCCCGAAGAGGAAGGGATGATGCAGCAAAGTAGCGTAAGTATTTCCCTCAGTTTTTGAGAACCAAGGTATCAATCCAGTAGGAGGCTACGCGCGAGTCCCTCATACCTGCACAAAACAAATAAATCCTCGCAACCAACGCAAATAGGGGTTGTCAATCCCTATAAGGCCACTTACGAGAGTAAGATCTGATAGGTATGATAAGATAATATTTTTGGTATTTTTATGATAAAGATGCAAAGTAAAATAAAGGCTAAGTAAATAGCAAAGGAAATAATTGTCGGCGTTCTGGGAACGGGGGTCCCCAGACTTGCCTGCCTGCGGCCTGCGGCGTGGCTCAAAGGGGGGCCCAGCACGGCCCATCTTCACCAACACAGACCAAGACCCTCGCGAGGGGCCAAGCCTCGCGGGGCGGACGATGCGGAGCTTCCTCAGGCACGGCCTCATCAGGCTGGCTCACGAGGAGGCGGAGAGATCAAGGCGGGGTACCTCACGAGGTGCCCGTGACGCAAGCCATGACGACCGAAGGCGCCAGGCGGGTGCCAGCCCGCGCAGTGTCCTCCTTCCCTCTTTGGTGCAAAGGGAGCAGGCGCAGCCGCGGAGTACCGAGGCATCAGGTTGCCATTTCGGTGCAACAAGACCAAGACCAGGAGGACTGCAAGATGGAGGTCATTGTGGAGCCCAAGACGGCGTCACCACCAGAGCTTTGTGCAGGCGAAGACTACTTTTGTCAGGATAGCTAGTACTAGTTGTCCCCCTTCAAATTAGCCCGCCATTGTTGGCTCCCTTCCCGCTCGATATTTGGGAAGAGGACCAGGGCCTCTATAAATAGGACCAACCACCCACAGAACAAGGGGGGCGGGGGGACGAAGGACGAGAAAAAGAGAAGAGAGAGAGAAAGAGAAGGGTGACTGAACTCCTCCCAGCAGTTCATCGCCCCAGCCAAGAGCAGACCCTTGCGAGGCTATTCTTCCTTGTATTGTTCATCATCGCCAGCCCAAGAGGCAATCCACCACACCACACATTGGAGTAGGGTATTACACCACAACGGTGGCCCGAACCAGTATAAACCCCGTGTCATTCGTGTTGTTCTTTCCATTGCTTAGATCTTAGCGAGGCGGAGGGGTGCAGGTAGGTAGAAGGAGAAATCTCCGTGCGCACCCCAGTGTTCGAACCTCAAGGGTCTGCCGGAACCCGAAATCCGACATTTGGCGCGCCAGGTATGGGTGCGCCGGAATTCGTCTTCCATCGCCCCGTTCTCCTCCGACCATCGCGCCCATGTCTGACGCTCGTCGGGCCCGCGCCGAGCGCCGGGCCACTCTCGCTTCCCGTGTCGCCCAGACGGCTCCTATCGGCGGGCATCCTCGCCGTTCCCCGTCACCTGCCGTCAACGCCGCCACCGGCCCAGCGGGGGACGAGCAGCAAGCATCGTCTCAGCATCCGTCCGTGCGGCAAGACGGCCGCACCACTACTCCCTCACTCACCGCAGCTGGTTCTTCGTCCCGCGCACTCTGCGCACCCATGGAGGCTCGAGCAGCGCTTATCGCGGCAAACGAGCTCCTGCGCTACCGTCCCGTCGACGACGTCTACGAAGAATGGCTCGACCGCGTCACCGAGCTCGTCCGTGCCGCAGGGGGCTCTCCTGCGCGGTCCGCTCCGCTGCACCGCACCCCGCCCCGCGCGGGCGACGAAGCTCCGGCGGCGCCCCGGCCGCCTCCTCCACAAGAAGGTGCCATGGCTCCAAGGCACGCGGCCCCTGGGCGGAACCCGCTCCGTCAGGTGCCAACGCGGCAAGAGCAGAGCTGCCAAGAAGTCTCTCGCCCGCAAGAAGCTGCCCGGGCGCTCCTTGCTCCAGAACGTCGCGACCATGCTCCTGCTCCCGCACGTCAAGACCCAGCTGCAGCGCGTGGGGACATGCAGGACCAAGCTCTCCATCACCCAAGGCCTCCCGTGGCCACAGCAGACTGTCGTGCCTTCACCGCCGAGCTACGCAGCGTCGCGTGGCCCGGCAAGTTCAAGTCGGACCTGCCTCCTCGTTACGATGGCACGGCTGACCCTGCGGAGTTCCTCCAGCTCTACGAGCTGGGCATCGAAGTTGCCAACGGAGACGAGAAGGTCATGGCGAACTGGTTTCCCATGGCGCTCAAGGATGGGGCCCGCACCTGGCTCCTGAACCTGGCTCCAGGCACGATCTCCTCCTGGGACGAGATGCGAACCCGCTTCATCGCCAACTTCCAAGGTACTCGTGACCGGCCACCCGCCATGAGCGACATGTGCTGCATCAAGCAACAACCCGGGGAGACCCTGCAGAAGTACATCCAGCGCTTCAACAACGCACGCCTCAAGATTCCCAAGGTGACTGAGGAGGCCATCATCTCAGCCTTCTCCGACGGCGTGCGCGACGTCAAGATGAAGGAGGAGCTGGCGATGCATGAAGACCTGTGCACTTCCTTGGAGCTGTTTAACTTGGCGACCAAGTGCGCCAGGGCTGAGGAAGGGCGTCTTTCCCTCCTCGAGCTGCCTGCCGCAGACCCAGAAGAGAAGAAGCCCAAGGCCAAGGACGTGAAGCGCAAGGGGGCTGCCGTGCTCACGGCAGAACCGGACACTAAGCGGGGAAGAGATCAGCCCGAACCTTCCAAGGGCAGCCGGTACTGTGTGTACCACGACCTCCACACCCACAACACCAACAAATGTCAAGAGCTGCTAGCCGTGCGAGAAGGAAGGATCGGCCGTCGCCCCGACCACGGTGACCGGGGCTACGGTCGAGGAGGAGGAAGGAACGCAGGACGCTGGGAAGACCGTGGCCCGCGCCAAGGGTGGCGCGATCAACCTCGCGAGGATCGCTGGCAAGACCCGCCTCGCGAGGGAGACTGGAGGGATCAGCCTCGCGAGGATCGCCCACATGGCAACGCAGGCCTCCCTCCGCTGCCGCCGCAGCCAAGGAGAAACAAGGACCGCCACCAAGAAGAGGGGGCTGGGGGCTTCCAGGAGCCGCGCGCGATCGCCTGCATCCTGGGCGGGGCTCAGGCCCCAGCCTCTCAACGCATCTTCAAGCAGTTCGCTCGCGAAGTGAATGCAGTCCTCCCCAGGGTAGAAGCCACGCGCCCTCTCAGGTGGTCGGCGTGTGCCATCATGTTTAGCTCAGCAAATCAGCTCAGGTGTGCGGCTACAGCCGGAGTCCTCCCGATGCTTTGTTCCCCTATCATCAGCAATGTGGTGGTCACCAGGACCCTCATCGATGGCGGGGCAGGGCTCAACGTCCTGTCCGTGGAAACATTCAACAATCTCCAAGTGCCCTACAGCCAGCATCAGCCAACCAAGCCCTTCTCTGGAATCACCGACGGCTCCACGGGCCCAATTGGGCAGGTCCGCCTCCCTGTCACCTTCGGGGCACGCGACAACTACCGCACCGAGCACATCGACTTCGACGTCGCTCACATTCGCCTGCTGTACAACGCCATCCTTGAGTACCCGGCGCTGGCCAAGTTCATGGCCGTAACTCAGCACGGCTACAACGTCCTCAAGATGCCAGGAAGTGGCGGAGTCATCACGGTGCCCTGTGAAGAGAAGGACGCGGCGTGTTCCCTGGAACGAGCCTTTCAGGCCGCGTCACTGGAAGACCCGGATCGCGGAAGCAGGAGGCTTCCCGAGACCGCCCCCAAGAAGAAGAAGACATTGTCCGGCCCAGCACCTCAGGAGGCAGGCCTCTCTGGGCCCGTGCCTGCCCAGGGGGAACCTCCTTCCGTCGCATAGGAAAGCACGCCCGGTGCCCTCCTTAGGCAGGGCTCGGGGGCTCTCCCCTGGAGGGCCACTGATCTGGCTAGGGTCATGAGGGAGGCGCTTGGGCACCACATGGAGGAGTGCTTCGAAGCACATTTCCCTCAAGAAGGAGTAAGGCAAGGAGAGCCAGACCCTCAGGAGTTCGTCAGCAAGGCCATTCAGGAGCTACAGGAGTCAAGGGTCATGAAAGGCGGCCGCCGTCTACCAGCAGTGGCCCCCCATCCAGGCAAGGATGGTGCGCTGCGCGTCTGCATCGACATACCAGGGCTCAACCGAGTCACCTCTCTGAGCGCCTCTGGCCCTCGCGAGTGGGGCGCTGCGGAGGTCCACCCCATAGCTGCGTTCGCATGCCTTACGGCTTGCCGAACGCGGCTGTCACGCATCAGCGCCTCATGAGGGGCATCATGGAGGCACAAGAGGCCAGGCATTCCGCAGCTCTGGCGGAGATGGAGATGGCCCGCAGGGAGCCACCAGCGCCCCCGGAGCCTCCTGAGGCCCCTGGGCCTGGGGGCTCGTAAGGATCGGCTTCCGCAGCCCACCGAGTCTGCTACACCAACACCCCTTCGTCCTCGACGTCATCAGGTGACATCTTTCGAGTTTTACTTCCAGCTGGGAGCGCCCCCCAGGGCTGCATTATTCCCAGGCCGCATGGGTCCATCCCTGTGGCATGTATCCCTTTTATTTCATGCTGTTAGCTTACCTTGTTGGGGGCGCCCCTCGGGCTGCACGATCCCCAAGTCGCTCGGGCCAGACCCAGCGGCGTGTATCTCATTTGAAGTTATTTCTGGTTATGTGTCATACCCACCATGCTTGATTATTTGATGCCGGCCCACGGCACCTCTTCTTCTCCATGCCGACCGCTTGCACGTTAAAGGGGGGTACCTGAGCATCGCGACTCAGCGCTCTTACTGGCTCTCCAGTCCTCACCCTCTGGCCTTGTCCATGGCATCGCGACCTGGCATACCAGCGACGGCTGAGACTAGCTCGAGGGCCGGGATCCGAGGACGTAGAGTGCCGGCATCTAACCAAATTTGCAGGGACACATCACAAGATAAGGCCCAGTGCCAGGCGCAACCCGCCTAGAGGTAGGGCCCTGTGAGTCCCGTGCTGGCCCACGGGTGCCCAGATACACCTCGCCAGGCCCTACCGTGCCAGCCACGTGCCAAGGCGGGGCTGTACACGCCCCGGGAGCTCCTCCCGGAGGGGAGCCCCCTCCCACGTACCAGTGGAAGCACCATGCTCCGCGCTGGCTGATGACACTGCCGAGGAGCGGCTATGCCCGTACACATACGGAAGTGCTATGCTCCGCGCTGGTGATAAACAACTGAGGGTGGCCCCCGGGCCGCATCAACCTCAGGGAGCCCAGAGCTCAGCGTCTAGCCTCATCGTAATGCCTCCCCTCGGGAGTGCCGCGCAAGGGGGGTGGGCACGGGGGCTGCGCCTGGGTCACGCCCAGACGCACGCTGCCCAGCCAGGCCCCCCCGAGCCTGGTTCATCGCGCATCTCTCCCCGAGCGGAGCCAAGGTACAAAGGCCGTTTGAGCGTCAAGGGGGACTCCTGAGCATCGCAACTCAGGAGCCTAACTGGTCACGTAGCCCCTCACTCCTTAATTCCAAAAGGCTAACGCTGGGTGAGGTATGCGCACGGCCAGGCTCTGCAGATGTAGAACGATAGATCCACCCACATCACACCTCCCTACTTGCTGTTCGTGCGCCAAGGGGGACTCCTGAGCATCGCGACTCAGGAGCCTAACTTGTCACGTATCCCCTCACTCCTTGGCCCCGTCCTGGTTTCCGGTCGGGACTAATGCTGGGTGAGGTATGCGCGGGGCCGGGCTCTGCCGGCGTAGAACATAAGCAAGTAGGAAGGAAAAGCGCAAATTTCAAGGAATTCAAAAGCAAATATCACAGTCCACACTGTTATCTCAATGCCAAACGCAAGTTTAAACGCCTCCCCGAGGCATGATACATGTGCAGGAATTAAAGGCTGGACAGGAGCCACAACGGAGTCACTTGTCGGCGGTGGAGCGTCACGGAGTGGGTGCGTCTCATGGAGCGGCGGGGTCGGCAGCGCCTTGCTTCGGCTTGGTGCTGAAGGCCCGGAACTTCCCCAGCAGAGCCTTCGCGCGACACTTCACGGCCTCGGCAGTGGCAGCGGCACGCTCGCCGCTTACTGGCTCTAGCAGGCCGTCGAGGTCGACGTCGGGATTGCGAAGGTAGATGTGGGTGAGCACCCGCGTCAGTGCTGCAGAAGACAGGACATGCACCTCGGCCTCTGCCGTGGGGCCAAGGCCAAGGGAGACATCTTCAAGAGCGCGAACCAGAAAGGGGAGCAAAGGCGAGAGGGGAGGGACACGCGAGGACCTCGCCGAGCAACCTCGCGCCTGCCGATGCACGGACCCGGTGACACGCCAGAGAGCGACCCCTGATTCTCGAGATAAGTCACCACCCGGAAGCACCGGCTATCGTGGCACCACCCCCGCACCTAATGCAATCCCGTGTTAACGACGCCGCTCTCCTTTCTCACCGAACGACGGCTGCTTGGGCGCCAAAGGGGACCTCCTGAGCATTGCGACTCAGGGGCTCTTACCGGACTCCGGGTCACTCACCTCCTGGCCTTGACCACAGCATCGCGACTTGGCATACCAGCGACGGCTGAAGCCGCCTTGGGACTGGGACCTGTCGGCGCAGAGCACCAAGCCCTCGTGAGGTTCGAAAGGGAGGACAGAGCTAAGACAGAATGAGCAACTTGCATAGTTCTACGACAAGGGTTGTATAACAAAAAAGGATCACAGGCACCTTACAAGCCCCCACGGGATGCGTCTTTGATTCCTCGTAGGGAACAGATCGTAAAGGGACACTAACTACGCGCGCCCCTGCAGAAGACGCCATCATCAACAGTGGGCCGTCAGGCACCGGCGCCAACCCCATCCAGATCAGACTTGATGGCGGCCTGACGAGCCCGCCCTGCTCCAGGAGCGGCGCCGGCTCAGGGGCTCGTAGCTGTCGTCGCTCGTCTCCGGAGTCGCGAAGAGTTCGCCCGAGTCGCTGGAACCTCCGACGCCTCCACCGCCTGAGGAGCCGCCAAGGGAGCGGTCGGCGGGCCCAGTCCTCGCCGCAGCCGGGTCCCGGCCACCTCTCCCGGGACAGCAATCCAGCCAGCACCCGTTCGCATCGAAGACCTTGAAGAACATCACCGAAGCACCGTCGTACTCCAAGTGGATCGCGAAGGCACCTCTTGTCCTGCAAACCCGGGCGATTTCGCTCCAGCCTCGAGTCATGAAGACCTCGCCCGGGGCAACAACCGCGACCTCTGCCTCGGTCGAGACGGTGCTGCAGCCGGCGTGCTGCAGCCAAAGCTCCAGGGGATCCCCCTGCGGGACGATGGAGGTGAAGAAGGGAGGAAGGCGGATCCAAGACTGAGGAGGCATGGCGACGTGGAGCACGAGCTCTCGGGAGGAGCCCTCGGTGTGGACCCCAGGGGGGACGACCCACACCTTCGTGACCCGTCGATGGCGACGGCGGTGCCGCCCGTGGCGATCAGCATCAGCTCCTTTAGGGCCCTCGATGTGGGCATACAAGGGAAGCGGGAACCCCGACGGTGCCCGCTCGCACCAAGGCCTCGGCACCACCTGATGGGCCCCCTCATCCAGGCCACGGGGGACGAGCCGTTTCTTCGGTGGGAGCGGGTCAGGTTCCTCTCGGGGAGCCTTTCCCTTCTCTACCGTCGAGAACCGGTGGATCGGAGCCATCGCAGCAAGACGGAGCAAGGACCGGGAAGAAGAAGCAAGCGGGGATGAACTGGAAGGGCGCGCGCCGTTCCATACTTATAGCCGGCGAAGGCCAAACCGTCGACCTCGACGATCGCAGGTAATTATGACCCGCTTTGCATGCAGGGACTTGTCCAATCCGTGTAGTTGCTGAGGCGCCGTGGGGAAGTGGAGGCGCCCACGTCCAATCAACCGCCACGCGGCGCCCAAGGCCGCAGGCTGTAAGGGCCCGCGGTGCTTCGCTCTTGCCCTTCCGCCTCCCTGCACGGCCAAGTCCGGGCGCGTTTTGGGCCCGGGGGCTACTGTCGGTGTTCTGGGAACGGGGGTCCCCAGAGTTGCCTGACTGCGGCCTGCGGCATGGCTCAAAGGGGGGCCCAGCACGGCCCATCTTCACCAACACAGACCCAAGACCCTCGCGAGGGGCCAAGCCTCATGGGGCGGATGATGCGGAGCTTCCTCAGGCACGACCTCATCAGGCTGGCTCGCGAGGAGGCGGAGAGATCAAGGCGGGGTACCTCACGAGGTTCCCGTGACGCAATCCATGACGACCGAAGGCGCCAGGCGGGTGCCAGCCCGCGCAGCGTCCTCCTTCCCTCTTTGGTGCAAAGGGAGCAACCGCAGCCGCGGAGTACCGAGGCATCCGGTTGCCATTTCGGTGCAACAAGACCAAGACTAGGAGGACTGCAAGACGGAGGTCATTGTGGAGCCCAAGACGGCGTCACCACCAGAGCTTTGTGCAGGTGAAGACTACTTTTGTCAGGATAGCTAGTACTAGTTGTCCCCCTTTAAATTAGCCCGCCATTGTTGGCTCCCTTCCCGCTCGATATTTGGGAAGAGGACCAGGGCCTCTATAAATAGGACCAACCACCCATAGAACAAGGGGGATGGGGGGACGAAGGACGAGAAAAAGTGAAGAGAGAGAGAAAGAGAAGGGTGTCTGAACTCCTCCCAGCAGTTCATCGCCCCAGCCAAGAGCAGACCCTCGCGAGGCTGTTCTTCCTTGTATTGTTCATCATCGCCAGCCCAAGAGGCAATCCACCAAACCACACACTGGAGTAGGGTATTACACCACAACGGCGGCCCGAACCAGTATAAACCCTGTGTCATTCGTGTTGTTCTTTCCATTTCTTAGATCTTAGCGAGGCGGAGGGGTGCAGGTAGGTAGAAGGCGAAATCTCCGCGCGCACCCCAGTGTTCGAACCTCAAGGGTCTACCGGAACCCAAAATCCGACAATAACTAAGTAGTAGGAGATCAATATGATAAAGATAGACCCGGGGGCCATAGGTTTCACTAGTGGCTTCTCTCGAGAGCATAAGTATTCTATGGTGAGTGAACAAATTACTGTTGAGCAATTGACAGAATTGAGCATAGTTATGAGAATATCTAGGTATGATCATGTATATAGGCATCACGTCCGAGACAAGTAGACCGACTCCTGCCTGCATCTACTACTATTACTACACTCATCGACCGCTATCCAGCATGAATCTAGAGTATTATGTTAAAAACAGAGTAACGCCTTAAGCAATATGACATGATGTAGAGGGATAGACTCGTGCAATATGAACAAAACCCCATCTTGTTATCCTCGATGGCAACAATACAATATGTGCCTTGCTGCCCCTACTGTCACTGGGAAAGCACACCGCAAGATTGAACCCAAAGCTAAGCACTTCTCCCATTGCAAGAAAGATCAATCTAGTAGGCCAAACCAAACTGATAATTCGAAGAGACTTGCAAAGATAACCAATCATACATAAAAGAATTCAGAGAAGATTCAAATATTATTCATAGATAGACTTGATCATAAACCCACAATTCATCGGTCTCAACAAACACACTGCAAAAAGAAGATTACATTGAATAGTTCTCCACAAGAGAGGGGGAGAACATTGTATTGAGATCCAAAAAGATAGAAGAAGCCATCTAGCTACTAACTATGGACCCGTAGGTCTGAGGTAAACTACTCACACTTCATTGGAGAGGCTATGGTGTTGATGTAGAAGCCCTCCGTGATCGATGCCCCCACCGGCAGAGCTCCGAAACAGGCCCCAAGATGGGATCTCATGGATACAGAAAGTTATGGTGGTGGAATTAGGGTTTTGGCTCCATCTCTGATTGTTTGGGGGTACGTCGATATATATAGGAGGAAGGAGTACGTCGGTGGAGCAACAGGGGGCCCACGAGGGTGGAGGGAGCGCCTGGGGTAGGCAGGCATGCCCCCTACCTCGTGGCCTCCTCTTTTCTTTCTTGACATAGGGTCCAAGTTTCTTGGGTCTTGTTCGTTGAGAAAATCATGTTCCCGAAGGTTTCATTCCGTTTGGACTCCGTTTGATATTCCTTTTCTTCGAAACCCTAAAATAGGCAAAAACAGCAATTCCAGGCCGGGCCTCCGGTTAATAGGTTAGTCCCAAAAATAATATAAAAGTGGATAATAAAGCCCATTAATGTCCAAAATAGTAGATAATATAGCATGGAGCAATCAAAAATTATAGATACGTTGGAGACATATCAAGTATTCATTTTTTTGTGCGTAATAAGGAGGCACTTCCTTGCATGCGAAGATATAGCTGGTGTGTCCAAGCTATCAGTGGCATTAACGTTTTTTCATGAAATACAGAGGCCCTTTCGGTGGGTCCCAGATGTCAGGTGGAGGAATCATTATTTTGCGCGTAATAAGGAGGCATTTCCTTGTATGCGGCCGTGGACCCAGCTGTCAGCCTCTCCACGTACAGTCCACTTCAGATGCATGTCAATCGTTGACCACGTTGATCAGGCGGCGCCGAGTGCACCAGGGCGGTGGACGACGGAGAGGCCTAGGACGGGAATGACACAGAGGCAGGGAAGACTCGGCAGTTGTTTCCCACACGGAGGGGAGTACGACTGTATGAGGGTTTATTGGTTCTCTGCCGTCGCCGGAGAATAACAGCAGGTGTGGGTGAGTAGAGGGATGGCTAGGCCAGCGATGGGAGTACGGTGGGGCGGTGAGGCCTGCGCGGCAGCACAGCTGGCCGCGGGGAGGAGAGAGTAGGCAGTCCCGCTGGCACTTGTTTGAGCGGCTGGAGCAAGAAGAGCAGAGATCGAACAATCACGACGGCCGTTGGATGGACATCCAACAGTCACTGCTTGTGTGTCAACCTTTTTTTAGGAAAGCCTCAAATCTGTGGAAAACATCATACAACCCATCTACCATTATTTCTAATAATTTACAACCCATTTGCTAATTCTTAAGGTTTTTTGGAGCCCATATTCTTTTTTAGTAGCATTACAGCCCAACAGGCCTGACAAAGCGACTTAATTGGCAAATCACAAAAAACTGGGTTGTGGCCGTGGACCCAGCCGCGGCCGTGGACCCAGTTGTCAGCCTCTCTACGTACAGTTCTCTTTCAATGGAAGTCGGTTGTTGACCACATTGACCACGCCGCGCCGAGAGCACCAAGGTGGTGGACGACAACGAGGCCTAGGAAGGGGACGACACGGAGCCGGGGAAGATGCGACAGTGGATGCCCACACGGAGAGGAGTACGAGGGTTCACTGGTTCGGCTGCGGTATGAGGCTGCCATCGCCGCAGAATAACAGGGGGTGTGGGTGAGTAGAGGGATGGCCTGTCCAGCGGTGGGAGTAGTAGGGGCGGTGAGGCCTCCGTGGCATCACAACCGGCCACGGGAGGTAGGAGCACGCGACACGACCGACGCTAGTTTGGGCGGCTGGAGCAAGAAGACCATAGGTTGAAGAAGCACTACTGCCGTTGAATGAACATCATATGGTAACTAGAGCTATAATCGTTCATATTGACTAAGTTGACAAAGGTCTCCGTCCCCGTCAACTTGGTAGGCCCACAAGTCAGCCTCCCACGATGCTGGGTTGCAGCTGGCAGGGGGAGTATTCATTTTTTGTGTGTAATAAGGAGGCACTTCCTTGCGTGCGAAGATAGCTGGTGGGTCCGACCTTTCAGCGAGGGGCACGTTTTTTTCGCGAAATACAGAGGCCCTTCTGGTGGGTCGCAGATGTTAGGTGGAGGAATCAAAGACTTGAGAAGGCGTACAGAACAAGCTAGTGTACCAGTAAAGAGACATTGCTTAGTTTTAGAAAAAAGAGAGACGTGCTCCTGTAGCTGGTTCGAATACAAACCTAGACTATGACTATATATGGTGCTATGCTACTCTGCAAGTAATGAAACTGACATATCCAACATTCGCTTATCCTCTTCTCTACTTACTCTGCCTAGCATCAGAGGCTCTGGCCGCAGCAACTATGTCTGCTGGCTGCTCGTCCACCTGCTCTTCAGCATGCAACGACCAAATATGCGCCAAGTCGCCACCCGTACCATCGCCTGTGGGTCTCATCACACCCCCGACGGCACGTGCACTTCAGCCGGTTTCTCATCGCGACCCGCTGCCGTTGGTGTGGTGCTACTGCTGCAAATCACGTAGAGTCATCCATCGAGTCTCAACCACAATCCTCAACCCTGGTCGAGTCTTCTACAAATGCCCGAATCATGGGATAATAATATGTTTAAGTGTTGTTCTGCTGCTTTCAGTTGCTGATTTTTTTAATAGTTTGGTTGATGATCTTCCAATTTCTTTCGTGCAGAAAAGGGAAGATTCGTGTGATTTGTATTTCCGGGAAGTTGCTGATGTGGGGGAGTGCAACTACGCTGATTATTTGGTTAGCCGAGGAATCCCAGTACCAGCAGGTTGCTGTGTTGGACAAGTAACTGAAGGAACGACAGAAGAGGAAGATGCAGAGCAGAAGGTTAAAGATGCAGTTCCTCTGATCATGGCCAAGCAACAGCTGCTAAACGGCCTTGAAAACAATGAGGAGGTGAAAGAGCTTGTGAAGATAATGGGCAAAATCGATGTGCACTGTAGGATGATTGTCTCTTTATTTGCAGTGTATGTAGCCCTCGTGATGTATTCAGTGGCTATGACATGAGCACTTTGCTAAAACTAGTAATGAATGAAACCTGTGTAGTAGGCTGGGCGTAGTGTTGTGAACATCTAATGATTTCTATTAACGGAAATCAGGGGGTATACCCTTTTGCTCATAAATAAATAAATAGCAGAGGCCCTTTTGGTAATAAATAAATAAATTAGCAGAGGACCTGTCGGGTCAGCTTTGTTCTCATTTGAAGACGTCGAGCAAATTGCAGTCCAACAGCAAACTATGTCATCAAATTCAAGTTTCGCAGCCAAATATGAGTACAACTAACCAACAATGTCATCATGTTTTAGTCATCATACAATCACCAAACACAAATCAGCATACATAACAAGTGACGTTCTCACACAAAAATAGTAAACACCATGTTCATCAGGTTTCAGATGTCATAGCAAACACAATTTCACATAGTAGATAAAAAATGTCTTCTGTCAGGCAAATACGACAAAAGCAATGTAATCATCATCCGCAGCAGCAGCGTCAACATCTTCGCCATGTGTATCAGTCTGAATCGTAATTCCCCATGGTGTCATCTTCTTCTTCGCCCTCAACGTCCTCGAAAATTGGCTTCTTCTTGATCAACTCTTGTATGTCCACAGCATGACAGGCAATCTTTTCGCCGGCATCATTGACATGATGGTTCTCAAAGATATTAGGAACATCTATGTTATCTTGTACATTAGGAGCAGTGTAAGCATCATCTTGTTGTGCAACTTCATTAAACGAGTTCCTCTGCTCAAACCTTTGCACTACTCTCCAGTCATCGCTATGTGCAAATGTGTCTTCCAAGAAAAATATATATGTTTCTTGATTTACCAAAATAAAAGGCTCGTTGGTCTGGTACGCTGCCTTGACATTGATGGATTTGAAATAATCATCAGCTTTGGGTTTTGCGATCCTGGAAAACAGGTTATATCAACGATAGCACGACATAACCACACACTGATGATCCTCGAAACTGAAGATATACTGCAACTAAACAATGTCTGTTATGTTAGCATACATTTCAGTTGTCTCTTTGTCATACGTATCCATGCTCATGATGGCACTGTTTTGTGTCTTCCTTCCTTCGTCTCGTGCAAGGGTATTGTAGCGCACATATCCAACAACGCAAGATTCATAATGTCTTACCCGAGTATCAGGACCCATTGCTAGTGAGTAAAGGGCATCATCAACTGCCTGTCCATCCTCCCGCATCTTCTTAACCTATGGTTAGAAAATAGACAAGCTGGTCATCTTATGTACTCAATATATTAAAAAAAACTAACAGTGAAATTCAAAAGCTTACATGGCTCTTGAACCATTTCGCAAATCCTGCCATAACCAGTTTATCAATGTTTCTTGGATTTTGCGGCAGTAACTCCTTTTTATAGATGGTGCACAACATAATGATCACGTCAAACATCTAAATATATAAGAATGTGCTGCAAGTTTAGTAGATTATGATGTATAAGCTGCAGTACTTAGCACTTACTTGATAGCAGGTAGTATCTCAGGACATTTATTCAACACATACCAAACCATTTTTTCCAAATCTTTAGGTTTGTCCTCTTGTCGACTCTTCCCTATAACTCGAACAGAACAATCGAAAACATTGAGCCCGGGATTGTCTTCATCCACGTCTTTGCTAAGCTGATCAGCTGTTTCAATGTATTTTGAGCAGAATGGCAACACTTCTGTAGCAATGTAGGCCTCTGCAATGGAACCCTTGGGTCTAGCTTTGTTCCTAACATAGCCCTTGAAAGAGCCTAGCCGCCTTTCAATAGGGTACATCCAGCCATAGTATACTGGACCTCTAAGTAGGGCCTCATCAGGTAGATGAACAGCCAAATGCACCATCACATCAAAGAAGGCTGGAGGATATATCTTCTCAAGGACACATAGGATAGTTGGTATCTTGTCTCTAAGACGCTCCAAAGCATCTATCCTGATATTTGTACTGCAGATTTCCCTGAAGAACTGTCCCAACTCTGCAACTGCTCTGTATAAGTCAGGGCGGCCCAATCCTCTAAGGATAACAGGTAAAACCCTTTGAAGTAGGATGTGGCTGTCATGAGTTTTCAACCCTTGTACCTTGTCTCCATCTGCACTGACTCTCCTTTCAGGGTTGGAAGAAAATCCATGTGGGAATCTCACACGTGACAGGACCTTGCAGAATTCTTTTCTTTTTACCTTGTCCAAGACGTACACAACTTGTGCCATATCCCGTGGTTTACCTTCATCTTGCACCTGTCGGATTTCGGGTTCCGGAAGACCCTTGAGGTTCGAACACTGGGGTGCGCGCGGAGATTTCGCCTTCTACCTAGCCGCACCCCTCCGCCTCGCTAAGATCTAAGCTATGGAAAGAACAACGCAAGAGACACAGGGTTTATACTGGTTCGGGCCACCGTTGTGGTGTAATACCCTACTCCAGTGTGTGGCGTGGTGGATTGCCTCTTGGGCTGATGATGATGAACAATACAAGGAAGAACAGCCTCGCGAGGTTCTGCTCTTGGCCGGGGCGATGAAATGCTGGGAGGAGTTCAGTCGCCCTTCTCTCTCTCTATCTTTCGTTCTCTTGTCTTTTTCCCCTTTTTTCGTTCTGTGGGTGGTTGGTCCTATTTATAGAGGCCCTGGTCCTCTTCCCAAATATCAAGCAGGAAGGGAGCGAACAATGGCGGGCTAATTTGAAGGGGGACAACTAGTACTAGCTATCCTGACAAAAGTAGTCTTCGCCTGCACAAGGCTCTGGTGGTGACGCCGTCTCGGGCTCCACAATGACCTCCTTCTTGCAGTCCTCCTGGTCTTGGTCTTGTTGCACTGAAATGGCAACCTTTGCCTGATGCCTCGGTACTCCGTGGCTGCGCTTGCTTCCTTTGCACCAAAGAGGAGAGGAGGACCCTGCGCGGGCTAGCACTCGCCTGGCGCCTTTTGTCGTCATGGCTTGCGTCACGGGCACCTTGTGAGGTACCCCGCCTTGATCTCTCCGCCTCCTCGCGAGCCAGCCTGATGAGGCCGTGCCTGAGGAAGCTCCGCGTCGTCCGCCCCGCGAGGCTTGGCCCCTCGTGAGGGTCTTGGGTCTGTGTTGGTGAAGATGGGGCGTGCTGGGCCCCCCTTTGAGCCACGCCGCAGGCCGCAGGCAGGCAAGTCTGGGGACCCCCGTTCCCAGAACGCCGACAGAGGGCCCTGAAGGAGCTGATGCTGATCGCCACGGGCGGCGCCGCCGTCGGCGCCGACGGGTCACGAAGGTGTGGGTCGTCCCCCCTGGGGTCCACACTGAGGGCTCCTCCCGAGAGTTCGTGTTCCATGCCGCCATGCCTCCTCAGTCTTTGATTCGCCTCCATCATCCCGCAAGGAGAACTTCTGGAGCTTTGGCTGCAACACGCCGGTTGCAGCACCCTCGCGACCGAGGCAGAGGTCGCGGTCGTTGCCCCGGGCGAGGTCTTCATGACTCGAGGCTGGAGTGAAGTCGCCCGGGTTTGCAGGACAAGAGGCGCCTTCGCTATCCACTTGGAGTACGATGATGCTTCGGTGATGTTCTTCAAGGTCTTCGATGCGAACGGGTGCCGGCTGGAGTGCTGCCCCGGGAGAGGTGGCCGGGACCCTGCTGCGGCGAGGACTGGGCCCGCCGATCGCTCCGTTGGCGGTTCCTCAGGCGGCGGAGGCGTCGGAGGTTCCAGTGACTTCGGCGAGCTCTTCGCGACTCCGGAGATGAGCGACGACAGCTACCATTATCAGGATGGTTTCCTGGTGTAATATGCCAGACCTTCTCTAATTCCACTTGCAACTCATCAGCGGTGAGCCTCTTTGGCACATCACAGTTTTCATGCTTTGCATTGAACACATGTCTTCGGTATTTTCTAGGATGCAGTTGTCCTTGGTAAGGAAACAGTGGTGTCCAATGTAACAGATCTTGCTAAGTATTGCGTATGACAGCGGATTCCTGTCACAGCGAACACATGCATTGTAACCATGTGTCGTTCGCCCTGACATAGTGCCCAAAGCCGGATAATCATGGATGCACCAAATTATAACATCATGCAGAAAGAAATCAGCTGGTCGGATGCTATATAGGTCTCGAGTGACAACACCCCTCCATAGTTGTTGAAGTTCCTCCACAAGAGGCTCCATGAACAAATCAAAATCCTTTCCAGGACTTTTTGGACCTGGAATGAGCAAGGCCATCATGTAGTTTGATTCTTTGGTGCAGACATTTGGAGGCATGTTGTAAGGTATAACAAGCACTGGCCACGTGTTATATGTGGCGCTCTGGTGACCAAATGGGTTAAATCCATCTGAAGCTAAGCCAAGTCTAATGTTTCTCGGGTCAGCAGCAAACTTTTCGTGCTTCTGATTGAAGTTTTTCCACTCACTACCATGTGATGGATGGCTTATTACATTCTGATCTCTGTACTCCTGGTTCCTAGAAGGCCACAATACATCATCTCTTGTTTCAACATCATGAAACAACCTCTGCAATCTTGGTGTAATTGGAAAATGTCTCAGAATATTATGAGGAATCCTCTTCACAGCATCGCCATCTTTCCATCTTGATGATTTGCATTTCGGGCATTCACTTAATTTGGCATAATCCTTTCGGAACAGAACACAATTATTCTTACAAACATGGATCATATCATATCCAATTCCAACTGCACGAAGGAAATTCTTCATTTTACTGTAGGTGTGTGCCAGCTCAGACACATTTGGGAAAGCTTTGCGAAAAGCAGCCAACATCGCATCGAGTGATTTGTTGGTCATCCACTCAGATGTCTTCACCTGAATAAAGGTGACCATAGCTAAGAGTACTGATAGCTTCTTTCCTGGGGTGACAGCCACGTTGCATTGTTCCAACATGCGGGCCCACCGTTTTTCTTCTGCAGGTGAAAGTTCACGGAATGCACGAGCATTTCGTAGCATTGTTTCAATGTTGGTCAAACTCACTGGCTCCGCCACCACCACCTCCTCCTCCTCTTCCACCTGAGCATCAGGCAGATCAAGATGGTGATCTGCTGCTTCCACGTACTCAATAACATTGACGTTCACAGCTTCACCATGATGAATCCACCTAGTACATGTGACCAACATCCCATACAAGTGTAGATGATTTTGCACAGTTGACTAGGGTCTTGTAACTGAATTCATACAACTGCTACACTGGCAGAGCACATTGATTTCGGACAACCGTACTCAGCTCTGATAAAGTTCATGAAGTTTTCAACCCCCTCGACATATGCAGCGGAGAATCTATTAGACATACAAATTAGTTCTTCTACTATATATTATAGGAAAAACATATATGCTTTTTATGAAGTCCAGAAGAAAATACCTAGGTCGATGTCTAAAGCTATGGAAATATATTTGGACGAGCAGATCTAAGTAACGACATATATGTAAAGCTAATTCAGCAAACAAAATTGAGTGAGGAAATTATGGCAGGCTGTTTCAGCAGTCAATGGGGCCGAGCACACAACCATCAAACTATCAAAGGCCATCGCAGCAACAAAGATGGAGTAGAAAACGGTGTAGAGCTATTTCACCTAAAAGATTGTCTACTAGACTATGGCAATCTACGTCACAATAAATATATGGCGTGATATTTTAGCAACTAATCGGCCTTGGCATGCCATCTCAGCTAACCAGATTGAGTGCAGAACAGGGCAAGGAAGCTTCTTAAGCAGAGCATATTGACTGTAAACTACTTCGGCAAACAGTGAGATTAACAGCATCTATTAGCTAACATTCATCGCTACACCGACATGCACGAGGCCTCAGTCTAGAATTCGCGTACTGTGGGAGAAGCTGGCCGCCGTGTGTCTCCACACGAACGTCGCCAGCGGTGGCGGCGCTGACCGCCGTGCGCCTCCACAAGAACGTCGCCAATGGTGGCGGTGCGGCTAGAGGACGACAGTCTACGTGAGCGTACTGTGGGAGCGAGAGGATCGCCATGCATCCCCTCGACGAACCGCGGTGCCGATGTATCGGCGTGGCGGGGAGGGCGGCTTTGGCGGAGCGAATGGAGTGGAGGGGGATGGGGGGAGGGGGTTTGGGGAATATTATTGGCTAGTTGGCCGAAGGGCGGTTGAATCTAGGATTTGGGGGGAATTTTTGGGTGGGGGAGGATTTTCGTGCGGTGGGGGGGGGGGAGTTTGGCACATGGTCGGTTTCTCCAAGTGCAGTCCCACGTGTCAGTGAAGAGGAAAGTCGAAGCGCGTTCCGTTTGTGTGACCGAACGTGTGTGGGGTGCAATGCGACCGCGTCAGGGGTGCTGTGAGCGTACCACCTTTTTTCCTTTTAAACTAGGTGCTTCGCCCCCTCAAAAAAAAAATTGCTACTTCGCGCGATCCATCGATACTACTACTAGTAGTAATCCGGTAATCCCGACTAAAACGGCGCGGCAGGGTCTTTTCCTGCGCGATATGCTGAGAGGTTGGCTTAGTTGGGTTTTCTAGGACGAGTAATGCTACACCTACATAGTCCCAGTTACGTAATTAACATAATATGAAACGTGTGAGCTGTTGATTGTAGATTGGGGGGGAGGGAGGGGCCCACCACCATGAAAATCAGGGGAGGAGAGAGAGAGGCAATTTACGTTAACCCTTTCGTAGGTTCCCGTAGATGTAGAAAAATGTGAAACGCGTGAATGTGCATTTGTAGATAAGGCCTTCCCTCGTTCATCCTTTTCTCCCACAAGATCTTGATCTTCCGTGCAACGCACGGGCATCTTGCTAGTACTCCTACAATATACTATATTATTGTGAAAGTTAATATACAGCGGCCGAGATTAATGTAAACATGACATATTTTCATTACATTTCGAACTTTTATAGGACAGAAAAATAAAAGAAACCCGACCCTAAACCTATTCTACGGCGGTGACCGACGTCCTCCATCTGCGATCTCCATGTACGGGGGCGGGGTTCAAGACCCGTGAAGTGAAGGTGCGGTCTCCGGTGAGGAAAAGTAGAACACGGGAGATAGACCGGCCAGTTGGCACACTATGCCCTGCCGCCTCCCATGCCCCACTCATCCTCGGAGGCGTCCCGGACCTCGGCGGTGCCAAACGTTGGACAGCGGCAAGTAGGACGCATGGCTGATGGTGCTCTCGTCGTCGGCCGCTAGCGTGGCCATCACTTGTGCGGCGACTTGAGCGAGGGCGGCGACCTCGAGCTCCATCCCCGAAGACAAGCTCTCTCGTAGAGCGTTCACGCTTGCGGTCATGGCGGATGTGGTGCCAGGTAGGAGGACGATGCGCTATGGTGTGGAGGTTAGCTGGGCGTTGCCACTTTAAGTAGCGCATTCCGGTGAGGCCAAGCGTCTTGGTGCTTCATTAAGTCACCAGAGTTGGTTCCTCGGGCACCGAGCCTCTTAACGACGACATACGGACGGAAGGCATGAATGTGGGTAGCTGGCGCCGGCTGGGAACGCACCGCGCGTCGGCGCGAGGGATGAGGGTTTTTGGTGTGCCAGGGTAGTCAGCTGTGGTCATGGCAACGTTGGAGATGCCCTTTGCTCACATGCGATCGACGCATGCCATTGAAAAAGCAAGATGACCTGGCATGATCTCAGGTCCTGAGGATGTAGTTGGCCGCGCTACACCACTCCGCGCCGGGTGTTGTGGCCAAAGTGCACCTTACCAAAATTTTGGTCATGACCCAAAGATTGGTCTATGTTTGGATGGTTTCCATTTTTTGAGGTATTGGTCATGTCCCAAAAATGGATGGTTGCCATTTTTTGGCATGCCAATGAACTCTAGCCAACTCTAGTTCATTTTTCTTGCCGATGTCGACCAAATCATGGGCAACCAAAACCTCAACCAAAATTTGGGCTACCCAATGATTTGATGGGGCAACCTTGGGCACACACCAAACATACTGTTGGTCGTGCCACAACACTAACGCCACCCTCGGCACACTGAAACCGACCGTGGCTAGCAACGATGAGCGTGTCACTCACCGCGGTCGCCGTGTCCAGAGGCGGTGCTACAGATGCGCCACGTTGTTGGCCCCCACGACCCACATGAACGGTTGACAGTGGCGAGGAGGTTGTGGGCCAGCTCCTCCATTGGACTAGTTTGCGCTACGTCGTCCCGACAGGTGTGCCCCACATGTCGGTTTCCCTGTGTTCCCAGCCATATTCGAGCGCCAGTGCTCCGCGTTGCACATTAGGCCTTTCACTATGTAGGACAAGCGAGACAACTTATTGTTTATTTGAGCCGTTCAAGTATAATCATGTGGCGTTTTCTTATTTCTCATTCCTCTCCAACCCTGTTCTCTATCGATCATGTCGCCCTTCGATCGAGTCCATCCTCCCGCATGCCTCATTTGAACATTCCGCCGAGTATCATTCGCATGTGGGCCTAGACCATGCTTGAATTTCCAATGTTTATTTGTAATTTGTCCGACATGCATACAAAGAAACGGTTCGTTTGAAGTTTCACTTTGCCTCCACTATGTGTCGCTTCGCGTCTTAGTTTTGACATCCCATTCGGTTCATGCCCCGACACATGTTGACGAGATCGATTGATGTTCAGAGATAAATGTTTGGTCTGTTTTTATGATAGAAATGACCCGCGCGGGGGGGGGGGGTCTGTGGGGATCAGAGGGAGTATTGTACCCACCCTAGTCCTCTTTCAATCAATCTCCGGACACCGAGATGAAATCGAGAGAGAACGAGTGGGGGCATGTGTGATACCTAAGGCGGATTCAAAATTTTGAACCGGTGATCATAGCATCCGCAAATCATATATAAAGGGGATTCAATGTTCGTTTCGTTTTTGAACGTACAATATATTCCCTCCTATCCTTTCTAGTTTACATATAAGTTTTATGTGTAGTCAAAGTATCTCTACTTTGATAAAAAAAGTATCAACATTCAATAATGCCCAATCAATATTGTTAGATTCCCACGTAATCCTAGATTTGTACTCGAGATGGTTTCCAATTTTTTTCAACCACGTGAATGTGCTTGTTCTCGCGCATGCTCTTCCTACTAGGATTTCACCACGTATAGCCATTCCAATAGTAACTTTTTTAAGCTCCTTGTCCAGTAGTACTAGTGGAGTACTGAAAACATCTGTACTATAGTATGCAGTGCTCATAGTTGTACTCCTTCCTTCCATTTATATAGGGCCTATGTGGAGGAGAGAGATGTGAAAAAGTAAGGGGAGTGAGCTCTCATGCAAGAGCCTAGCTATATACGCATTCCAAGTTAAATACGTACAATAAATATGAAGAAAGAGATGGAGAGGAGATGGAAAAAAGTACTAATACAATAGCTAACCTTATAAAAAAAATTGCGGGTGTATGAGTGCATATAATAGATGATGGCTATAGATGACATGGCAGTTCCTTATAGCCATCGACTGGCTATATTATTAACCAAGCTCTAATACGTTTTTCAAAACCGCATTTGACTATTGACAAGATTAATAGTACATGAGATGTATAATGTGAAAATTATATCATTGGAAGCTCCTTTCACATACGTATCCCTGCCTTACCCTCCCTTTCGGTCACTTACTGGTGGACCTCATGCTTGCTAGGCCCCGCATGTCAGTTACTCAATGGGTTCGACCACGTCAGGGGATCCTCATCCGTAGTATACTCCATGTGTTTTTATTTACTCCCATAAAATGACACGGGCGGGGGAGGGGGAGGGATGTCTGTTTGCTCTCAACTGCGGTCCCACAAGCGAGCGAAAATGCAAGACGAAGCGCGTTCCATTTGGTGAGTGACGTGGAGGGTCCAGTGTGCCGGGCTGCAACGCGAACGCGACAAGAGCGATGTACAGTCAAAACCGATTGACCGGTCGTCACCGGAACCACTATTCACACCAGAACCTTCGCTGCTCGGCCTACGCTAGCCACTGCCCTAAAACCACACCTAATCTCCAGCCCCTTCCCCCACCTTTCGATCCCCTAACCCGCATCAAGCGTCCCCTAATTCGCCGGAAAGCCATGGTGCGCCGCAAGATCACGTACTACAAGATACTGACGCTGGAGCACCGCGCAGAAATCGCGGCGACGGTCGGCGCTAGAGACCTCCGTTCCCAAGCTCGCTTTGCGGTGAGCCAATCCCCAAGTTCTCTAGAGCCAAGCTATGAGGAGGAGGAATCCGATCCAATGTTCATGGCGGAGGTCGCGGCACAGAAGACCCCGATGGGTATGAGACGATGGACGTCCACTTCGTGCCGGCGTCCGAGTCCCCCATGGTGCAGGCAGACCAGCGGTTCAACCTGGTGATACTAAAGGAGGACCAAGAGGCAGAGGCTCAACTCGACGCGGAGCGCGCGCATGCCGCTGCTGTCGAGGCTCTCCTACAGGCGGAACCGGATGTCGTGGATGTGAACCGGGCGGCGGAGGCTCAACTTGAGCGGAGTGCGTGGATGCCGCTGCCATCGAGGACCTCCTCCAGGCGGAACCGGGCGTCCTGGACTTGAACCGGGCGGCAGAGGCTCAACTCGACGCGAAGCGCGTGGATGCTGCTCTCATCGAGGCCCTCCTACAGGCGAAACTGGACGTCCTGGACTTGAACCGGGCGGCGGAGGCTCGACTCGACGCGGAGCGCACGGATGCCGCTGCCATCGAGGCCCTCCTGCAGGTGGAACCGAACGTCCTCGACTTGAATCGGGCGGTGCTCTCGTCCATGCAGTGCGCCCGCATGCTCCGCGTGAACGAGTAGCTGGAGGCAAAGGACAACCACAGTGCGGAGATACACGTCGGCATCTACGGCTGGTTCGTGCCGGCAGCTAAAGACGACGAGGCCGTCTCGTTCCGCGAGCAGTGATAGTTTTTCTTTATGTTGTTGTTTTTATAGATTTTTTGCTGTGTAGTAAAAACATATATTGTTATATAAGTTGCCTAACTTGGGTCAGTCTACCATTTCAGGCGGTTGGATGAATATCCTACGTCTCCTAACCCTTCTTCCTCACCTCTTCTTCTTCCCCAACAAACCACCGCACGGGCCGTGCGGATACTCCCTAACATGCGGTTGGATAAACATACTCTATGAACGAAAATTATGTGTCAGCGGTAGGATGGCTAAGTTTGGTTTGTTCACATGCGACAACACGTGTCAGTGAGGGTGCGTTCCCTTGGTTGGGTTGGCGGCATGCAGGAGCGACTGTGCATGTGAGGGTGCGGTGCGACCGCGCGTGCAGGAGCGACCGTGTGAGAGTGCGGTGCGACCGCGACAACCGTGCGCAAGTGTACCTCCTTTTCATTATGAAAACTTTAGGCAAGCTTGGCAAAAATGTGTGGCGAAGTATGGCAATGCAAGCCCTAGACCCAAACAGGATATGTATGTAGTACTACGTACTAGGAGTACTAGTGTTAAAAAAGAAAGGCGCGGTTTTCCTTCGCGGGATTAATCGATACAAATCCTCGTTTCACGTGTCAATTAATGCGTATTTTTGCTCCAAAGCCCAAAGAGCACCATCTCACTCCTCATCGCTTGATTAATGCAGCGCCATGCAAACCAACCTTCTCACTTCCGCATGCATGCAGGGGATATTAATGTCTTTGGTTGCTAGTATGAGGCAAACCCCGTCAATTTTGCCTCGATTAGTGTTAGTGGCCTTTTGAAAATTGTAATTTTGATATACTGGCCTTGTGTACAAAAAAAATGGAGGTAGTAACTATATTTGACTTCCTTCCCCATTGCGGTGACGTCAACGATATCTCGAACATTGTGGTTTGGCGAAGTGCGTTCGACGGAGAACACCATTGAGGGAGACCACGGCAATTCGTTCACAAGTGCCACCTGCAAACCGAGGCAACCGCCTTATTTGCATCCAGGAAGTCCGTTGAACCAAAGGACGCGTAAATGTACTAGTACTACTCGTACACAATAGCGTCGTCCGTCCAGCTTAGTGCGGTGAGATGGTTTCTCGATGAAGACGATGGAGAAGCGGAGTCAGCGAAGAGTGAAATGATGGTTGCTTCATCCGTGCTTTGTGATTTGACGCCTCACTGCTTTGTCATTTGTGATAGAAGGGACATGGGAGTAGACTCTGTCCTCTATACTATACATGCGTCCAAGCACGGGAGAAAGAGGAGAGACATTGCATTTTTCTATTCCTTCAATCAATCAATCACGGATCTTTGGTTCCATCCTTTTGACTTTGGCAACACCGTCCACAATGGTTCCCACGATGCCAAAAGCTACTTTCACATTTGGCTACACATTGTGGATGCCCTTAAGCGTACCACTTGGTTTTGCTCCCGTGTGCTATCTATACAAATCTCAATTATACTGATCTAAAAAATTATAGAATCAAGATTAGTAAAAAGGAGGTGATTTTGCCGCACGGATGGCGGGGGAGGTTTCTTATTTTTAGGGGACGTTGTCCTGGCGGTTTGCTAACATGCGGTCCCATGTGTCAGTGCTTTACCAAGCCGATCCGCTTCCCACATGAGGCAGAACAACGGCAGAAACAACACGTGGTTAACTTGAAGAAGATGAGGGAGAAGCGGATTTAGCAATGAGTGAAATGATGGTTGCTTCGTCCCTCCAACTTCTTTTTTTAGCATTATTACTTCATCCCTCCAACTTAACTGCGAGAAAGGTCTTGACACACGAACACGTCACGTGTACCCTCGACGCCGAGGGTGATGCACCGCAGCTCACGTCGAAGGAGACCCGACCGACAGCGCGATACGCAAGACAGTCGACGGGCACTTTTCCAGACCCGAAAACCCCACACCCCCGGGAGGGACCCCGTCAGGGAGTGCGGCGGCTATGGGCTGCCCTAGGTCGATTCGCTCGCCCCTAGAGCCTCGGAATTCGCAGCTCTCAAACACAAAGAACAGCAAAGAACGAGAGAGAAAAACGGTGGAGAGATAAAACGTAGATGAAAAAGTAGTATATTGATTTGTTCGATTGTGTGTTGTTCAATCGGCCGTCACCCCTAGGTATATAAGAGGCGGCTGGACTTCCGGTGCAAGGAAAAAGGCTTGGATTCACGTTCAAAACCCTAGTCAAATTCGGATTGGTTTTGTCCGAACTTTCCAAAACTGTTTGGTTTAAACTGGTTGCACCTTGCAGATTCTTTTTGTGGTGGTAAACGATCTCGGATGGAAACGAGACCAAAAGCAATCTTGACCGTTTCAACGAGACGAACAACTTTCATGTTGAACGTTTTTCGATTTCAGGCCATCGTCTAGGCCAAAACAGTCAGGGAGAACACCTGTTCGCTCGCGCTACCCATCAGACCTATGTCTGGTGGGGCACGCCACATCTCGCCTCGTAACAGGGCCGCACTCCGATAACTGTAACTTTTGCATACGAACTCGGATTGGGACGATTTTTATATCAAAATCGATCATTTCGACGAGAAGCACAACTTCCGTGTAAGACATTTCTCCATCCAAGATAATCTGAATTAGCTTCTGAGCCCATCTTCAGCTTCTCGTCGGCTTGACTATCACAACCTCCACCCCGGCAGGCCTTCCACCCGGGTAAGCTTTCCGCACCGACAAGGTTTCACCCCGGCAAGGTTTTTACACCGGCAAGGGTTCCTCCCTAGCTTGTCAAGGCTTCTAACCCGGCAAGAGTTCCTCCTCGGCAAGGTTTCTACCCCGGCAAGAGTTCCTCCTCGGCAAGGTTTCTCCCTCGGCAAGATTTCACACTGGCAAGCTTTTCTGCCGGCAAGCTTTCCACGCCGGCAAGCTTCTTCGCCGACAAGCTTTCCACGCCGGCAAGCCCTCACATCGGCAAGGTTTTACCCTGGCAAGGTTTCATTCAGCCGGGAAAGGCCGAATACTTTCTCACTCAGGGTCGGCCCGCGAAGTGTTGCCTCTAACTTTTGCATACGAACCCGGATTCGTGACCATGCCAAAATCTGGTGTCAACACATGCCCCCCTATTTTTCGGCAAAGCTTGTGCGCCGAAAAATAACTTGTATTGTGTTTTTTCTAAGGATGATATCAACACTCCATCGGCCATTTATTTTCCTCAGGACGATAATTAGGTATCGGCCATGTTTGTGCTAAGGGCGATAGTCATATATCGACCATTGCCCACTTAGGCTTCTTGCCACACACTTGGGTGATATTTCTTCAAGTACTTGCCATTGAGAGCTCGAGGTAACAATGCCCCTTGTATGGATTCCACCAAATAAGAGTTTCCAGGAACTATTCTTGCAATTCTAAAAGGACCTTCCCAACTTGGAGACCACTTCCCGAATTTTTTGTCTCTTGAACCAATCGGGAGAATTACTTTCCAGACGAGATCGCCAACTTGAAAATTCTTCAACTTAACCTTCTTATTGTAAGCCCTTGCTACCCTCAACTTGTCCCTCTCTATGGCCCTCAAAGCAGCCAAACATTTATCGGCAACCTCATCAATATTGTCCATCATCAAGTTATAAAAGTCTACTGCTGATAAATCATTTTGTTTGGCTATTCTCAAAGCATTCAAATTCACTTCCACCGGTAAAACAGCCTCTTGACCGTATACTAGCTCATATGGAGTCACCTTCGTAGCACCATGCCTTGAGATCCTATGTGCCCACAAAGCTTCAGACAACAACTCATGCCATCTCCTTGGATTATCCTCAATCTTCTTCTTGATGATCCTAATTAAAATTTTATTGCTAGACTCAGCTTGTCCATTGGCTTGGGCATAATATGGAGAGGAATTGAGCAATTTTATGTTATAAGATTCAGCAAATTCTCTAACTTGGTGTGACATGAAAGAGCAGCCTTGATCTGTAGTCAATGTTTGAGGAATGCCGAATCTATGAACAATGTGCTCGGTTATGAATTTAATCACCTCCGTATGTGTCATGTTCTTGAGAGGTACTGCTTCAGACCATTTAGTGAAATAATCGGTTGCCACCAATATGACCGATGCCCCTTTGAGGAAGACGGATGAATTTGTCCAATAAAGTCTAAACCCCATCCTCTGAAAGGCCACGGCTTGATAATGGGATGTAACATAGTAGCAGGAGCCAACTGAATATCACCAAATTTTTGACAAGCTTCACACCCTTTGTAATATCTGAAGCAATCATTAATCATAGTTGGCCAATAAAATCCAGCACGTCGTAGAAACCATTTCATCTTTGGAGCCGATTGATGAGTGCCACAAATACCTTCATGGACCTCCCTCATAGCAACTCTCGCTTGGTCCTCGTCCAAGCACTTTAGAAGAACATCATCAACCGTTCGGCGAGAGAGATCATCATCTCTCATTGTATACTTGAAAGCCATCCACCGAACAGCCCTGTCCACCCTTCTACTAGGATCACACAAATAATCAACAATGGGTTTCCTCCAGTCTTGACTTTCTCCTGCATTGAATATTTCATTAGTGGCCGAAACGGTGGGCTCCAGTTCGGCCTCCCCTACGTCGGCAAGACTAGACATCGGCTTTTCAGAAATATGAAACACGCCATGATCAACAGGGTAGCCGGATGCCTGTTGTGCCAACTCATTTGCTTTCCAATTGTAATGTCTAGATATATGAGCAATGCTAAAACAATCCAAAGTAGAAATTACATCTAGACATTTATTAAGATAAACATTAAGTGATTTGTCCAAATACTGAAAGACTTTGGATATTTGCCGCACCACTAGTAACGAATCACCATAAGCCTCAATATGTGTAACACCTATAGCAAGAAACATCTCTAAACCGAATAACAATGCTTCATATTCGGCTTGATTATTTGTGCAAAAATATTCTAAGCGGCATGAGGCTTCAAAAACAGCACCATGAGGAGATATGTAAACAATTCCAACACCTTGGCCATTGCTACAAACTGAACCATCAAAATATAATCTCCACGGTGCTAATGAGACAAGGTTTATATCAATGTCATACTTGTCATCAATCCGATGTTCAACAATAAATTTAGCAACAATTTGGCCTTTCATGGATTTTAGAGATTCATAAGCCAAATCATATTCAATCAAAGCATAATCCCACTTTCCAATTCTACCACTAAGAATTGGCCTATGCAACATGTATTTAATGACATCGGTTTGACAAGCTACTATACAAGCACTCGACACTAAATAATGTCTCAATTTTGTGCAAGCATAATATAAGCATAGACATAGTTTCTCAATAAATGTATACCTTGTCTCGGCGTCCAACAAGCGTCTGCTCAAATATGTAATAGCATGCTCTTTTCCCTCGGTTTCTTGAGTCAAAACAGCACCAATAACTCCTTCTTCTGCTGCAATGTAAAGCCTGAAGGGTTCCCTATGCTTGGGTGCTTTCATCACCGGAGGAGTGCACAAATAATTCTTGATCATATCAAATGCTTCTTATTGTTTTGCCCCCCAAGTGAAATCAGCATCATTCTTTAACCGAAGGATAGGAGTAAATGCATCAACCTTCCCTGACAAATTAGCTATGAACCTCCTCAAGTAGTTGACTTTGCCAAGGAACTTTTGCATATCTCTCTTGCATCTTGGAGCTTCCACTTTCTGTATGGCCTCTATCTTTTTGTGATCAATCTCTATGCCATCTTCATGGATAATGAAACCCAAAAACTTACCAGCCGACACACCGAATGCACACTTCAAAGGATTCATCTTCAGTCCATACTTTTTCATTCTTTCAAAAGCTAAACACAAATCGGCCAAGTGGGATTCAAAAACATCCGATTTGACAACAATATTATCAATATAAACTTCAAGTATGACACCGAGTAAATCATGAAAAATCAAATTCATAGCCCTTTGATATGTGGCGCCAGCATTTTTTTATCCGAATGTCATCAGTGTCCATTCGAATAAACCAAGGAAACCAGGGCATCGGAAAGCTGTTTTGGACATGTCCTCTTCGGCCATAAAAATTTGATTATACCCGGCATTACCATCAAGAAAGCTAATAACTTTATGTCTAGAAGCATCATTAATAAGCATATCGGCTATTGGCATGGGATACTCATCTTTGGGTGTAGCCCTATTCAGATCTCTGAAGTCAATGCACACCCTCAACTTGTCGGATCCTTTCTTTTCCACTGGCACAATGTTAGAAATCCACTCGGCATACCTGCAAGGTCTAATAAAATTAGCTTTAAGCAAACGACCGATCTCTTCCTTGATCCGGTCATATGTTTTTGGATTAAACTTTCTGGCCGATTGTTTATATGTTCTAAAACCAGCCTTTATAGGTAACCGATGCTCCACTAGCTCTCGGCTTAAACCTGGCATCTCATGATATTCCCACGCAAAGCAACAAACATATTCTTTCAACAGCTCGATCAACTTAGCTTTATGATCGGCTCTTAAATTTGCATTTACATATGTCGGCCTAGGAGTTGAACCATCTCCTATATCTATCTCTTCTAATGGATCGGCCGATGTAAAACCTTGTCCTAATTTATCCATATCATCTAACTCTTCTATGGACTCATAAATATCGTTCTCATTGGACCGATATTCTACAAGTCGCTTTTGTAACCACTCTGAGTTAGGATCCATTTAAACATATCATACCTTGGAGCCGATTGCATTTAGTCGGCTTTAAAGAGACGGGCACAAAACCATTCTTGGTTGCGCTGAGAAAATTGAATTCTGACAAGTCACGTCCCGTCAAGCAAGTAGCATTTGGGTGTTGCCAATCCACAGATGCCTCGGCCAAAGCAACACGGGCCGAGTTATCCGCATGAATGACTTTCACTTCATCATCAACCCACTGGATCAAAAACTGGTGCATAGTGGATGGCACGCACTGGTTTGCATGAACCCAATCACGGCCTAGTATGACATTGTAGTTACCTTGCACCTCAGCCACAAAGAATGCGGTAGCCAAAGTTTTACTTCCCACCGTGAGCTCCACATACATCACGCCTTTGGCTTCAGTTTTCTCTTTGCCTTCAAATCCATTAAGCACCATGTTGGTCTTTATCAACTCTTCATCATGCAGCCCCAATTTTTTGAATACCGAATACGGCATAAGATTCACCACAGCACCACCATCAACAAGCATCCGAGTGAGCGGTGATCCATTGATATGACCTCTGAGATACAACGGTTTCAGATGCATTACTAGGTCTTTTGGCTTCTCAAATATTGCATTTTTAGGGCCAAAATCCAGCTGAGCCACCTCCCCTTCCTCATCTACAACTTGAAACTCAGCAGGTAAGTAATACACCATATTGATATCCATACCTTCATGAACCGGCGTAGACTCATAGTCCAACATATCATCCTCTTCTTCAAGTGCATCCACCGATTCTGAAATTTGTCCAAGTGAAGGAGAAGTAAGAAGTGTCGCAGACGATGTAATAGCTGTCGCATCCTCCTCCTTTGGTGGCGCAGGTGCTGCTGTGATAGGTGTAGAAGCAACTGCATCTTGTATTTGCTTAGGCCTCCACACTTATTTTGTAGGCACCATGGGCCGAGTGTCATTAAACAACTTATCCCTTTGCTTCTCGGCTTCTTGTTCTGTCATCTCTTGACTCCTTAACCTCTGTAATTTCCTCTTTTGTGTTTTTGTCAGCCCTGGAGGACACCACTTTGGCTGAGTGTATTTAGGATCTCTCATCTTTAATTGGCTGGTGTTTCCTTCAAGGTCATTAGCCGAGTACTTTGGCGCGATAGCAAGTATCGGCTCAGTCGGATCGTTATTCATAATCGGCTATTGTATGGCGAATGTTTCAGAGCCCAAGATGAGTGAGTCGGTATCGGTTTTTTCCTTGCCTTTGCTTGACTCGACCATTGCAGCACTTGGCGATTTAACACGCCATTCTTGCTTGCCGACCCTTTTTGATTATCTTACACTGGCCGATTGACACCATTGTTCAAACGGCCTCGTGTGGGATAAAAAAGTCTCTCACAAATGGGCCTCCTTGGTTCTGCCCAACCCAGATGAAAAGCATAAGGGGCCATTGGGGCCTGCCTCCATCCTCCATTGAAGTCCCCCACGTAGTATGGCACATAGGGGGGTGGCGGCATCCATGGTCCTGGCGCCCACGACCCATATGGCCTTGCATGATGCTGAAATTCTTCCCGAGGAGGTGACCTTGAGCGCTTCCAATTTCATGACCGGTTAGAGCTAGAACCGGCCGCATGATTGGCATACTTGGACAACAACATATCAAAAGTTGGCTTGATTTTCTTGCGCTGCACTTTTGCCTCATTCCTCTTCCACTTGCCAACTTCTGGACTCTTGGGTTTGACAAATTTAACTCGAGTATTTTCTTGCACTTGCAGTTGCCCTCCGAGTGTAGGATTCTTGATGGTGACTTTGATCACTTCCTTGCCATCGGGCTGCTTATCAAGCACAACATGTCTCCCCAAGACCTTGTTGCCCTCCTTGTCTTTCCTGGGCTCACCAATAATGACATTAGTTTTATTAGCAGATTCGTCTACCTCTGGCCGAATGAGTAGCTTCTTCCCCTCCAAATCCATGGCATTCATTGGAAAAGGTTGTTTATCAACTTGCATCTCAGAAAAGTTCAATCGTCCGTCATTAATGGCCGATTGTATCTGTCGTAGAAAAACAGTGCAATCATTAGTAGCATGAGAAAAAGAATTATGATACTTGCAATAAGCGCACCGTTTCAGCTCTTCAAACGGCGGTAATGTATGAGATATTCTAATAATCTTAGCCTGCAGCAAAGCATCAAATATTCTATCACACTTAGCAATGTTAAAAGTAAACTTCATCTCTTCATCACGATTCTTATGAATCGGTTTCAGATCATTGCAAGTAAAGGGTTTGGCCTTAGATGGCCAAACAAATTCAGTAGAAAAAACATCACCCTCAATGTCCGAGTGATCACTATCATATTCCACCATATTCATCTTTGGACGATCGGCTTTGTATCTATGCACTTCTTTGAGGTCTTTGCTTCGGCTTTCCTGAGCCAAAGCCCTTTGTAAGACTTGGTTGATATTTAAGAACTCATAGACTTCTAGCTTTTCTCTAATGGGAGTTCTCAAACCACTCAGCACTAGGTCCGCCAAGTCCCTCTCGGTTATCACCAAACTAAAACACCGGTTTTTTGTTTCTCTGAATCTCTTGATGTAATCGGAGACCGATTCATCATGCTTCTGTTTAACCGATGTTAGATGTGACAACTTGAGTTCATTGTCGCCGCTATAAAAGTGATCATGAAACTTCTGCTCTAGCTGCGACCAAACCCGAATGGAACCATGTGGTAAAGAAGAAAACCATGAAAATGCGGTACCAGTTAATGATAAAGGAAATAAATGCATTTTCAATTCATTCAATGAGCCTGCCTCACCTAATTGTGCTAAATATTGACTAACATGCTCCCATGTGGTTTTTGTGCCTTCTCCATTAAACTTAACAAAATCTAGAATTTTATATCCTGGGGGGCACTGGATGGCATCAAAGTACTCGGGGTACGGCTTTTGGTAAATCCGATTCCGATGTAACTCAACTCCAAAATTATCTCGAAGCATCTTAGCCATCTCTTCTCTAAGATTAGTTAGACCATCATCCATAGTGGACGATGAAGTTTGTGGCAGTGGCATAAGAGGAGTAGGGTTACTAGCTGCAGGTAGGAATTGTGGCATGTATGTCGACCCATAATTTGGTAGTGGTCGAGTAGTTGTAGCTGTAGGTAGGGTTTGGTTCGGTGTTGCCACCGAACCTGGCATGCTCATAATAGGGATGATGGGTGCAGTCACAATCTGATTTGTTTGGGTAGGAAAATAAGCCATCGGCACGGGAGGCACCGATGCAATAGGTAAAACCAGATTAGGGTTTTGCACACTAGCAGCTACACCATCATTACCACTAGACGATTGAGATGTATTCTTCTGAGCATTAGTATTTTCTATGAAAGTTTGGTAGACTAGATTGTTACCATCAGCAATACGACTTTCAATCTCAGCCCACTGCTCAGGAGAAAAGGCAGTACTTACAGAGGGTTTAACCTGCTCGGCTTGAAGAGGAGGGAACTTGATTTCTTCAATTGGAGTGATGTTGCCTTGGCAATCCTTCTTGAACTTTGCAAGGAACTCCTGCAAGTCCTTCTCCTCGCGCGCCTTCTTCTACTCCTCATAAACTTGGCGATGATCGGCCGATATCTCATCAAGACTGGGCTTAATGATGTTATCGGCGTCTACCTCAGATGGCTTGGGAATATCACACATGGTGGATGATGACGATTGATCTTCGATCCCCAGCGGAGTCGCCAAAAAGTGTGTTGACACACGAACACGTCACGTGTACCCTCGACGCCGAGGGTGATGCACCGCAGCTCACGTCGAAGGAGACCCGACCGACAGCGCGATACGCAAGACAGTCGACGGGCGCTTTTGCAGACCCGAAAACCCCACACCCCCGGGAGGGACCCCGTCAGGGAGTGCGGAGGCTATGGGCTGCCCTAGGTCGATTCGCTCGCCCCTAGAGCCTCGGAATTCGCAGCTCTCAAACACGAAGAACAGCGAAGAACGAGAGAGAAAAACAGTGGAGAGATAAAACGTAGATGAAAAAGTAGTATATTGATTTGTTCGATTGTGTGTTGTTCAATCGGCCATCACCCCTAGGTATATAAGAGGCGGCTGGACTTCCCGTGCAAGGAAAAGGCTTGGATTCATGTTCAAAACCCTAGTCAAATTCGGATTGGTTTGGTCCGAACTTTCCAAAACTATTCGGTTTAAACTGGCTGCACCTTGCGGATTCTTTTTGTGGTGGTAAACGATCTCGGATGGAAACGAGCCCAAAAGCAATCTTGACCGTTTCGACGAGACGAACAACTTTCATGTTGAACGTTTTTCGATTTGAGGCCATCTTCTGGACCAAAACGGTCACGCAGAACACCTGTTCGATCGCGCTACCCATCAGACCTATGTCTGGTGGGGCGCGCCACATCTCGCCTCGTGACAGGGCCGCACTCCGATAACTCTAACTTTTGCATACGAACTCGGATTGGGACGATTTTTATATCAAAATCAATTGTTTCGATGAGACGCACAACTTCCGTGTAAGACATTTCTCCATCCAAGATCATCTGAATTAGCTTCTGAGCCCATCTTCAGCTTCTCGTCGGCTTGACTATCACAACCTCCATCCCGTCAGGCCTTCCACCCGGGTAAGCTTTCCGCACCGACAAGGTTTCACCCCGGCAAGGTTTTTACACCAGCAAGGGTTCCTCCCTAGCTCGTCAAGGCTTCTACCCCGGCAAGAGTTCCTCCTCAGCAAGGTTTCTACCCCGGCAAGAGTTCCTCCTCGGCAAGGTTTCTCCCTCGGCAAGATTTCACACCGGCAAGCTTTTCCGCCGGCAAGTTTTCCACACCGGCAAGCTTCTCCATCGGCAAGCATTCCACGCCGGCAAGCCCTCACATCGGCAAGGTTTTACCCCGGCAAGGTTTCATTTAGCCGGAAAGGCTGAATACTTTCTCACTCAGGGCCGGCCCGCGAAGTATTGCCTCTAACTTTTGCATACGAACCCGGATTCGTGACCATGCCAAAATCTGGTGTCAACAAAAGGTGCAGCTTTGTGATTTGACGCCTTATTACTCATTACTACGCCGGCGCCATGACTAGGTGCTTCACCCGGCTGCTCTGCACTGTATTCCGGTATGGCACATGGAACCGGTAGCTTAATGCCCCACATGTCGGCGAAAGGGGCTAGAAGATTTATGAAAGCGAGCGCTCCACTCTTACGAAGGAGGAGTACACGACACAACGGCCTAGTGAACTGTCACTTGTATTGTATATAGTACAATAGTTTTGTTGTTTCGCACGATCCATCAATACAAACCCGATTAAACAGGAAAGGGCGGGATTTTTCCCGCGCGATATATGATACTGGCCATACATTTCACAGGCAATTTTAATGTATGCAAACTGAATAATTAAGTAACAATATGATATCTAGTAAAACTAAAAACACATATGATTTATTGTGTTAGAGTGTAGTAGTAGTGAAGTATTGCATAGTTGTTAGATGTAACATGCGAGAACGTGTAGAGATGTAGTTTTGGAGGGCCTACAGAGGGAAAAGCGTAATACGTTCACCGAACTTCAGAATAATCTGATTACGGTCACTATATACGTTTTGCGGTGATTATACGGTGACTTGCTCACGGTTCAGCATCGGATTGCACTCTGTTGACTGGCCAACTAGTCTGCGTGGCACCATGTTGGCTAGTTAAATTGACCATGTTCCTTGTGGGTCCCACCTGTCAGTTCGCATAGGGAAAAGGTCAGTAAACACAAATTTACGCAGGTGCGACAAGACTCCACCCCGTGCGCGGGAATCACCTGGTTGTGTATGTGTCTGTCAGGGCCTGATGTGTGCGCATGCACTTGTAGGTTGAGCACTTGAGCGTGAGAGTGTGTGTTGGTCGTGTGGTGTACTGGTGTGTGCATGCATGCGCGCGTGTGTGTGTGTGTGTGAGTCTTGCGTGCATGCGTGGCTGTGTGTGTACGTGTGAGTGTCACGTACGTGCGTGGGTGCATGTGTTCGTGTGAGTGTTGCGTGCATGCAGTTCATGTGCATGCGTGCATGTGTGTATAATCACCACACCAGCTCCTGTGTGTTAAAACAGACGGCTCAACATACCAATACAAGGCCACCTTGTCCGCTATGCCCGTGGTCATGACTTCGAACCACCGTCCAATATTTTTTTGTCGTTTGTTTTCATTCTTGCTAGCAAGATGCCCGTGCGTTGCACATAATATCAAGATGCATTTGTATGACTAGTTTATCTTGTGAGATAAAAGTATGAACGAGGGAAGGCCTTATTTGCAAATGTGTAGAGGTGTGTGGGTACCTTTTTGCAAAATTGTCATAGTTTCTTTCCTATCCGTCAGATATAAATCGGACGGGCTATATTGCAGGATGGCACGCACACCATCATCACCAACTCTATTTTTTATAGGAGTGTATTTTATCCCTACTCCTATAAAAAGCATAGTCGGTGATGATCGTGTGCCTGCCATCCTATAATATAGGTTGTCCGATCTATATCTGACGGAGGAAAGAAACTATGGCAATTTTGCAAAAAGATACCCACACCCCTCTCCACACTTGCAAATAAGGCCTTCCCTTGTTCATCCTTTTCTCCCAGAAGTTTAACTACTCATACAAATGAATCTTGATGTTCCATGCAACGCATGGGCATCTTGCTAGTATTTTATAAGAGTGTAGATGTAGAGTAGATACAAGCCGACAGGTGGGCCCGATGGTAGTGAGATAATGTGATGCAACACAGAGGTGCCACGTGGAGCGTGTAACTGGTCAACTAGTCGTGTCTTGAGAAAATACAGAGTTGTACGGTGAGCCCGTGACTGTATAATAACCACAAAACGTAAATGGTGACCATAATGAGTGGATTCTGAAGTCCAATGTATGTATCATGCTTTTGCTTCAAATACAATGATTGTCACTGTATATATCGCGAGAGAAATATGAAACATGCGTGAATGTGTTGTGGGATTACTTTTAGAGGACCTGGAGATAGTTTGTGTGCGTACATGAAAGGGGCATAGAGGGGGGGTTATGCGATGGAGATAGAGATGCTCTTCGTTTCTCTTTATTATGACTAACTTTATATATAGTATAAAAATATACAAATTCATAGTGCGGAATAAATATCATTGTGGGCACCATGCAATGCAAGCGTTCATACTCCTCCATATAACATTGTAATGTTGTATATATGTAGAAATTCTAAAACATTTTTTGGTCACACTTTTTTCAAAAGGAATGTTGTATGCGAAATAAACGTGAAGAGAGGGCTTTTTAGATCAATGGGGTACATGATGTAACATGTGTGAATGTGTAGTTGATGCATTTGGCAGGGCCTAGAGAGGTATGCGTGTGTATTATGTATTCGAGAGAGGCATGGATAGAGGGGCCGACAGGGGGGTGTGGGAGAGATAGCACGAGAAATGAGAGTGGTCTAGAGAGAGAGACGAATATGACGTCACGGCGAGAGATACTCTTGAGTGTGTATATGCAAGGGGGGAGTGGATAGAGGCACCAGGAGAATATATTTTGTGTGTGTGGTGTTTGTGTTGGTATGTGTGGGTGTGAGAAGATAACGAGACGTGGGGGCATAGGGTGTGTCACCGCGTGAGGTCCGGTGGGTCGAGGTGAGGCCCTTCGTTCGGTTCCGTCCTCCGCCACATTGGTCGGCCCGAGATGCATTTAGGGAGACCCATGGATGACTAGTCGTACAAGACAAAGATAGCATAATTGTGAAGGACTCTATGTCCACTGACAAAGCCGGCTAGGATTTGTAACCCTAGGTTCTCGGACGAAGGTAACCCCTTTATCTCTGATATTACTATTCATCCAACCTAACTTTAAGGGGCATCCTACAGAATGCTCTACTAGAATCATACTCGTCTTTTCGCAAAAAATAGAATCATACTCGTCGATTAGGAAGAGAGGTGTGAGACAAGGCGTGAGAGACAGGCCTAAAGATTATATGCGTACAGGAGACACGTAGGCAGGTCTATGTATATAGAAAGGGTCGATGGGGATTGTGCATGTGTATGCTTGCGAGAGGAAGAGTGCATGTGATAAAGGTTAGTGAAAGCAGTCGTAAATGGTTATGAGAGGGAGGGAGGGTTATATCGAGAGCATGTGTGCAAGAAAGACACCTCAGGAGAGAGAGTGTGAGCATGCGTGAGAGACCACCGATGGAGAGTGAAACTACACGTACAAGACTGTTGTACACATTGATTAAAGATATAAATTGTATCCAAATATTAGGATGGGATCATGATATTTGCAATTCGCGTAAGGAACGGTCATTGATCCATCAGACATCTAGATTCTATCGAATTTGAGCATGTCTATGTTATTATTCGACACAATTGATCCACATAGTTAGTTTTTTGAACTCCAGACAATGCATCGCTTTAGCAATCGAATATAAACGTGAGTATAGTTCATGTTGTGTGTGTAAAGCACATTATACATACGAAAGTTACACAATGAACATTATAAATAGCTACCTATGAACTAGCATACATTTGAATTCAACTTAAGGTGGTTTAAAAAATCGAATTCAACATGAAGTCCGTTCAATTATTTGAATTTGATATCATGGCATTTGTAAATCATACCTAAATTATGGGGGCACCAATATTTGCTTTGATTTTGTACATAATAGCATATGTAGTCGTGTACAAAATAGATTCTAATTTAGGTCCTCCATTCCAAAATAATCATAGTTATAGGATTTTCAAGTGTCAAAATTTCAAAAAGAAGCGGATAATTTAATGAGGTTTTCAAACATACAAGGTCAAATTTAACATTGTCTATTTAGGTCAATCCTCAAAGTTCAAGAGTACTCTAAACGTGAATGCTTGTGTTTCAAAATTTCGAACGAAGTGCCAAAAGAGCCTCTACTCGCCCAAAACCGCGTGAGACCAATGTTTGGTAGTACAAGGAAATTACTTTTCTAATAACTCTGACCCGTGAAACCTACCGGCCCGACGTCCAAAGGTCTAAACCAGGGTAGGTTTGTAGCTTCATCTAGACGCCACACAACCACCTCCGAAAAATATTCATACACAATGGCCGCTTAAGAACACATGCGCGCAGCCGAAATCGCTCTAGCCCACTATTTGGGACACCTGGGATTACCATCCTACCCCCGACCCGTAGTAGGTCTAAAATTTAAGAGGGGGGAAAAGTTTGTACTTTCCCCAAATTTCAAACAAGCGCGTCCCATCTTCTGTTCAAACAAGCCAAAAACAAGCGCGTCCCAGACCGAAACAAGGTTATCCCCCTCCCCCCCAGCCCACCCGTCCGATTCCCCATTCGTACTCCGTGGGCGCAAAAACTACCTCTCCACGAGCCACGAAACCCCGGCGTCCTCCGTCCGCCACCCCATTCCACCCATCAACCGCCGACCTCCTCCATCACACCAGAGCCAATACCCCGACGTCGTCGTCCACCGCAACCTCAACTGCAATGCCCTCCATGGCTAGTAGTTGAAGCCGAGGCCGAGCCGTCCGTACCCGAGCCAGTTCAACCACGCCATCCTGCGCCTCACTGCTGTCGCTCCAACTTTGCCACCCTCCATCGCACCGGAGCTGTTCCTGCTACGCCGTCCTTCGCTGCCTCGGATCTGCTTCCCCTCGGCTGACAAACGGCCATGGCAACACATTCAACAATTTTTCCATGGGTTCTTCCAAGCCCGCACCCTCCAGAACATCGGTTTCCCCGGCAAAAAGAAGATCGGCGCGACATGTGGAGGCGACCACACCAGCAACTGAAAATGGTACTCCTCTTCCCTTATTCGTGCAAATCTTACGTGTCTGCTTGCACGGTATTCATCCCCAAGAATACACTAGTTGACCGCTTCTTCTTGATACTATATGTTCCTAGTAACTCGCGATGCACAAGGTTTCTCCTCATATACTATTTCACCTTAGCTAGAGGTCCGTCGCTGTAAGTGCATCTAGTGCCACCCCTAGTTGGTTTTGGAGTATTGACGACAAACCTAGTTGAGGGACTAATGTGTTTGTGAGAATTGCAGGATAACACAGGTAGAAGTCCCTCATTGATTCGGTTTTACTACCAGAGATGACCCCTAAAAATGTATGAAGACATTGAAGTCAAAGGTGGTATATGAAGATATTCAAATTGAAGACTATGACAAGAGAAGACACGATATGAAGCCTATGGAGCTCGAAGACTTAGATCTTTCGTAGTTCTTTTTCTTTTGTGTTGAGCCATAGGAACCACCGTACTGTTAAGTGGGGTCTAAGAAAACCAGTCAGAATGACTGAAGTGATGCCTAAACCAAGAACCTATGTCTTCGAGTGAAGACAATGAGAGCGAATCTTGTCCAGAGTCGGACAAGTCAGCTTTGCTTGTAGCCCAAGTAAAGTTGCCATGAGAGTTTGAAATCTGACTGTTGAGACACGTGTCAGTTCCTTAGTGACCCAGGGTCATTTCAGACCAATCAGGTCGGGTTGCCAAGTGGCTATAAATAGCCCACCCCCTACAACCATAAATGGTTGGCTGCTCAGATTGAGAGTACGGCTTTTGTCGTTTGAGAGCAACCCACCTCGAAGCCTTTGAGAGAGAATTCCCTGCGAGGATAAAGCCCTAACCACCAGAGCCAGAGAGAATTGGGCATACTTAAGTCTTCTTGTCTGTGTGATCTGAAGACTTATTACACTTGAGGACTGTGCATCCTCCATACGGTTAGGCGTCGCGTTCAGAGCATCCAAGAGACATTGTGGATTGCCAGTGAACGAAGTCTGTGAAGGTTTGGGAGTCTACCTTGAAGACTTACCAGAGTGATTAAGCGAGGACTATGTGACCTTAGCTCAAGGAGAATACGGTGAGGACTTGGTGTCCTGAGCTGCGTGTTCAGGACTTGGTGCCCAGGACTGTATGTCCTAAGGTTTAAATACCTAGCCGCTCCAACCAGACGTACAGTTGTCACAGCAACTGGAACTGGTCCAACACATCATTGTCTTCAACGAGTCACTGGTTTCATCTTTACTTCCTTTTACTTACTGATTACTCATTGTGAAGTCATTGCATGTCTGTTCTGTCTTTTGTCTTCACAACGTGAGTGTATGATCTGTTTGGCTTCATAATATCTTCCTACCTGATCCTTATTACACTGCAGCTATTTGTCACTGTGCTTTCACTTTGTTGATACTTGACCATGGCTTGCCTAGTGTAGTCTACCTTCCGTTGCATAGCAATAGGCATATCTCTACTGTTTGTCTTCATAACTTCCACGTTTTGAAGATTTTCATAAAAATCGCCTATTCACCCCCCCTCTAGTCGATATAACGCACTTTCAATTGGTATCACAGCAAGGTGCTCCCTTGTTCTGTGTGATTCAGTTTAACCACCTAGAGTTTTAGCTATGTCGACTGCAGGGATAATTAAAGTCTCCGCTGCGTGCCCCGTCTTCGATGGAACTGAATATCCCTACTGGAAGAATAAGATGCGTATGCATCTTGAAGCCATTGACGTCGACCTATGGTATGTCGTCGAGAACGGCGTTCCCAAGGCTGGAGAAGGTGTCACTGCTGCTGATGTCAAGAAATTCGTTCAACTGGACTCTACTGCCAAGAACATCATCTGTGGTCATCTGACCAAAGGACAGTATGGCCGTGTGAGTGCTTTGAAGACATCCAAGCTGGTCTAGGACTGGCTCTCCAAGGTCAATGAAGGCATCTCAACCCAGAGAGATCAAAGAATCAGTGTCCTTCGCAACCTCTTCAACCGCTTCAAGCGAAATGACAACGAGAATGTCCAGCACACATTTGACCGACTCACTGACATCACAAATGAGCTTCAAGCCCTCGGCGCCACTGAGATTACCAAACACGAAGTCGTCAAGACGCTGCTGAGATCACTTGATAGTTCGTTTGACATCCTGGCCCTGATGATCCAAGAACGTCCTGATTTCAAGACACTCGATCCGTCTGACATACTTGAGAGGCTCAACACACATGAGTTTCAGCTTTCGGAGAAAAGAGATATCTACGGTCCAAACTATGGGCGAACTCGTGCCTTGAAGTTAAAAGCTGTCTCCTCATCTGAAGAAGAATCGGACAGCAGTTCTGATGATCCTGAAGACATTGGTAGGGAACTTGCTATGCTTGTCAAGAAGTTCCAAAAATTCAGCAAGAAGAAAGGCTGCAGAAAGTCTTCCCGATCAAGTTCAAGGAATGATGAAGCTCCTGCTCATGATTACAAGAAGAAAACATGTCACAAGTGCAAGAAACTTGGCCACTTCATCTCTGAGTGTCCACAGTGGGACAATGAGAACAAAAAGAAGAAGAAGAGCAAGGAATATGACTCCGACGACAAGAAGAAGAAGAAGAAATACTCAAAGTCTTCTTCCAAGTCTTCCTCAAAGTCTTCATCACACAAGAAGAGCTCATCTGGCAAGGCACGTGCGTTCGTTGGCAAGGAAATGGATTCAGAGGAGGAGTCTGCTTCTGAGGAGGCGGAGGTGGAGTCTGAAGAGGAATCTGACTCAGGCGTCGCAAGTTTGGCTACAGCTTACGTTGCCAAGTCCATCTTCAACACTGAAGACAATGACTTCATCACCGACACCGATGCAAATGACAAGGACTGCTCCGCTTCCACCTACTGCTTCATGGCACGCGGTGCCAAGGTAAACACACGCACTACTCACTAT